>NC_058416.1:19478599-19651099 GCF_002201575.2 Neomonachus schauinslandi | reverse complement strand
GTAAATTCGGTATTACCAGGATTTTATACAATAAGTATGTCTTCCTATGTCTACACACACTCTCTCTCTTCAAAGATTTGGCTGTTGGTAAATAAAGCTTCTAGTGTATTTTCCAACCAACGCCTTCATAATATAAATACCAGTAATAATGTCCTTTCTAAAATATAGCATTTACTTTTAAGTTGCTAGGGTCTCCTAACTCTTGAATTATTTTTTGCTAGTCTATGAAATAGAATATGATTGTTTTGTATGGAAATATCCTTACTTTCAAGGGTATCACCTCTTGAGAATACAGGAAAATAAAAACTTGAAAAATCAGACATGGTTTGGTAGCATCAAAAATCCAAACTCGAACAGGTTTAATCCTTCCTACGTCTCTCCCACACATTCTTCTTTCTGTTTGCTCATTCCTTCATTCTTCCATCCTTTTTCTCCCTCTTCCTCCCTCTATACTCCCTCCCTTAAAGAAAAGCATTAGATTGGGAACATGGAACCCTGGCTTCTAAGTTTAGTTTTGCCAATGACAAAGTGGAGTCTGTTTACTTATCTGAATTGGAGTAAATGATCCCAAGGCTGAGGAAAAATTATTATTAATAATATCAGTAGTAGTAATAATAATAATAGTTTACTCCATGCTGAACACTTTGTAGTATGGGGGATGCGGGGGCTGCCTAACAGCATGAATTTGAGAGTCAAAGTCCCTGGGTTGGGTTTGAATCCCAGATCCATCTCTAATGAGTTGATGACATGGCAAATTACTGGATATCTTGGTGCCTCCATTTTCTTACCAAAAAAATAAGACTAGTAACAATATCTATGTGACTTGGTTGTTGTGAGGAATAAATCAGTTAAGACATTAAAAGTACTCAGAAGGTATATTTATTTATTCGTTCTCATCTGTCTCCACCACTATGTAAACTTCATGCAGAAGGGGAATACCTTTTGTTTCCCACTATATGCCCATAGCCTAAAATAGCGCCTGGCACATGGTGTGAAGTTGGTAAATAAACAACTGTTTAGTGAATGAATGAATGGATGGATGGACGGATGAAAGAGACAAAGAAACATGACTTGTTCCCTAAGAACCACTGATTCTAACACTGAACAATTAAATACTTACTAGGTGTAATTTATATGGTACTTTGCATGACCCCTGTCTTCAGGAAACTGATAATTTATTATGGGAATGAAGCTAAGTACAAACAACTACCATTATAAATCATAGAGGAAAAAAATCACACTAGAAGTATATAAGATGAATACTTTGCTAGGTCAGAGGAAAGATAACTCAGTTCTGGGAGATGGTGAGTGGAGTCTTCCACTCCAATCATGGGTTACATGATTCCTCCAAGAAAACTCTCAGAAAAGGTCAACAATGACAACAAAGTAGTTACAGCCAATAGACAATGTTCAGTTCTCGAATCTCCTGGCAACCAAAAAGACAGTCTTATCCCCTCCTTATGCTTGATGTGGCTTCGATGACATTACATTTCCATTTTCTCCTACTCGTTGGGCATTAACTTTCATTCTCACCAAGAGCCTTTCATTAATTTTTTCAATTTAAAAAAAAAATTTAAGACTTATTTATTTGAGAGAGAGAGGGAACATGAGCAGGGGGAGGGAGAGAGGAAGAGAGACTCCCTGCTGAGCGCAGAGCCCGACGTGAGGCTTGAACTCCCAACTCTAGGATCATGACCTGAGCTGAAACCAAGAGTCAGACACTTAACTGACTGAGCCACCCAGCTGCCCCTCACCCAAAAGCCTTTAAATGTAGAGAATCCTTCAATTGCTAGGCCCTAGGTCCACTCGGTCCCGAAGACTCCATATGCCAACTCAAACCTTCCAAGGCATCTCTGTGCTGAAGACTCCAGTTGCAGACCTTCATTTCACTCACACTTCTCTGAGCTTCACATCCTTAACTCCAACTGCCTACTTGATATTTTCACTTGAATGGTTTAAAAGTACCTCACACTTAACACCAAATTCATGATCTTCTCCTTTCACACCTAGACATGTACTAATGTTCCCTGGAGTTTTACAGAAATGAAATTATATTTATTAAGAATCTCCTATTTCTAGCTCCTGTGCTAGATGCATAGATCTCATTTCATCTTCATTTCAATGCTCTGAGGCAGATATCATTATCTTCATTTTTAAGATGAGAGTAGTAAGGCTCAGAGAAATTGCTTCCATTTCATTGCAGGTCAAGGGTCTCAGGGTACAAAGCTCAAAATTAAGAGGATGAATAATGTTTGTTGTCAAGAACCAATCTTGTTCCCTTAGTTTGAGCCTTATAAGCTAGAAGGAGTTGTCACACTGTGAGCCTCCTGATTCATACTGAAAAGATATTTTGGTGAATTAATGAGAAGTCCATCCAGGGGATGAAGGGGAGGTATACAGTAACATCTTAATCAGATCAAAACAGACAATAAAAAAGTAGGAAACTTACAGAAAAGAAATATAAATGGGAAAAAAAGCTAATTAAGAATTATAAAATACAAGATATTAAATCTGTGTTATCAATCAAAAGCTACAAAGATGAATAATTTTTTAAGACTTTTTTTTATTTTAGGGAACCTGGGTAGCTTAGTTGGTTAAGCATCTGCCTTCAGCTCAGGTCATGATCCCAGGAATCGAGTCCCTCATTGGCAGGGAGCCTGCTTCTCCCTCTCCCTCTGCCCTTCTCCCCCTGCTTGTGCTCTCTCTTCTCTCAAATAAATAAATAAAATCTTTTTTTAAAAACAGATTTATTTTATTTTATTTATTTATTTTGAGACAGAATGTGCACTCACACACGTAAGTGAAAGCAGGGGCAAAGGCAGAGGGAGAGGGAGAATCTCCAGCAGACTACCCACCAAGCCCAGAGCCCAATGCGGGGTTCAATCTCCCGACCCTGAGATCGTGACTTGGGCTGACACCAAGAGCCGGACACTTAACCAACTGAGCTACCCAGGAGTCCCAAAGATGAAAAAATTTTAAATCAGTAAATATATCCCTAGTAAAATTCAGAAAACCACCATGACCAGAGGCCCACAGAAAGCATGTAAGTGAAAGGAATCCTTGGCAGCATTGTCTGAAGTGAAATGACCTGGGGGCAGCTAAATCTCTGCAGCCTGAGAACTGGGCCACACACCACACCAGCACCACCTGTTTCGCAGCCTTTTCTTCCCTCTCTCCTTTGGGAGTCCCTGCAGAAAGCACCGAGTCCTACAACACATGTGCCTTACAAGAATCACTATACTTCATACCCTCACTGAGGACATGACATGTAACCTTTCTTGGTAACCGGTGACCTGTGAGACCATTATATTGCTCTCACTCAAGGGGAGACTTCCATCTCTTCCACGATAATTCTTGAAAAACCCATTTGTTTGACCAGCTCACTAGTAAGTCTTCCTCCATCCAGGTGGCGTGCCCCTTTCCCCCAAATCTGCAGATTCTGCTGTTTCTTGACATGATCTTTCACAGACTGTTCGAGCTTGGCTTGCTCAGCTGTTCAAAGGCAAGTAATAGCTGCCTGTCTCCTTGGGGTGAAGACCTCTGTGATTGGAATTCCTCTCTGCATATGGCTGACTGGGGGTTCTCGGACAGACAGAATTAGACACATTGACCTTAAATGTTCCATACTGTATTATTCATATAATATTAATATTAGAACATTCATCTCCCCATATCCACAGTTTTAGACCTTCGATCTCTCCAGCTGTCAAGGAAAAATACTTTTCTGGCACGGAGTAAAGTGGATCAAACACTCATCTCTATCAATCTCAGACTGGTCCTGTTGCATTTTCTGGCTCACTAGAGAGAATTTCTCTTTTCCAGTGCTTGTCATGCCAAACTGACCATGATTTGTTGTAGGGAAGGATCGTGGGTATTGAGGGAGGCAAAATGGGTAGAAGGCAGTTCCCCCTTAGGCTGTCACCCAGCAGTCACAACCCTGGCAAAGGGTATAATTTCCAAGTTCTCCACCAGCAAACTGGGAGAGGCAGATTCTCAGAGCAAACACAACTACGTTTGGGCTCCCGAATTTAAAAAATGCCACTCACTAGCCACGCAGTCTTGAAGACAGACATCCTACTGAAGATAAACGAGTGATCCAATATCACACAGCTACCAAGCAATGAAGCTGGAAGTCAAATCCCACTCTAACACCAAACTCCAAGCTCTCTCCATGCCCATGCGTATAAGGACAGAAGATGGAAACCGCTAATAAGAGTAGTGAGAGGACCAGAAAGAGAGTTCGTCGAATTTGACGTTGTGGATGTTGAGGGAGGTGGGTTTCGAGAGAGAAAAAGAATAGGCTAGGAAAAAAAAAATAACAGAGTTTGAAGCTGTACTCCCTTAGAAGATCAACTACCTTGGAGAATAAGTAGTTTCAGGGCAGTCTTGGACTATATCCTACTGAGGTGCTGATTCATAGGCCTGAAGTGTGTCCCAATTTTAACATGACCCCCCAAGGCCTGAAGTAAGTGATCTAGGATCTACCCTTTGATGAGCAATACCAGGGAGTAGAGGATCTGTGCTCACATATATACGTAGACTGAAAAGGAGTCGAAGGAGAAAGAGATGATGAAAGAAAATAGAAAGGTAAGATTTCTGGGAACAGATTCCAGGACAAGGAAGTTAAAATAAGTTGAAAGAGGCAAAATACTGAGGTTTGCCCAGGGAAGAAAGAAGGGGCACATCTTTTTTTTGAAGACATGATTGAAGAAGCAGCTAGTTGAAGTTCAGTGGAGGATATTCTAAGATCAACCACCTCAAATCAAGCAACACGTGTGAGAAGTCTGACGTCTCTCCTAAAATTCTAGGATGCCTGCTTCACTTTGTTACCACTTTCTTTCCTACCTCTTTCCTTCTCTGAGGACGAATGGATCCATTTAGGGTGCCGAGCTTTAGACTACACAGTGAAGGTTTTACAGTAAAAAAGACAGCCAGTAGTGGATGGAGAAAAATTAGTTAGACACAGGTCACCTTCCCCTGTAGTCTCAGGAGAATCAATATGAGATTGGAGGTACTGGGGTGGTCTCCCAAGCTCCAATGCTTCTTTGATTTCAACAAATCCTAATGTGACATGAACAGAGACTCCAATAGCTCATGGACCATGGGACAACTAAAGTGGAAGGGTCTTCCAAATAAATGGCACCTAGAGAAGAGGAGATCAAGATACAGAAGGGTAGGGGGTGGAGCAGCGTGGAAAATCAATACTCTGAAAGCCAATGGGGAAGGAAGATTGCAAATTTAGGTTCTTCGTTGACAACAGTGAACAAAGGTTTGTGTTTATTCATCCTCTTCATCAGGTCAAATAAGGGGCAGATGAGAAGGCAGAATTAAGGCCCACTGGAGACCTATCCCATGAGTCAAGTCTTGGGCGAGGCACTTGCAAAACATTGTGAAGTAAGCCTTGTTATCTCCATCCCCACACACCAAAAGGGAGGCTGGTGTGTAAGTGGTTGAGGCAGGATGCAAACCACAGCTGAGTGAGTACTGAAGCAAGGGCTCTCAAAAAGTAAACAAACAAACGAACTAGCTCAACAATCCGTCAGAGAAATCCACAGTTCCCCTCACCCCTCTCCACTAAGAATATGCATTACCCTGATTCTTCTTGAATTCTGATTCTTTAAATTGTTCCTAAGTGCTTTCATACTATCTTGCTTAAATTTGCCAAAGATTGTAAACTACTTGGATGTAAACACTGACCTGGATTCCACAGAGGAGTCTAATTCCAGGCCAGCAGTACAGTCGGCAAACCCACGTCCTCACCAGATGCATGCAGTCCTATTAATAAAGCGACAGGTCCTACACTCATCTCACTTATCCCTTGTTAAAAAATAATGATGATGATATTTTCCCTTGACTCCTGTGACCCTGAATCATTCTCCTTGTAAGGTCTCTTTCTTTCTTGTGGTTTAACAGTGTGCTGAAAGGTTAAAACAAAACAAAAGTACAGCAATCATTAATGTGGTCCTTAAACCCTAGCATTTTGTTAACATATATATAACCTTAGCTTACATTTACTTCTAATAGTTACATCTACCTGCACTGTCCAGGGAAGCGGTCAGGTCTGCTGGTTAAGAACACATGCTTCAGAGTCTAGCAGGACTGTGAATAAATCCCAAACCTATCACTAACCACCTAGGAGTGTGCCCTCTGTCTGGATTATTTTAACCTCTCTGTCCTTCACTTTCCTTATTTGTAGAATGAGGATAATAAATACTTTTCACAAAAGGTCGCTATAAGATAAAATCTGCAAAGCAAAGCACAGGGTTGGGCATACAGTAAGCGCAAACTAGCTAGTGGCTATTGTAACCACAATAGGATATTGATAAACATTTATGGACATTAGCAATAGGCATTTATGAACACTGTTGGACAAAGGTCACTATCCTTATTTAGAATTTAGTGCTGATGGAACACAGATTTAATCTGCTCTTATATGGACAGGTAAGCTTTATATTTGCATCACAGATAAAAAGACTGAGACTGAATGTGGGCTGTTTTGAAAAATGCATGCCTTTGGTGACATGGGAAGAAACGGAGAGCCATGAGAGCAAATGTTCCTCCAAATACACCCAACTGTGTGTGTTGCTGATGACAGCGACGTCTGCACAAGGAGCACCCACATTTTCAACTGCACATATTGGTATTATGTTAAGAGGACAAATATATCAACCTCAGTGGTTCCCAGGGCTTTTTGCTTTTGCTATTATATTTGAGTTCCAAACAAGCTTTCTTGTTTTATGACTTTTTCCCCTTTGCACCTTCCTCTCTGCTTCTTCCCTTATGCACCCAGTCATCCATGTGCACGAGGCTGACAGAGCCATTTCCTCTTCAGTTGTAACCCTGCAGTGGCTTCCCAGTCCATTAGAAGCTAACATTTAAAGGCATAATTCCTACCCACTTGCAACTTTTATTCGAAAGGGAACCAAACAAATCAGGCTAAGATTGCGAGGGTACAATCATTTTTTCAAATACCTCTCATGCATCAGACAGTTTCATTCATTGCTCTTGCAACCGTGGGGCAAATTCAAACCAATCTTTCTTCATCCACTGTGTGCAACTGCATTTCTCCTTCTGCTTCTATACACTGACTTCTAGTATCCTCTTTGCTCTTTATTAATTCCACCAAACAATGTTCACTGTAATAGAATTACTCATTTATAGCAATTAACTTGGGGTTATAAGCATATCTTTAATTTCCATACTACGTAGAATGTTTATTTTTCTGTTTGCATCCTAAGAAAAAAATTCAAGCAATTTTTCTGTTAGTGATACTGTCAAAATGTTCCAAGGAAGAATCCTGGTTCTGGCAATGTGTTCTAAAGCAGGAATATAGGACAACCCCTCCTTCCTGATCCCCTCTCAAATATTCTCCTCTAACATTACAGATAAGCCCTTTGCTCTTAAGGGATATCTACTTGACCAACTAGAAATACTGACTGCAGGGAACTTCAGTGCTTCCCTTCTGGTGTGGTGTGCTCATTGCTTAGCGCAATGTCTGGTGCAGAGTGAGTGATCAATAAATGTAAGTAATAGGGAACTTTCAACATTCCCTGTGAATATCCTGAGTTACCAATAAGTCTATCTGCAGTCATCAGACTGGAAATGATTGTAAAGTTATTTTTATTAAATAGTCTTTGATTTGGCTCAATGGTATTGGCAAACGCTGAGACTGTAACCATTTGGACTACACATGCTGCTGGCCCATTTTCAAAACCACTAGCAACATGTTTATTATTTGTCTCTCCCACTCGAATAAAAGCTCCACAAGGGCAGGCATTCTTTTTTGCTTTGTTTCTAGATGCATCCCAAGTGCCTGACACATAGTCCATATTTGCTGACTGAATGATATATGTTGAGCATGGCTTGTCAGGAGCTTGTCATGAGCTGGCTCTCTCGGACCTGGAGAACCTATGGCTCACACTCTCCCTTTTGCAATGTTCTGAAAGAGATGCTCAATCCCTTCCTTTCTAACCTTCTACAGATATAAATCCCTAAGCCTCGAGCACTCCTCCATCCCATTCCCATGTCACCTCCCTCCTCCTGACTCTCTCCTCCTGATCATTCAGATCTGAACTTGGATGTCAACTTCCCCAACTTCCTCTGGGCCATGTCCCTCCCTGTTAGGAGCTCCCAAAGGGCCCTGTATTTCTCTTGGCCTCTTTATTTGCCGTGTCTTCCACCAGCAGAAAGAAACTCCGAGCACATGGTATTCAGGGGTATATCCCCAGCACCAAGACATATCAAGTATCTGGCACAAAGCTGGTGCTCCATAAATACTTGATAAATGGAATTAATGAATAACTTAAAGTCTGAACACTAATATATTAAAGAACCATAAAGAAGGGCACGTCTATATCCAGAGCAACTGATACTAATCAGTACATATGATACAAGTCAAATAAGCTTACAAACAAAGTAATTTAAAATCCAATCAACAAATCAATATGTTGTTGACCCTTTCCACAAGTTATAGGTATTTCTGGCCTGTTAACGGTGGGATATGTCTTCAAATAAAACTTCACCAATCAAGATTCTGTGATTAGAAAAGAAGCTTTCGGGTAAAGAAATAGTTATTATCATCCCAAGAAGTAATTTCACATAATTAATGATTTAACTATTCATTCAAATATAAGAACTTTAATTCTCTCTAGAGGTTACATTTTCAGCTTGCCAAAAATTCTAAATAAAAGCAGGTGTTAATTTCAATGGTAAAATGTAATATACTAGGACATGTGCAAAAACAAGCAAAGTACATTTTCTTTAACTTCCTTAGCATATTACAAAACATACAGAAGCCTTTAACTGATTTTCTCTCTGCATTTTAATTTTATTAAATTAAATATACAGAATACAACAGAAGCACTAAAGTCTACCTACTACCATGGCCAACATGTTAGATGGGAGCCTCAATAAAGAGGCTATGAAACTATGGTATGAGCAGCCTGGGGTCAGGTCTGCACCCATAATGCGATCAATACATTCATGTGTATGAAAAACCCAAATCAAGCAAAAACAGCTCTGTCATTCCGAAGGTGAGAGAACATATAGCAAAATATGTTTATTTTTTATCTGCCTAATTATCTACCTCACCATTTAACAGACTCTGAAAAAAAAAAAAAACCTCATCAAATCAAAGTACAGAAACTTATCGTTCATGCTCCTCTTATTGAACAGGTACCCCCCAAAATTTTTATTGTGTACAATAAGTTGTACAAGACAGCAGAGATAATATTACAAAGTACAACAAAATCACACAAGTACTTGAGAAAAACATACTTGCCTACAACCAATTTCGAGGCTAATTTCATAGCATTCTTAGCTATTTCCCTAATTGTCCTGCATAAGGCAAAGCTTCCTTCTTCAATGTCATTTAGTCTTAGCTGTATATTACAAAAAAACAATAAATGGATGTTCTTTTTGAAATATTTATAGTGCCAACTTTCCTCTAATTTGGCTTGTCTTTCCTCTAAATTAGTAAAAATCTGTTAACATTTTTTCCTATAAGAAAAATCATTCCCACTGCAAATACATAATGTTTAATTGTGAATTTACAACAATGTTTGTTATTCACATCATTTTTACAGAGGCAAGTCTTAGGGCCATTAGCTTAAGCCTATCGATTTGAAGGACAAATAAAATGAAGAACAGAGATCATTCCAGTCCTTTCTGGAAGAATGCACAATTCTAACATATTTTCTTTGGCCTAAAAAAGTTATTAATTTATAGCATAAAAATATCTTGATGGTAAATAGTTAGGTGCTAAGTAGGTGGTGACTCATTTTTACTGAGTGAAAAAGAAATAGAAAGATTTAAAAATAAGTCCTCAGTTCAAGATAACCGAGCAGTTTTGAAAACTAAAATGACAGTTCTTTGATGTGATGTGTAGGTCAGAGATTCTCAAACCTGGCAGGACATCAGTGTCACCAAATGCATGTTTAAATTAGATGCTTGGATCCCAGCCCAGACCTCCAAATACAGAATGTCTGTAGGTGGAGCCCAGGCATTTGTATTATGTGAATGGCCCAGAGGTAACTCAGATGTACAGCAAGGGTGAAGATCTACAAGATTTGGTCATATTTATTTAGGGAGGAAGGGGCCATGGGCTGACTGTTAAAGAATGCGATTCATCAGATATACTTTTATATCAGATATACACGGCATGAGGAAAGAGTGGGATAAAAGAATATTCCAAGTAAATATAGGCTGAGATGTACCAAAGCTTCTTTCTGGCATTCTCCATCTAGCTCTTGCTTCTATTTTCTCACTAGTCATACAGCGCTTGCAGGTGGGGTTGGTGTTGCTATGTTTATAGTTGTCTCGTGCATATCAATCTCCCCAGCACCCACCTCAATAAGATGGCAGATTCACCCAAGTCTGACAGTCCTCAAATGAATTATCTATTCATTTGGGAAATAACCAATCAAATTGCAGCTGGCTCTATATAAAAGATGAAAATATGACCCCAAAAAAGTGATGTCGCTTAGTAGATCTTTCTTCTATGGATGAACTTAAGTCTGCCAGCTTTCAGACACTCTTAACCATGGAACAATTATATATGAGAATCCGGAGCTCATAAGGGGGCTGTTCCAACCAAAGAGCACCACCAAATGTCTTGATAGCAAAGGCAGCACTGGAGATTAATTTTATTGAGAAGATTTTTGGTCATGGGAACAAGGTACTATAGGACAAAACTGGGCAGTAGATGAAAGTCTACTTGTTCTTGTCTGACATGCTCAGAAATAACATCCTTGAAACATCTTCCATATTCCATTCTTATGTAGCTGCTAAAACAATACCCAAAAGTGGGAAGAAGTGACCCCAGGGAAGGCCTCCTCGCGATACTATCTGCATTCATGACTGTCTTAAAGTAATCTTTGCACAGAGAGCAAAGAAAGATTAATTCTGGAAGAGAGATGGAGGGTCTTTTGAATGAGGTTTACTGGGCCCTAAAGTTTGTGGAGGCAAAGAGTGGGAAACGAGGTAGTCCAAAGAGAGACAATGGTTGTCAGCCTGGGGTGGGAGGTGTGTGCACCACAAGGTCAAAGTGCAGGAGGTGGGGAGAAAGGAGAAAGGAAAAAGTACTTTTGAAGGTACAGCCTCTCACCTGCCCAATGCAAGAACTCTGAATTCCCAAACAGCACAGGAAGTCATGGATGCAGGGGCAGCTGCTGGGAATTGACCAGCACCAAGTCTGGTGTAGAGCACTGGGGAGACAAGTGAGCTTGGAAAGAAATATCCCCAAGTGTGGATGAGGGAGAGGAAGCAGGCACCCACGCTGAGGACAGTACAGCAAACAGACATAGTAATAAAGAGTTTCCCCTTCTCCATTCATTTGCCACCAAGAGGCCAAGAACGATAACAAAATTAAATCAATGGCCTTTCTTTACTTGACAGGAGGTAGGGTTGCTTATAGGACTGATGGAGAAGTAGCTTCAAAAACCCTAAGGGCAGGGCACCGGGGTGGCTCATTTGGTTGAGCTTCTGACTCTTGGCTTTGGCTTGGGTCAAGATCTTAGGGTCATGGGATCGAGCCCCGCATCAGGCTCCACGCTGAGCAGGGAGTCGGCTTGGGATTCTCTCTCTCCCCTTCTCCCTCTGCCCCTCCCACTTGTGCTGTCTCTCTCTCTAAAATAAATAAATAAAATCTTTAAAATATGTTAAAGAAGGAAATATCATAGGGAAATGATTCATAATCACTTAAAAAAAAACCCCAAGGGCATGTTTGTCTTTTCAGGATCTAGCACACGGCCTGGCACGAAGAAGTGTCCAATAAATGCTGGCCGAATCAATGACTCAGTGACTACCCTGGAAAAATTAGTAAGACTTCATAAACACTTAACAAATACTTAATAAACATTAAACACTGGGCATAGTGGAGTAACTCTTAGACTGAGAATTTAGGGCACAGAAAAGATGCCTTGGTTATTCAAAGGCCATTTAAGATAAGTACAGATAAGTACTTTTAAGTACACTAGCCTGTTCCCTTTAAGGGTAAATTTCAAAGGGGTTAGCCTATGAATTAATTAAAAACAAGTCCACAAAACTATTTGCCACCACTCTAAGAACCACAGTGAATTGTTGTTCCTCTTCTTCCCAGCTGCTTCTTCATTCTCTCAACTTTCTTCAAGGTTTTTGGGTGAGTACGGCTAGCTTTAGGGTTTTATTAGTTTTCCTTCTCACCCCTTGATCACCTGTTTTGGCATGATCCTGATTTCTTTTGTGTTTTTTCACTCCCCTGGGAAATTTATGTCTGTCTCTGGCATCTGTCCCCCATCCTCTTTTGTGAACACTGAGGTGAAAAATTCATTTATTTTTTAGCAGTGTCTTCACTGCCTGTCAATAAATTACCCTTTCTATCTCTCCGAGGCTTGACAAACCACTTTTAGGACCTCCTGTTCTTTAGGTGCTTTCAGAAATAACTCATTATTATTTATCATCATGTCATAGGTAATCTTTCTTGCTTTTTCACTCTCAATTTGGGGATTTTTTTTTTTATATTCTTAACATCTTCCTGTAATCATGCCATTCTCTTCCTCTATAGCACTCAATGTCAACCGTGCCTCTTTCTTAATGCATGATTGCTTTGTGCTCTTCAGTTTCCAATTCTGTTAGCCTGATAGTGGGAATATTCTTATTGTGTGTTTATTCTTACCCAGCATAACTTTTGGGCATCTGCAGACTGAATTCATCTCCCAACATGCATGCCCCTCCTGGCTCCCAGTGCTTTTCCTTTCACTCCTATCCCTTCTTTTTCTCATTCTGTTTTACAGGGTCCAAAGTTCAAGGCTGACTGTTAAATTTTGTTTCAAGGGACGGAGAGGCTGCAGTTCTCCCTACACGTATTTGGCATTTTTCAGTGCTTAAATCAATGGCTCAGATAATATTTGCTATGAAAAGCATCATTTGATGACCAAATCTAGTGCAACAACCCATTAGGTCCAAACTCCTACATGTGTCCCAAATTTGTATAACCAAATCAAGCTTCCCAGCACTTTCTTTTTCTTCTCTGGTTTGACCACAGACTTGTTACGGCCTCTATAACTGGTTTATCATCATGCTCTTAAAATACTCTCCAATTCTACACTTCCAATCATATCCATTTGTTTCACATAAAACTTAATCAAGAGGAGTTTTACGTAAGTTTCCACTTGTTCATAATGATACATAGTTTAAGCTACATTCCATACATTCCCAAACTTTATTTTTCTTTCTATATCATACACAGATAAATTACTTTTTATCTACCTTGTTATCCTCTATCATGCCAATATTCTAGTGGTCCTTACTACCTGATAGGCAGGACTTAACTCTTTTTCTATTGCAATTTTGATAACCTTTAGCTATCAGCCAATATTAGCTAGTGCCTGTAATTTCAAGTGATGTCCATTCCTTCAAAATTACAAAATTAAAGAATGAACACCAGTAAGCCCTCTGATTTTCTGATCAGTGTTTATCATAGCCATCTAAATAGAGTAAGTTGCATGGAGAGTGCATATCAAAAATTATTTCTTAAATATAAATAACGCAAAATAGAAAAGCTTGATCTCTTGGGTAAATATCAGCTAATAAATATGATAAAAGTACAAAATGGGAGGATTTTCCGCCTCCAGTGTGGAACAGACTAAGAGAGCAATATTGAGTAATGTAGTCAGCAAGCAGTAGAAACTCTTCAGCAGGACATAGCATAGTGTGCATGTATATGCTGCCCTTTATCAAAAA
This sequence comes from Neomonachus schauinslandi, assembly GCF_002201575.2. Taxonomy (NCBI): domain Eukaryota; kingdom Metazoa; phylum Chordata; class Mammalia; order Carnivora; family Phocidae; genus Neomonachus; species Neomonachus schauinslandi. The sequence goes on along the minus strand of NC_058416.1, from coordinate 19,637,380 downwards.
AAAAACAAAATCGACATACCCATTTTAAATACATAAAAAATTTGCACATATAGAAAGTGACTTTCCTAGGATCACTAAGAAATCATGAGGATCTGATCTAATTGGTAATGCTTTTAAGCACCACATTTAACTGGATTTTCTTATAGCACTCATGTTCCTCTATGACACAACTTACCAGGCAATGTATTTACAAACTATAACAGCCTGAAAAGAATTAACAATGAGCAATGTGCACAATAGTCAATTACAGGCTTAAACTTTAAACAAGCACTTACAATGAAGATTTAAAAAAAACTATCTTGGCTATTGGGTCATTTTCCAGGCTACTAACTGCTAAACCATGTGCAGAACGTGCTTCCAATTTAACCATCCAGATTTTCTAAACAGGCAGATAGCTTTGCTCTGCAGGCAGAATCAAGTTGGTCTTCAATTTGATTTTTAAAACAAGGCAGTTCTACAGAAAACCAATAAGCAAAAGCTACAGATTATCTGAAAAATAAAGAAAAGGGGAAGTGGGTTTTTTTTTAAACACCTTAACTTGTCTGTCTATAAAAGTGAAAAATATAATCTTACTTTGGTCTAGGAAAGCGTAGTACTTGAGTAAATTCTACAGCCCTGTCAGTTTCAGAGGAGTGATACCCACAAGGCTTGGCTCTTCTGAGACACAGCACTAGCAATGGATACCAATGCAAAATAACATACTGGAAGTCATGATGATTTTTAAAAGCTACAGAAAAAAATTTGAATGTTTCCTCACTAATAAAGCACCTCTCAGACCTTACATTAGATACAATGCAATCTAAAAGTTTCACTCTCGGATGGCTGGCTTCCCTCTCCCAGTGGCACCAGATCAAAATCCACACGAAAAGAAATGACCAGAACATAAGTCAGGTACATGGGAGGACTTTTGCGGTAGGAGTCTATGGAAGTGTCACACGCTGCTCTGATGAACCAAGACAAGTTGGCTTTTTTAATGTACCATTTGTACTTCTTGTGGATATGTCTAAACAGAAGATGTCAAAGAATGATTTGTCCAGAAAGAAGTCTACAACTGCAAATAGTGTAGTGATGTCCCTGATGACTTGTCACCATTGTGACATTTATTATGAAAACAAGTCAGGCTGACCTAACCTTGGCTCAGGTCAACGTAGACCTGCAATGAGGTCCTATTGCTTGGAATAAAAGAGGTCACTGGATGCTAATTCATTCCCTCTCTTTGAGTATGCCTAGCTATCAGGTTAATGTCCTGCAGTAGGACCCTGTTCTTAAAACTCCCAAGGATCTCACACATGGCTCTCAAGGGATCTTGTGTATCATAAGAACAATGTTTCTGAAAAGTTGCCATGAGTCTAATTTTCATAGTCTAAATTTAAGGGCATCCTCTGGCAAACCCTGTGTAAAGAAAATAATTCCTCCTCAATTTATCTTCAGTGTTAACTCAAATTTTCATATAACTTTCAACACCTATAATTTAATATCTGGCTCGCCTTGTTAGTTTCCTGTCCTAAAATTAGGCGTAGATGAAGGACACCTAGAACTTCTGTCCAGGTAATTTTAAGATTTTTGTTGTTTGTTTGCTTGCTTTATGTTTTGAGTTCTTTTCTCATAAGGCCCAACAAAGTAGTCAGTTAATAACCAGCAGTCAATAGCAACATTATTCATAATCATATCCTATGTATTTCCTGGTAAATTAATTACACAACTCAAAATCAGGAACCACATTTGCTTCTTCCATTGGTCACGGAAAAATCATGTGTCTTAAAATTGCTCGTGATGTAACGAGCACTGGGTATTACGTAAGACTGATGAATCACTGACCTCTACCTCTGAAACTAATAATACATTATATGTTGATTAATTGAATTTATATAAAAAAATAAATTAATTTTTAAAAAGATTCCTCTCCAGAGAGCAGAATGTTGACAGTAAAGAAAAGGATGACAACTACAGAAATGGCCCCCAGTCACTCCACATACCACTGCAGTGGTAACGGTGAATGCTTATGGAGTGCTCACCATGTTCTAAGCACTCCTCTATGCACTGCATGCGCATTGCCTCATTGATTTCACCCAACCATTCAAACAGGTAGATTTTATCACTATCTTCAACATACAGGTGAGGAAACTAGTGGAAAGAGTAGAGTCAGGATTTAAACCCAAGAGTGCCCACTGCTAAGTATCACACTGAACTGTCCGTAATATTGACAGAGCCAAAGGATGGACCTGGCACATTTGCAGAGAAAGACCAACAAGGAGAAATCTAGTAAGAATAGATACAAAGTCCCATTCTACACAGGGATGTGGAAGACCTGATTGTAAAGCAATTAATATTAAAAACACAATGATTTTAGTGGACGGCAGGCTCAATTTTCAGTAATGCTAAAACATGGGTGTTTAAGTGTAACCTTAGGCTGCGTTAATATGGACGATGAAAGCAGACCCACTACTGATTAAACCAGATCAGGAATATTAAACCAGATCGGGAGAGCGAGAGAGACCCCCGGAACACCTGCAGAGGACAGTGGCCAGGAATATGAGATGGACTTAAACCATGTTGTATGATACGCTAAACGCATTCCAGTGACACTTTTGAAGGAAGTGAGGATTATCCTCTTGGGAAACATGTGTGGAAGGAGAGACAATACACAATCCCAGGTAGCTTCAAAGGAGGAAACTGGTACCCCAGGCTGACAGCTACACAATTGAGGACTTTCTGAGTGTCAGAGCTGTCACAATGCAATGAATTACCTTGTCAGTAGCGACTTCTCCAAAGCAGTGAAGCCCCAGCAGAGGAATGAGTGCCCATTGGGGATCCTTTCATTCATACATTAGTCATAGTGTCATTTGTATGCCAAAGGCTTTGCTAGGGCCTCATCTAGAAGGATTCCTATGTTGGGAGGGGAGCTGATGTAAATCATCAGAAAGAACATAAGAAGAACTCTAAGTTCCATTCCACTGTTAAGAATCTATGTTATCTTCCCCAAATGATGGATCAAGCAATGCTCTGAAACAAGAGCTTCATTCTAACCTATCTTAGTGAAAGCAAAGAAGGAAGGAGAGAGGAAGGAAAAAAGAAGGAAGGAAAGAAATAAACAAAGAATTTCAAAATAGCATGTGAGGGATGAGTGATTAAATATAACATTGAAAATTATTTTGTGATCAAATCAAGAATTACCCAGTTTTCTTTCTTTTTTTTTTTAAGATTTTATTTATTTATTTGACAGAGAGAGACACAGCAAGAGAGGGAATACAAGCAGGGGGAATGGGAGAGGGAGAAGGAGGCTTCCCGCGGAGCAGGGAGCCTGATGCGGGGCTTGATCCCAGGACCCCGGGATCATGACCTGAGCTGAAGGCAGACGCTTAACGACTGAGCCACCCAGGTGCCCCAAGAATTACCCAGTTTTCTTAAAGATACCAAATCTGTAGAGAGGAAAAGAAGAAGGAGAGGCACTTTTTTTTTTTTTTTTTGCCTTCAACTTAAGATCTTTAGAGAGCAAAATGATTAATCAGAAAATAGGTTCACTTTTCTCTCTCTGGTAATTTATCCATTCCCATGACTTCAACTACCAAATATGGAATACTGTTTGCCAAATCTGCAATCCCAGCCCAGAACCACAAATCAATCCACCCACAGACATCTCAAAAATTCATTATGTCCAAAACTGAATTTACTCTTTTAGTCTCCCATAACCTAACTTCTCCTCTCATGTGAACACATCTTAATGAATGGCACTGCCATATTCCAGGTGGCCCAAGCCAGACCAAGGCCAAGAAGCCAAGGAGGACCCCTCCCTTATCCACTGGTTACCAACTCCAACTGTCTCCTTCAGTTTATATCACTCAAATCCATATCCTCCTCTTCATCCCCATTGTTCCTGATTCGGTTCAATCTCTCATTGTTTCCTCTTGGAATTGCTTTCATCACCTCCTGAGTAATCTCCCTGCTTCTCCTGCTGCCTCCTATGTGCGCTGTTGTCGGAGTGACTGTCTTAAACCATAAATCGGATCAAGTTATCCCGCTATTTAAAATCAGTCCTTGAGTAGCTTGCCACATGCTTCAGCGAAAACCCAACTTCCTCCACCTACCCATTTTTCTGGGGCCAGGATTCTAGCCCCACTCCCCCTGTCATCCCTTCCTCTTGCCCTCTCAGTTCCAGCTCCCTGTAATATGCTCTCACTCCCACACCTACACACAAGCAACTCTCTCAACTGGCCATTTTGTTTTCACCTAGACAGTTCTGACTCATCCTTTAAGACTCAGCTCAGGTATTATCACTTATCATATAACTAAGCTCATATGGATTCATCCAGTGACCATCCCCAAGCCCCTCTCTCTTGCCTGCCTCAAGTCAGAGAGCCAGTGGACACTGAAAGTTCACTTTCCCGGCTTCCCTTGCAGCTACAAGTAGCTCCCTGCTACAGATTTGGCCAATACATCGTGAGCAGAATTCTGCTCAAGGTCACCAGTTTCTAGGAATGCTTTCTTCTCCCTGATGGAATGGGATAGATAGGGGGATCGATGCTACTCTCTGCCTCTCCAGCTTCCTATTGTGAAGTCTGCTGTTGTCTGGGGCCCAGCAGCCATCCTGAAAGAAATGCAAGATGAGAGAAAAAGCTCAAGAATGAACATCAGCATGCTAAGAAAGAAAAAGATGGCAGCACTGGTTTGCTGAATCTACACAAGCAACCTCCCACCTCCAGATATCCCTTCCTTGGGGAAAAAAGCCATCCTTATTTGACTAACCTACTATTGCCAGGTATTCTATTAGTTGCAGCTGAACACACGCTTAACTGCTATTGCACCTCAGGGAATTCGTTCCATCTTCTCCACGAGTGAGGCAGTGCAGGGTGGGTAAAAACAAGGCTCTTGGCATTCAGCAGCTATAGCTTCGAGTCCGGGCTCCGCCGCTTGCTCACTACACAACGCTGCACAGGCAACCTAATCTCTCTGACCCTCAACTGCCGCCCCCTCTCCCTGTAAAATGGGAATGGCAATGCCTAACAGAGCTGTATTTTAAGAACAAACAAGATAAATATGTGTACTTAGCACATGCCTGACACACAGTGAGCACCAACACATTTTAGTCATTGTGATGAGGAATCTGACGGTTGTTGGTAGCCCAGACATATAATCCAACAGCACCCTATATAAACAGGGTTATTTCCCTATGTCCTGATTTATTTATTTTTTTATTTTTTTATTTTTTTTAAAGATTTTATTTATTTATTTGAGAGAGAGAGAATGAGAGACAGAGAGCACGAGAGGGAAGAGGGTCAGAGGGAGAAGCAGACCCCCCGCTGAGCAGGGAGCCCGATGTGGGACTCGATCCCAGGACTCCAGGATCATGACCTGAGCCGAAGGCAGTCGCTTAACCGACTGAGCCACCCAGGTGCCCCCCTATGTCCTGATTTATAACTATCTGATACCACCCTGATTCCTTCCTTAGACTATGAGCCACACGGGAGGCAAGAAAAGTGGCATTTCGTTATGTTAGTTAGTACCTAACACAAGGTCTGTATGGCACAGATTTTTCACAAAGATTTGTTGGATTAAATGAAATGAATGAACCCAAGACTAATTTGAGTATTGAAGTCTATCAGTTTGGCTGGCTTCTAGTACAAATGGAATTTATATAGTTGGTTAAAGGAATATATATACTGACAACCATATGATTGCAGACATACTGATAACACATTAATTTTATTTACCAAGAAGCCAATCAAACTCTTAAAATGGTAAGATATTCCAGTTTGCTTTCAGAAATATGTGATTTGCCCTTTTCCTCACTGCCATAGGGGAGCACTTCCTCTCGATCAGGGGATCTAAGACCTGAAGTGTAACAATCGCTTGCGGTAAAACCTAGCCAAACACTGAACTCGGGATCCACGTTCTATTTTCTCTCCCCCTTCCAACTTAGCCTCTGGAAAAGGCTCTCTCTGAATATTTACCTGTGATGAAGTTATAAAATGAACAACCCCCACTGTTTTTGCAAAGGGATAAGTTTGGGGGGGAGCTTCTTTGGTAAGTCAACAGCCTCCAAATATGAGAATGAGCCAAAATATTTTTTCTAAGCAGTGTCTTGTCATCTACGGCCAAACTCATATGAAATAGTATTTATTATATAGGAATGCTATTTAAATTCAACCACTCAAATATATTGCCTGATCACAATAACTACAGAAAACAGCATTTGATATCAAAACCAGCCCTCCCTTAGTCATTAAGATTTTCACACGAACTGAGAGCATTTTATTTTTCTATATGGAGGAATACTCCTTCCTAATAAGGAAACATGATCTGCTCTGATAAAACTTTGGCAGGTACTGAAATTTATATATTATATTACAGACTTACAAGCCTACACTAATTATTAATTATCCACCTAAGTGTACACTACTTTACACATCCTTCCCCTTAACTAGAGTGCTCAGAAAAGCCATTGTACTCTGCCTGCCTAACAGACCATGTCTGAGCAGCCAAATGGCTTAGCGAATGCAAAGATTTTCCCTTATGTACACTTTACAGTGTTAATGTAGATCCACTGTCTATGCAAACCAACTGCATTCCCACAACCACATTCCACCTGCAGGAACACAGGTAACTTAGGGAGGGCATCTAACTATGGACACTATCAGCAAATCAGAACCAATTTATAAGCAGTTTCCCTAGTGTTTGCAAAGAACATTACTGTGTAGTCACAACTGTAGGAATAGTGAGTTCTCTTGCTTTGCTCCGCGAATATTTTAAAGAAGTCACAGAAAGGCTTCTTTTTATGCTAGAGCATGTGTGAACTCAATTCCACTCTTAAACTAGTATCAGCTCAGCTGAGAGAACAGCCGTAAATTTTTATTTCAGAACTAAATGAAACTCATGAGGGTATGGGGCAAAATCTCATTAACTATTAAAATGCCTTTAAAAGACTGTGAGCAGGGCTGCTTTCTTTTGTTTTATTTCCAATTTGGTGTTCCAACTATATAGAGGACTTTTCAGTGGACGGAAAATGCAATCACTAAAAGTATATATACTTAGAACATTTTTATTTTGAGGTAACAAAAGATTTCAGAGAGCTCTTTCCCCCTTGACCACACCTCCGTGAATCAGGTCATTAATAGAAATAAGGAAACCAAGGTTAAAATGAAAAATGGCTTACTTAAAGATCCCCAAAAGATTATCCAGCAAACTACTATTTAGTATTTTCCCATAACGAGTTACTAGCATGCCTGACAGAGGTTGTCCACAGCTGCTTAAGTAGTCTGCCATGATAGTTAAAATATTTATGCTCAGCGCATCTCAATTTCCAAATAATATTTGTGAGACCATCAATAAATAAGGAAAAGGGAAACTACTGCAGTACAAACACACATGCACATACACAAAAAAAGACACACTCACACACACACAGTATAGAGCTTGGATTTAATCCTGCCGGGAGACCAGTGTTTAAGCCTTCCAAAAATATGGGTACTAGGCTCACTTCCAATTACTCTGAAAGTTCTGAAGGAGGCAGGGTCACTAATAAATTTTCCTCCACGATTTGGTATTGCCCAATTAAGTACAATCAGTTACACATAAAGAGTTTAGGCTTGCATCTGAAGCATTCAGATTTGGCTACTGAACTGTTAAAGAGTACAGCTTGGTCTGAATAGTCAAGGTGAGGAAAAGGCAAGAGCAATTAGTAACCTAGTAACTTCAGAGACTTAGCCACAGCAATACTGATAATGCAAGGCTAGAAAACTGTACTGTGTGCTCAGAAGGCTCTCAAATTCGGTTTTTATGTGTCTCTTTCTTTCTCATCCTTCTCTTCTTTTGTCTCTTCCTTCTCCACCAAATGTTATCAGATATTACACGCTTTGTATTTTCATTCAGCTTGAATATGGCCCATGAGGGGGTGGCATTTAATTAATCACTTCCACATTCTGCCAAAATTCACGACATGATCCTCACGTTTGCATATCACTTTTGCCAAGCTGGTCAGACCCAATAAACAGAAAAACCACCTAGATAAAATAAAAGTGGGTGGAATGATAATTCACAGTAACTGAATTGAAGTGCTAGGTGCTTTTCAACTCAGAGCAAGGACTCCGATGAGAAATTCCAACAAAGCACTAAAGACCACCCAAGGGCACACCCCTGGAGAGTAGCAAGCTAGGCGTCAAACCAATGCCCAGCAGAAAACAATCCTTGCTCGGCTTACCACCCTCCATTTCACCACTACTCGGGCTTTAGTGGGATTTTCAACCTATGGGAAAGCTCTCAGTGTTTTCTTTTATACATAAACAACATCACCAGCTATATTTTACACCAATTTAAAGTAAAGCTTCCTTATAGTTTTTCTTATTAATAAGCATGTGTCAAGGAATTGAGAAGTGATTAATAAACAATCATTAAGGAGATGAAAAATGTTTGGGCCGTATCTATTATGTACTTAGGAATAAATTTAATTTAATACCAATCTATGCTCCATACATCTTGCAACTGTTGGTCCCTAGGCCTGATATTCTGCAAAAGGAAATGAAATGACATCCACTAAATACCTCTTTCTACTCAGAAATAATAGACAGTTCCTTAAGAAGGACCCAGAAACCCTTTGAAATGAAGAGAATCAGAGAATAATCACATGCAGAGGAACATTCTATGCCAAGCTTCTCTGGAGAAGAACAAACTGAGGTGGATGAGGACTATCTCTAACACATTCCTGAGAATGTGGAAGGTCTGTGTAATAGTATCTCCTGGATGAAAAGCAACCTACCTAGCAGTTACTCATTATTCAGATGGCCTACAATGCAGGCAAAGAAATCTTAACTTGCCAGTGGGCCCCCTAGCCTCACCATTCAAATACCATACCAAGGTGTTTCTAGGAAACTTGAGAATATTTAAGTTGGAGAGACAAATGGCTGGAGGCAAATATTTCAGAAGGGGCATATCTGAATTCAACAAAGTTGTCCCAAAAGAGGACCTTATTTTAGAAGCTTACTGTTTTTGTGAACTGGTTAAGAAAGAAATCTTTCCACATTGGTCTTGATGTTTAGAGGACCAAGCATTCTAGACCATCTCCATCTCTAGACCATCTGTTTCCTAAAATGTCTGCTCCCTGACATTAGAAATTAGAAAAATTCTTCTTAAGCAACCATTAGTCACATTTTCCATTACTTCTAAGCAAAAGGATTCCTCCAACACAAACTACTTTTTACTTTTATTTAACTCTAAAATGATGTATTTTCTCTTAGAGTCCATAACTTTTTACGTGAGAAATCTTCTGGTATGCCCCTTCTGTTCCAATCTTCTTAGAAGGTAAAGCTGTCTTAAAGCTGCTAGCACCCAAGACCCAAAATCTATACGGTTTTCAATTAATTGCAGACAGAAGTGACAGAGCACCAGTGTGTAGGCTTGCAATGCGTAAGATAACAATCACAGAGCAGGTGTTCCAACGTGTGTCACTTCATTGCATTGCTCGCAGTGATTCCGGGGCAGGTATGACAGGTATTATTCACAAGAGTGAGAAAGGGAGTCCTAGCACCAGGAAATGGAACAGTCAAGACTAAGGCTGCATTGACTCCTGGCCTGGTCTACTATCCCACAATGCCTCTCAAGGCTTGCAGTGCTTAAAACTGAGTGTCTTTGCTGCTGCGGTCCTAAGGAAGGGGGTAATGTGAATAGGGCAAACAGGCTCATTTTTATTGACGATCCATCTGGTACTTGAGGTAGACACACAACTTTCATGGACTTTAGTTCTGAGCCCCTGTAACTGCACTGATGCTTCTCCTGGAGCCAAGGGACAATGAAGGTTTGAGAAACTCAAAGTATTTAATCCCCCCGACTCAAGGATCCAGTTAGGAAGTAGGTTACTGGTTAATGCTATCACAGCCATCTTTTAAATATCAACCTTATGCAAAATTCCAAGAAGCCATCCTTCCAATGAGAAACTGAGAGAAAACTTTGGCCATTCAATAAAAACAAGCACTGTTTAGGGACGCCTGGGTGGCTCAGTTGGTTAAGCGTCTGCCTTCGGCTCAGGTCACGATCCTGGGGTCCTGGGATCAAGTCCAGCACTGGGCTCCCTGCTCAGTGGGGAGCCTGTTTCTCCTTCTCCCACTCCCCCTGCTTGTGTGCTCTCTGACAAATAAACAAATAAGATCTTTAAAAAAAAAAAAAGCACTGTTTATGTCACATCCAGCTTTCCTTTAAAGATATACGGTCCTTCCCCCTGCCTGTGTTCTCACCGGCCTGATTCATGCCATGATTGTGCTCAACACGGGTGGGAAACTTCTGGCCAAAAGCTGAGTCCAGCTCCCACCACAATTTCATGCAGTCTTGGCGTGTTCACTAAAACTAAATGTCTTTTGGCTGCACTTAATCCTCCACATTAAAGATCAGCAAATACAATTGTATACATAATAAAATAAAAGAGAGGGGTGTTTTTGGCCCCAGGCAGTGGGCATTCTTGTGTGAGTGCTTCACGGGGACATGGCAGGGTGTTGGAGGGAGGTACACCGTTCGGCAGCAGTGCAGGGGAAAGTTTTCTGCCCGGGTCTTGTCAGGGCACGTCCTGGCACCTCGTGGCTCAGGATGCCAGGCCTGCTCTGAATGGTTGTTGTGGGACCACCGCCCGGGATGTGGAAGAGACTGATGGCTGGAGCTAAGGGTCTGCTGCACAATCAGGGTGCTCTGCAGACTGGCAGGGACCCATGCCGGAGATCTAAAAGAGGAGGTTCTGAGTGATGCGTACACAGAGAGGGTTGACTCTGGCTGGCTGCTCAGAGGATGAGGACAATGACAGCACAAGCCTTGGAGATGAAGTGAGAACAGCATGCCTCAGACGCCTTCCCGTGGGTGACTCTCACATCTGTCCTTTCTCCACCTCCCTCATTTCCACTACTTTTTTTTTTCCTACTCCACGTCTCTTTGTCCCTTTCTCTAACTTGCTGACCAGAATTTAGAGTTGAGGCCCATTTCATAGTTTTCTTACTACATGAAAGTCTGAGCCTTGTTCTTAATTTTCCAGACTGTGAAGTTGAAAATTACGGATTTTTCTCTTAGAAGAAACTAAGTAAAACCCTGTTAAGTCACCAAGCCCGACAGGCATTCCCAACTCCCTTTTCTCTTGTCTCTTTCTATTGACTAGGCCGGGGGAGCTCTTGTGTACCTCCCCACCCCCAACCAAACTTCGTAGCTGGAGGAGGCCATGGGATGTCGGGGAGCAGGGGATCACACTGACGGACTCCCTTTTCCCTGCTTCTTGCTGCATCAGACCCATACTTAACATCTAAAGCTGTGACAGTCATCTTGAGACAATAAGGGAAAGCACAAAGGAATCACCCAGACACCTGCCTGGGTATCAATGAGCTGCAAACCAATTTTAGCAGACTTCTGGTAGGAGAAAAATTCTTCTTAAGCAACCATTAGTCACATTTTCCATTACTTCTAAGCAAAAGCATTCCTCCCCAACACAAACTACTTTTTACTTTTATTTAACTCTAAAATGATGTATTTTCTCTTAGAGTCCATAACTTTTTACGTGAGAAATCTTCTGGTATTTAGAAGTGCTTAACTTTTCTGTTGGCTATAGTTTTCAGATAATGTTTTTCTGCTATCAGTTCTTCTAAATTTCATAAAACCTGACTATGAGAGTATTTGATTACCACAGCATTCATTATAGTATAGCATATGGTAAATGGCTGAGTGGAAAGGAGGCAAGACCAATGAAAGACAGACAGACATTTTTATTGATTGGACAAGAAGAAATAAGTTTTCCTATCTGAAAACTGGAAACACTTAACTTTTTTCAGTAGCCTTTCAAAAAAAAAAGAATGACATTACTTATTTCTTATAAATAAAATATTTTGTGGTATGTTTGGTGAAAACTGAAATCTACCACCCTGTAACATGATCTGCTCCCTGACATTAGAATATTCTGCACAGTCAAGGACATAGTACTATAGAATGAATTTCTGTTAAACTGGCTCTGGTTGAGGCTTTTCTTCCTGATACAGTGAGATAGATGTAGGCCTGATTTTAATTTATGGGCTTTTCATTCAGGACTTAAACCCTCTATATCTGATTTCCTGATTTATTCGTGAATGGAACCACTCAATAGCCATCTATTGAGGTCCTACAACTCTATGCCAGGCATTGGCCCATGCGTAATGCTTTTCTCCTGGTGACGTAACTTAATGAGTTATTATTTTATCCTCAACCAATCCAATCCCTTAACTATAGATATGGAATGAGCTGAGGTAGAAAAGAAACATCCATTTGAATCAGGCTTTAAAGAATAACATTTGGAAAACACATCACTAGCAAAGTTAGTTGAAGGTATCATAAAATAGAGATGAATGGATTAGAAATAACGATAAAACATCTCTAAAGATAAAATATAGCAGAAGGATAAAATGGCACACCTAAAAGATCAATGGACCATGAGATGAGAAAATTACCTCAGAGATCATCTAAAGGTCTGTTCCACCCTCAATCTAGAGATGTGAAAAAACCTGACCTGAAGAGCCACCCACGGTTGCAACAAAGCAGAGTAGAAATAGTAGTTCTTTGGCACCCAGCCTTAGCTCAAAATCAGGATTAATAGTATCACTTGGGAAGACACTTAAAATAGTTTTATTTGTTAATACTTCGGGAAGACATTTTAAGTTAACATCTTCAAACAACAAAACTCCCAAACAAAGAAAGCAGACAACAAATAACACCACAATTAAGTGTTTCTTCTCTCAGCAATTGCTTGCTACCACATTATCAGTCCAATAGGTAACAGATGATATCAAGATAACCTCAAGCAAAAAAAAAAGAAGCATCATTAAAAAAAGAAGTCACCGAGAATACACAGACATCCCTAACCAATGAAGCTGCAAGCAGCCTGCTATCACTATCGAACTTCAGAACAATTTAAAAGTGAACTAAAATGTCTGGAGCTGACATCCGTAGTCACAATTCCAGTTTCATGAAGTTACTAAAATATTATTTGACCTCTGGCACTTTAGAAAATCAAACATTTGGCACCACTGTGCAGGTTTGGTTTTGTTTCGTTTCAAATATTTAAATTCCTGCGTGGAGAGAAAACACCTGACAAAGAGGTCAAGGTAAATCTTACCCCTGCTTTGAAAAAAACTATGTCTCTCTGTGGTTATTGTACGTTACGGTTCTCAAAACAGTTTTCCTAGTAAGAGCCTCTTCATTTAGGTTTATTTCCAGCTTTACAATGAAAAGAAAATTCCCTGTATTAGCATCTACTCACATTCGCCATTTTACAAGAAGAATGTGCCACTGACCTCTGCCACTGGGATTTGAAAACACTCACAACACTTCACCTTTATGCTGGGCTAAACTCAGGGTAGTCGTAAACACTTGGAAGTAATACAAACCTAAATATTCCTGCTAGGCAAACGGAGCAGTGGAACCGAATTATAATGAGCTAGCAGCTGTCACAATATGACCACAGTAACCAAATCAAAATATCAACCGCTAACCCAGATGAGATTCAAAGGTCATCCGATAAGCCAGCAGCTTTCTTCAGTTCTGCCTGAAACCCCGATCTAATCCTGCAGTAAAATGTTCCACTGAGCTAGTTTAGAAACCAGTTACTCTATGGTGGGAAATTATTTAGGGCGCTGGTAGAGTACCGTTACTGGGACTAGAACCAAATACCACAGTAAGGAAACCGAACCATTCACAATGGGACGCATAAAGACACAGCAGCTGATGTTGAGCTAAGCTGCACCCAACTGTACAAAAGTATCACTTTTCACATCCTTCAGTTACCGATGCATGTCTATAATCTTACTGGCAACTTGCTCACTCAACAATCTGGTTTTCAGTTAAGGCTCTGAAACAACAGAAGGAAAATGCATGCTTAGGGCCTTCCTCGGATCAAAAAGTTTTAGCTAGAAAATATATTGTTTCCCATTGTAAAAACATTTGGACAATTACCTGCAAAAGTTTAATGCTTGCAAGAAAATAAGCAGGGATGGGAATGTTAAAAAATCTATACTCTTTGCATATAGCTCTTGTCAGTATTTTCAAACTATTCCATAGCATATAGTCCTCTTAAAAACACAAGACTCAGACCCATGGCCCCTCTGTCCCATCAGCATATTCTGAAAGCTACTCACCGACCACCTATAAAAGTTTAATCAAACTGTTTAAAAACTGCAGCGAACAAGTTTCCAACAGATCAAGCATACATTTTCATCATTAATAACCATAAGTAGTCACAAAGAAAAAGCGATTTGTTTTTCCCAGATGCTAAACGGGACATGGCATTTCAAAGAAGCGAAAATGCAAACTGGCTTGCTTGTCTCTGCCCAATGAAAGTGGTGGTCAAGGATTCAGGAAATGTCAGGTGAAAGAGTAGAATACACAAATATCGGATCGCTTTGTTGTACACCTGAAACTAATATAGTGTCATCTGTCAATTCTACCTCAATAAAAAAAATAAATAACATTTTAAAAAGAGAGTACATCTATGAATTGGTCAGTGCAGGCAGTTAATTAGAAGACTCACTGCTATGCTATAGTCTCTCCACTCCTCCAGACTCTCCCACATGAGAAGGAAAACAAAAAGTCAAGCACACTTATTTTGTTCTTTAAATTAGGGCCTGCCTTTTTAATTTATTTTTGCTTATTTTATTTTGCTTATTTATTTTACTTGCGTTGCTTATTTGTTTATTCTATTTATGTTTCCCTTTATAGGATTTACACAATATCAACTTCCAAAACTTTGTATGGCAACTATACCTACAGATAATAATGGAAGAAGTGGTGCAGCCTTATAAACCGAGAGGGGTCAGTAATCCTAGCAGAATAGGCGTGTGTGTGCGCATGCGTACGCATGCCCCCATGCAGGCATGCAAGTGCGCTTGTATTCGTTTGTTCATGTTTTGGTGTAGGGATTCACGAACTATCAAACAGGATATTGCATTCAGATATGCAGGCTTAAAGAATAAACTAATGGAGATACTCTATTACTCTTACATGCCATTCTGCAAAAATTTGAGATACACAAATAAGTTGAGTTTTGGCATTTTGGTGCCAAACCTAAGTATTATAGCACAAAAATTGGAACATTTACGCAAAATCATTCCTGTGAAGTCAAAAAATTCAGAGTTGTAATAAAGGGCTTTGTTGCTGTAAGAGTTTATGAGCAAATGTTAGCAATGCCTGTATCATTTCTCCAAAATAGTGTATTGCCATTAAGAACAAAATATATAATAATAATGCACTCCCAAAGGAGAGAGCAGTTCATTACTTTTTTCTTTCCTTGCAATAAAATAAAACCCTGCTAAATAAACAGTTTACTTAAAAAAAAAAATCAGGTCATCTGCAGTTAATAACTCTTTCCTGTAAAATTAGTGTCACTTGTTTCTGTAGCAGACACCTAATTCAGTCACAGGCTTGACTGATTTGACAATAGAGAATCTGGTCCAATAAAGTGGCTGATTTATTTGTTATGCTATAGCTTTTACCCTAATATGACATCACGGCAGAATTAAATCTTTGACATGTAAAGAAATCCTTTGTAGTTTTAATGAAAACTAAAGATTCTAAAAGCAGGTATCGACTGTTGTCAAAAACTTCCAGTGAAGTCTAATGCCTTCTTTTGGTAGAATGAAAACTTTCGCAAAGACCAGGACACCGAATATGGATTTGGACACAAAGAGCAGTTCAGAATAGACCATGTATTCCGTGAGTTTAAACTGTTGGCTACACTAATAGATCTTATTTTATCTTCGTCTCCGTTTGTAATTGGTTGTCTCTAATTTCTGGAAACAACCTATCTTCTCTTTATAAAAGCACAGCATAAACACCAAGCATGACCTATCTCAAAAGTGGTTTTATTTTAAATAAACAGCAGCTTGGACAAAAATCAATGAGAATCTTTGTTCCCCTAATCTAGCCCTGAGATAGTCAAGCTGATCAAGAAGGCGCTTGAGATGTGAGAAATGACAGGGGTGGCAAGAGTTAATGCGGCATCATGGGCAGTCCTCTAAAAATATTTTAAAATTCTTTTCCAAACTAAAAATGCGAGGTATTTCATAGTTGTTTAAATATCTTTTTCCTTTTTTTTGCAGACTGCGCCATGCCCTCTCACTCTGAGGGCGACTTCCCTGACCCCGGTCTGACACTGCGCTGTTAACGTCAGATAAACCATTTAGCCCCAGCACAAATCTATTCTGTGCAAAAATCTGCTTGAGGTGGAAAATGTAGCAGTTTGTAAACAATAAAGAGCCATGTTTCAGACCAGACAGCTTATCTAACAGAGAAGTCCTTTCATGGGGAACAGTGGGTGGGAGCCTCCCGGACTTAGTAGCATTTCCTATCACAATGCAGGAGACTGTCTTGGCCTCCATATTTAAGAGTTTAATGGGAAGGAGGGCAGACGGGATAAAAGAACACAGCTGACATGGACTTTCAGCTTAAACAACAACTAAGTGAAAAGAGTCAGCTCTCTCTGCTCTGGCTCTAGGCTCTCAGCCCACGTATATTTTAAATACTATTTGGATGGAAAAACGAATTTGACTGGTAAAACAGTTGCCCATGAGGACAGATGAACAAGCACAAATATTTAATATCTTTGTATTGCTTGGCATATTCCGTGATACTAATTTATCAAGTTGTTCTTGAGAAAAACTCTTTTCATGTACCTAACATAAACTTCTAAATATGAGTAGTGATTCATTTATTCTATTTTACTTTCGCTCATCAGAGGAGAGTTTTAGAATCTTCCAAGGGAGTCCTTTAATATGCCGTCGAAGTATTACTTCCCAAGATTATTATTTTCAAGTTAATCTTTTATTCTATTTTATGAAATTGAGCGAGGATGACGTGAGGAGCAAGGTGTTAGAATTTAATATTAGTACTATTGTCACTGAAGAGTCCCAAGTTGTTCTTTAAGATCTAAGTTGACAAATATATCTAGTCTTCTGTATCTGTATTATAATAGGAAAGTTGTTGTACCTCCCTATCAACAACTGATAAAAAAGGGGGAAGCTGGATTTAGGTACCAAAAAAAAAAAAACATAGATATGACATTTATCATTTTAAAGTAAGTAGGAACACAAGTATAAGAACAACAAATGATCAAACATAAGTTGGAATGATTTTTAAAGGCACAAACATATGATATCACCCACTTTAAAATAAGTTGCTAGTATTTCTCTCCTTTGTCTACTTTGTGTTAAATACCTGAAATTCCTTTAGATGGATTTGATGGTAACTTTTGAAAAAAATGACTAAGATTCAAGGACTATCTATACATTAAATAACAAGTAAGCTTCCAAGGCTTAAAAATAGGGACATTCTTTAGAAGCATTTGCAGTTATGGTTTCAGAGTGATATAATTACAGCTGTGTGTTTTTCTTGGAGTATGGTCCAACGCCTTCTGCCAAGAAATTTAACTTCATTTATTGATGGATTTGCAATAGAATTTGACCAAGTTGAGAGATTTATTAATATTGCTTAAGAAGAAAACCACATTTACTAGAACAAAGATCATCGTTTCACTCGAAACTCAAGAAACCTGCTATTGCTCATTGCTCAGGTTATTGCTGTTAGACACACATCCCTACAGGGTAAACGAAACAGAAAAATACACAAAAGACACCAGCATGAAGGGCATGCTGAAAACCCGCAAACTATCTCAAGCGTAGCTTGCTTCCAGTGAAGTAAAATAAAGTCTGCCTTGACCATCAGCACTAAAAAGCTCACACCAAGATAAATACACAACCAGATCTTATAATTCAACTTGAATACACTACTCTGATTTCAGCAATCTAAACCTATTATTAAAAGGGTTTCCATAACCCCGAACTATATATCATTGCCAACAGACAGGCCCGAAGATATTTTTATTTTAAATATTCACCACTTTGACTTTATCAACCTTAAATCAGAAAACAAGTATTGCAACGTTGAGATTGAGATAAGAGCTTTATACCTAAGGAAGACAAAATTTCCACAGCGATTCGATATCACTGAAATCCTGTAATTCCACGTGGTTATAAAACGTAGTCCTTTACACGTGATTACCAAGCATAAACTGTCAGTATTTTTCTGCAATTTAAAATTACTAGAGTGAACTGGCTAAATATCCAAGTCCCTAAAAGCAGGTCCTCCGTCTGGACTGTATTCTCCCCTTTCTATGGTAAAATATCAGCATTTGAAAAGTGCATGTTAATTTAAAATTGGTCTTACTTTGTATTCTGGAATTGACAAAAGGTGGGGAGAGATTGTCATGTGACCCAAGGTCCCTGCTGGTCATGTGGTCATAGGGAGTCCCATCTCCATAGTTCTGTAAATAAAACAACATCATAAGTTTTCATTTCGCATGAATAAATCAGCATATAAATGCCCCCCCCTACTGACAGCTCCGAGATCCAAAGAAATTGAAGTCCACATTCCCACTATGGAACCTCATTATAAGGGACCTGCCTCTTCACAGGTCCAGTGGGTAAGTGAGGGCTCTAGAGTCTGCAGAGTTCAAGTTTTCCTCATGGTAGCTGTGAAATCGTATAATAATAACAATAGAATCAACTGCAGGAAGTTGTTGACATGATTAAATGAAATAATGTATGTAAAACACCTGACACATATAAAATGCACTGTAAATATTAGAAGTTACTATTTTGGTAAGCCCACATTATTTTTTATAAGATTTTATTTATTTATTTGACAGAGAGGGACAACACAAGCAGGAGGAGGGGCAGAGGGAGAGGAAGAAGCAGGCTCCCCACTGAGCAGGAAGTCCGATGTGGGGCTCAATCCCAGGACCCTGGGATCATGACCTGAGCCAAAGGCAGATGCTTAACCGACTGAGCCACCCAGGCGCTGGCAAGCCAAAATTATTTAAAAAGAGAAAAAACACAAGATTGTGCCATCAGGGAGAACGACCCATAGCCTATAATGAATTGCTTTTAGAAGACCAAGATAGAGCCTTTTGAACAACATTTGGTTTTACAGTATTGAAATTTCAATGTTTTGTGACAGTTGTTTTTGTGGTTGTAAGAGAACTGGATCATTCCATAAGTAATTAACATGTAAGAACGTTAAAATTATTACAACATGACTATGAAGGAACATCAAAACTTTAGCATTAATTAGTACTTCTGGATTTGGACAAAGCATGCCACAAAAAAAGTTTTAAAGCAGACATTAGTTTTTGGCAGAAATTTGTCATGATTATGATTATCTAATTATTTTAATGGAATTTAAAATTAAGATAATGGGTTTTTTTTTAAGATTTTATTTATTTATTTGACAGAGAGAGAGAGCACAAGCAGGGGGAGCAGCAGGGAGCGGGAGAAGCAGGTTCCCACTGAGCAGGGAGCCCAATGTGGGGCTAGATCCCAGGACTCTGGGATCATGATCTGAGCTAAAGGCAGACATTTAACCACTGAGCCACCCAGGAGCCCCTAAATAACATATAGGAGAAGTTAAAATCACCTACATTACAGGGTTCAAATTTTAGACTAAGGTGCATCAAGTAACCAAAAAGGGAAAAAAAAAAAGTCAATCTGCTCAGCTGGTTGCACTGCCCATAAAGACCAAGTCAAATTTACTCAGAGGTATCAGTTGGCATGTTAGCCAAAGGGCAGAATCTGCCCATACAAAAAAAGACGGATGTCGTATGAAAAATGAAAACACACTAGAGAATAATTGGAACCCTTAAGGTTCCAAATAATTCTGTTTTTGATCACTTTTCCTCATTTAGAAAAATTAACTTGAATGATACCGTAATCTAATGCTGCCAATATGTCAGTGTATAAAAAGATGTCATATTTTTTTAAAATACCTAGCATGGGTTTTGCACTCACTTATTCTATGCCGGGCATTGTATAAGACTAATCTTTATTTATTAACTGTCCTCATCTTAGACAGTGTACTTTAGTATACACTACCTAATTTAAACCCCAGCACAGTGCTGTAAGGTAGTGGATAATATCACCACTTTAGGACGAGAGAAGACGGTACTTCGCACGGTTGTCAGTACAAGTCAGCCACAGAAATCTATCACATGCAAACTCCCTGGATTGAGAAGACAGAAATTACAAAATACTGACTCACAATTATTCACCAAAATATTCCCTGAAAAAAAACGGCGGGACAGTTACTGAAAATGAAATCAAAGGACGGTCCTAAGGGACCTCGTTCTCAGAAGAACAATTAAAAGTAGTGTGTGTGTTAAAGTGAGAAATCGTAAGACATTAAGTGTGAATGAGCTAAACAATAGGGGGAAATTCTGTCATCTCCTACACTTGCTGTCAAGGGGAATGGATTTATTTCTACAAGTGCAGCCTGTAACGTGAGGAGGAGGAAAGATGTCCTCAACCCATCCATATAATGCATTAGGATATCAACCCCGACAGCTGGTGCAGTGGCTCCACAAAGCTCCTGGTAAGCCTACAGACCCTGCTGCACCATGAAGACCACGGTGACAACCACAAGGTCAAAGGACAGGTGGAAATGGACAACAGTGGCTTGCTGAAATGTCCTCACTGTGACAGCTTGATTACCTTCCTTGCCTCTTCTGCCAAAATAGAAACACCCCCACCTCAAATTTATGTGAATACTTACAGTAAAATGTTCCCTCCCTGCATAATGCTTCATTTATACAGCTGGCTGGGGGAGGAGCATGTGTTTGTTGGACTATGTGCTCTCGGTCTATTTTTAATTTGGGGTATTTAGACATATATTAGAAGAGCTGACATGGATTTTAGAGGGCCTAGAAATGATTGTATTAAAAACAGATTATACATAAAATCATATATCTTTAAGTGGGAAGGAACATAAAAGACCCTCTGGCTTTACTTCTTCATTTTATAAATTAGAAAAATGAGGACCAAAGAAGTGAAATGATATGCCCAAGGTCATATACACACAAAAATACACATTGCCTAACCACCCCACTCCCATCCCATTCCATGGTCTCCCCATTACACCCAAACTAACAACTAAAGCATGAAGGAAAACCATGAAAAGGAGCAGCAAAAATTTGAAACCAAATAAATGAATGAACCCAACTGGTGACCAAAGGCATTAATACCATGTTTACAAAATGAAATCAACTCTGATTTATTATGTAGATTATACTGATCAGATAGAGAACTTCATACCCTGTCTTCAGAATTATTCTGTAGTCTACACTGATACATTACAGGGATACTAGGATTTTTTTCAAAGTTGTGCCGTCTACAACAAATAACTTTCTGTAATACTGGATCAATAACTGGCAAAGTAAGGCCAAATATTTAATGAAGGATTTTTCTTCTGGTTAGCAGAAGTGGAACAGGTGTCAAATTCAATAACAGCATCCAATAAGAGAATGGGAAAAAAAAAAACTGCAAACACAAGCTGATCCTCATTAAACTTAGTATGCATATATATATCTGTGCATTTGTGTGTGCGAGAGAGAGAAACTCACCTTCAGTTCGTCAATTTACATATGCAGGATGTCTGGTTGTGGGAGAAAAGATTAGATATACTTACCCTGGACGGGCTTGGATGTCCTCCATTCCCCCAGGACCCTGAGCTACTTCTGTCTTCTACATCTAGGGACAAGAGAAAAGTTCTTTAGGCTTTCTTGCAATAATTCTTCCTTTTTGTATATGCACTTTTAAATTAATGTTTCAAATTAATCTCCTGTTGCCTTTAATTAAGAATCAGGCACAGGGCTACCACGATGATAGTGGCTTTTGACCCATCTACTTAAATTAACTCATTTAAATTCACAGCAGAAATGAACTGGACCCTCAGGAACCAGAGGTATGAACATAAAAATTACTTCCATCCTTCAGTGTTTCATAGCCTCAACTTTTATAGACATGAAACTGCACTTAAAGTTTTATTAAGATCTTTTGTACAAAATAAGTTTAAAATGACACTAATACAACCTTAAATGTATATTTTAAAAGGTAAGTTAAGGCAAATATTCACACCAACATTAGCAGCATCTGTGCCATAATGCTCTTGGATATTTCTTGTTCTTTAGCCAAGGCTTATTACATTAGACAACAGACATGCAACAAAATACACAAGACAAAAAGCGGATTCAGCAGTCTATTTCCACCAGTACATTACAAGGATATTAGAATGTGGTTTTTTTTGTTAATGTTTTAAGTAAAGACAACACTGTCTCAGTATTTTAATTATTTTAATAGATTTGACCACTTGGCTACAATCCTTAATCTGGGCATTGAGATGTGAAAATTAAAGTCGTTAAAGCCATGTTTTATCTTGATAAGTGATAGCGAAGAGACCTATATGAACTACCACAAGTGGAAATTCTTCTAAACTCTGGACCAGCAAAGTTCTAACGCTGAGCACGCCGTCACGGCTTCAAGTGGCAAAATGCTCAGGCTGGAGAGTACTGCAGTGAAGTTATCGTATCATTTGCTTTAAAACATAAAAGTGTTCTAAAGATCAGTCACTCTATATTTAGAAATGGCTTTGAGATTGTTGATGAAAGGTCCTTTATAAGTATAAAAAGTTTCACTGTTCTATTATTTTGATCATGGTCGATCAAACAGACGGCCATCACAAACCTCCTCTGACAGGACTGGAGGTGTGAAACTTCGGTTCAGGAGACATAACCCCATTCATTGTGTTTCCTAACATTTCAGTGATACTGTTTATTCTCCTAATGCACCACTGTCTTTCCTTTTATTACTGATATTTTATTATCAGAAGAAATAATCACAGTATAATTAGTTGATTTATTTTTGGGTACACTGGAGCACGCAGCATTTTAGAGTCTCTTAAGAGATGGGATAGCAGCAACAAAAAACAATTACCACTAAACTTGAATTCTTTCTTTTTTTTTTTAAACAAATATTTCTGTTCCTTTTGTGGGTGCTTCAGGAGATAATGCAACTGCAAACAAATGTCCCCCACGGACAGCTAAAATCAGTGACTGTGAGCTTTAAGGGACGTCAAGAAAGCTCTGGGTAGTGCATCCAGTCTGGAGAGAAGGTGCAACACTTTCCCTAAATCTGCTGTTTAACAACCTCATCTCCTGGCCTATGGGTATGCCGAACCGAAATACTCACAGCAGTGACTTAGAACCCTCTGGATTTGGGAGCTGAATCCTTATATTCTGTAAGATTTCATATTGCTTGGACCCATTTTACCTTTCCAATTTTCAAGGAAATTTTTAAACACCAAAAGCAGGCAGAGACAAGGAAGAAAGAGGAATCGTTCTCACATGTGGGGTGATTTTGGACCCCAGAAAGCATTTGGCAATGTCTGGAGACATTTTTGGTTGTCGCAACATGGGGTGGGGTGGGGGTGGGGCAGTGCCACTGGCATCTAGTGGGTAGAGGCCAGGGGATGCTGCTAAACACCCTACAAATGTTAGAATGCCCCCCGCCACACACGTACACAAAATGCTCTGTCCCCAAGTGTCAGTTGTGTCTAGATTGAGAAGCCCAGTGCTGAGGGAAAATCACACTAAAGAGCAAAAAGGAAGATGCGAGGTGGAGAAAAGATGTACTAGAATTTAATTTATAGTTTAGTATGAACTCTTACTAAATACACAGTGACTTATGCCTTTTAACCCAGACTTGAGCTGGAGTGTTTCAGGAGACCTTCATAAACATCTTCTGTCCACAGAATAAAGGGAAAATGATGGTCAACCAAGCAGCCTGCTAATTAGCGGGCAGATAAAACACATCAAAACTTGAGTATTCCCAACTGGGCAATTTCAAAAGCGAGCAATCCACTAATTAAAAATGCTGGAAGTCTAGCTTTTTCAAAACAGGTTAAATACTGGCTGGGTTCCTTCACAAATAGATTCCCAACCAATCAGATCTGACTGCTCTTTTCCCATCCTTTCTCATTTCTGCTTCCTCCCTTTTACTGATCTCTTTTTAACAGGCTTTTCCATCCCCGGGACTTCTGCTAGATCTAACACATAAGGACCAATCTCTAGCTCTCCCAAACCTACTAGACAATTGTATGATTTCGGATGACACTTTTTTCTTTGAAAAAGTATCTGTTTAGCTGGGTGCTCCTTTATCCAAGAGCAAGAAGCCACAGAGGGAGAGCACTAAGATTTTTAATTCATAATGAATGTCAACATGTTGCTTTTAAGTCATTTGTTTCCATCTTCCCTCCCACTGAGCTTCATCAGGACTGCCGGTTGGTTAGTGAGCATTTCCTCAACAACTATTCCAACACATCTCAGAGGGCATCTGAAGACCCCCTACATGTGGATTACCTGTATATTCATTTCAAAATCAGCATCTTGGGGTCCACCGCAGACCAACTGAGTCTGGATCGCTCATGAAAACTGTGTTTTAAACAAGGTCCCCAAGTCATCTGCATGTGCACAGTAGTTTGAGGACCACCAGCCTGCCTTATCAGGAACACAAGACAGATACATGCCCCACACCATCAACACGTGCCTCTCTCACTCTAGATCTTCAAATTTCCGCCAAGGTTGCCAGTTTCAGCAGCATTCAATACACATTCCCATCACATCTGTATCCAGATGCACCTGCATCTTGCCCAGACTCACTTTTTAGAAACCTGCACGTGGCCTACTCGTGGCCATTCCTTACCCCCTGCTGGTGTACGCCAGTGCTGCACACACTTCTATATCTCCATGATTTTGTACTTGCTATTCCCTCTGCCTGAACTGTTCCATCTCTCAAAGAATCATAGCAGCTAAAGTTTAGTGAGCTTAAATACGCATCTGACACTGTACTAAGCACAAGCACTTCCACGCACTAACAGTACCCCCATTTCATAGATGAGAACACTGAGGCTTCGATGGAACGGGAAACTCTCTCAAGCAACCAGCAAACACAGGTGATGACAACAGCAAAGCCAGGGAGTGCTCTTTTCCAACGTTGTAAATGCCTCCCTGGAAAGAATTTCATTTCTTTCCATGACCATCTTGAAGGTTACTTCTCACAAGTCTTCCCAGGCAGAGTGAAAGTATTTAGGAGTTTAGGCCCATTCTTGGGTCCACAAAGGGTTAAAGAATTGTATACAACACAAATATATAAAAGTAAATATTTGAAGAAATCAAGAGACTGGAACATAAAAATAGGGGGACAGTAAAGCCAGAGGTATGATGAGCTTATCAGAATGTACCCTGTGATGGACTGGATACTTGCTAGAAAGGGGTCAAAACTCTACAAGGTACTGAGTGGGCAAAACAAAGAGTGAAACAGGATTCACAATGGGTATGGGATAAAAGCACACAAATAGTTCAGGAAATCCATTAAGGCAACAGAGTAACAAATGAAAACTGCCCAGGATAGAGGCTGTCTGAACATTTAGTTCCCGCCTCTCCCTTGTCCCTACTGTCACTCTCCATCCAAGACGGGAATAAATAACAGAAACACAATAATCCGGGCAGCGGAAGGGAAAGGAAAAAAGCAAGTGAATGACAGAAATTCTTCTTCCAAAATACTAAAATGGGTTCCATTTTTCCAGTCTTTTCTAATTTATTTTACCCTACCTAAATGAGGACAGACTTAGTAACTTCTATGGGATTGACAGCTGGTTTAGGAGGCAACCTGACAATCCACAAAATTTCATTCTAATAGAGTAGTTCTGCATAAGCCCCTCTAAAATATCTGACATTTCCACATCAAAACACAAAAGCAAAGTTTAGGCAGAACTAGGACCAAACACTCCATTCTGAGAAAAGACACACAGAGGTAATTTTTAATTTCTATGATTCGCCATCCACATTCATTAAACTTATGATTTGATTACTCACATCTCCACTCTGCTTATGATGTGTAAGAACGAAACTATCAGACAGACTGGACAAATGTCAGAAAACACAGCCTTGGGAGTTGGGATAGAGACTCAGATTTCACCAGGCACTCTGCATTAACAAGCTGTGTGGTCTGAGCCAATCACTGGCCTCTCTGAACTCACTTTTGTCAACTATAAAATAAGTGGGTTTGAGCTGCACCCTTGGAAATAGGGAAATTCTAGTATATTGGACAACTCTCCCACACACACAAAAATTAAAATGATGGGTAAATTTTTAAAAATCTTCTTTAAAATACTAATAAGCTGAGAGGATAATAAGGAATTATCAAGCCAAAATCAAATTGAAGGAAGAGAAGACATTTTTGCCCTAAGGACATCTGCCAACCTAGAAAATTTAATGGCCTCTTAGGTCAAGCAAAACAGAAGCGAAAACCCAGGACCCATCCAAAGTAGGTATCTAATAGAAGATAATGGGGATAATAGGATTTCCAACCTCAAGGAGTTATTGTAAAAGTAAGTAAGTTAGGTAATATTTTTAAAACACTTAGGGGAGTACCTGGTCCATAGCAAATTCTCAGTAACCAGCACCTGCCCATGAGAGCATAACTTATTATGCTCTAAGATAAGCAAACTATGTAAATTTGTAAAATGGTGATTTATTCAAAGAAATCTGAGTCTCACATTTTTATGACTCCTAGTTCTGCTCAACACGTCAGAGACTTCCAAATATTCTCCTGGATTTTAGAAACAGCCAATAAGTTTAGGGTAAACAAATCCCACCTTTTCCATGAACCTCTACAGCAAAATCACAGAGAGAATTCAGTACATATTAGATTTGTTTAGTGACTTGATTTGCCTTCAGAATATCCCCTTTACCTCTCACCATTGCAACATACGTTTGTGTTCTGTATAAATGATATGTTCTCAAAAGTTATGAATGCTGACCCAAGGCCCAAGCTAAGAACACAGACTAAATGTTATATAGATTTAACCATGATTTGAAATAAACAGTGTTATATTAACTAAATTGAATTTAAATAAATAATAAATAAATAGATTTTACAAAAAATAAAAAAAGAAGAAATAAACAAGTGTGAGTTACCTAACTCTGTTGATTTGGGATAGAGTTGTGTATGGGTCCTTTCCATGCTTAGAGCCCAGATCATGCCAAGCACCCAAGGCCCTAGAGTTTCATGAAGTAAGGAAACAACGAAAGGGTTTTATTTGAGTCGTTTTAAAAGTCTACAAATTCCCACTCTTGTAGAAATAGACTGATTTCCTGATGAAAGCTTCTATGCTCTCAGAATGCGTTGGGAGATCAAGGCTAAGTTCTTCCTGGAAAGATAATCACCCTGAAACATGTTGAGATCTACACCGTCTCAAATCCTTAGCTCTGCAACAACAGATACCATTAAATATCCTCCACACCATCATGGAGACTCACAGACTGGGTACATCTGTGGCTCCTACTAATTTCCTAGTCCAGGAAGAACCCTTGGCTGAGCCCTCCACACAAACTGAGATGGCATATGCTCTCCGTCAGTGCCAGATGAATTTAGAGTTCAAAATATTTCATCAGCAAAGAGCGTGTTAAGGATGTGCACATTTTCATTAGCACCCAGTATAATAAGAGCTCTAAGTAGAGTAATTTGAAGTCAAATTTGAGTACCAGTACAGATGAAGGAAGATCTGAAAAGCTTCAAATATTGATGGACCATGTCCATACAACCATGATCGCTTCTTTCTTTTTCTATAAGAAAAAGGTATGCTTCATAATGAATGATCTGAGCACTAACAAGAAACTTCCAGCACTTTCCAGATCTGACTGAGCAAAAGATGAGGGTTGTGGTGATGCGTCTCACACAAATTTGAAGATACTTCAGATACAAGGAACAGAGACCGGGGTGTTCCATTTTCAGATCATTGCCATCAGTACTGGCTTTCTGAGCACTAATGGATTTCCTTACCAAATAAATCTGAAAACTCAAAAAGTTAAGTACAAGATGATCTTATAGGTCTCTATATGAATATATATTTGTGTGTGTGCATTTTACCTTCTTATGCATAAGAAGGTAAAATGCATAAAGAAAGGTAAAATGTGGAAATACTAGATGGAAAGTATAGTAGGAAAATTTGTTCAGAGAGAAATTATTCCAATATTTTAGGCTTTATTAACCTCCAACTTAAACTTCCATTATTAATATGTCCTGTAGAACACTCTTTAGAGAATATTATTTTCCTCAAGTTCAAAACAAACTTTTCAAAAATGAAAACTAAATAATCTCAGATATTTAAAATATGGAGAATGGCATTTTGCGGTGCTATAAAACGGGAAACACATTTTCATATAACATGAAAGTCAGATCATATGAAAGTAACAAAATAAAATGCATAACTATTGCATTATAAATGCACTGTTGTTTGTTATTCTGAAACTCAGAAACCTTCTTGAGAACTCAAGCTGAGTAAACGGTTACAGTATGAAATTGAGAAAAAAGTAACCTTGAAGTCTTTAGATCAATCCATATCACTTGGAAGTATCAAAGATCATCTAATTTGGATAATATTCTAACTTGAATACTCTTAACGTGAAACACTTTTATTTAGCAACCTTCCATTTCAAATGTTTGAAACTAACCAGTCTTCCTCTTAAAGAGCAATTAATCCTTTCAAGATCTCATCATTTTTTTTAAAGATTTATTTATTTTTAGGGAGAGAGCAAGAAAGCAAGCACACGGACGTAGTGGCAGAAGGAGAAGGAAAGAGGAGTCTTAAGCAGACTCCACGCTGAGCGCAGAGTTCTATACAGGGCTTGATCTCAGGACCCTGCGATCATGACCTGAGCTGAAACCAAGAGTCAGATGCTTAACTAAGTGTTTCATCCAGGCGCCCCCAAGATCTCATCATTCTAAGAGCCCAGAAAGCAGAGAGCCATGAGTAACTTGAGGCAAGAATACAATATGAATTGTATTTGCCTCCTTTTACTTTTTGAAATCTAACCAATCCTAAAAGCACTTAATAAAAATCAATCTTACTAAAATAATGTTCTTAACTTATTTCAAATCAGGCAAGAATAATGATCAGAAATAAGCTGCCATATCTAAAGACTTCAAAAATAGGGCACCTGGGCGGCTCAGTCGGTTAAGCGACTGCCTTCGGCTCAGGTCATGATCCTGGAGTCCCAGGATAGAGTCCCACATCGGGCTCCCTACTCAGCGGGGAGTCTGCTTCTCCCTTTCACTCTCCCTTCTCTCATGCTCTCTGTCTCATTCTCTCTCTCTCAAATAAATAAATGAAATCTTAACAAAAAAAAAAAAGACTTCAAAAATAAAACGAACATACCATCTAACTCCAATATTACAGAGATCAGCCTCAAAGTATCTAAATGAAAAGTGAACATATTTGGGGAAGTTTTTAACTAGGTGCTTGGTACCTTTAAAGATGTATTTACAAATACACATCACAAAGTGTGAGAAATAAAAGACAGACACCTTAGAAGACATTAAACAACAAAGACATAAGTGTGAAAATATGTTTCACTTCCTAATAGAACAGACTATATAACTCTTACGTACGTGTAATTATGCATGCATTTTTCAAATCATATGTGTAATTACTATGTGGCAAAGTCCATAATACTGTAATGACTTAAGATACACAAATTGATTTTTTTAAATGCCTACTTGATAAATGATTTATTAAATGTATTTCAATGCGGGGGGCGGGGAGCCAAGATGAAACATGTAACAGTTTTATCCTTTCTTCTTTTTTTCCCCCAATTCCCCTTTTCTCCCTAGGGTGCCATTCATGTGGCTCTGGGAAAGGACTGCTGGCTTAATTGAAATATTTGTAGGCTGAAATTGCTCTGCATCACCACAATGGTCCACTTCTACCAAATGGCATCCATTCCTTGTGCTTTTTTTCCTTCTTCTATTTCCTTTCATCCTGGAACCAAGTCTACTTCCCCTGTTTCTTCTAGTCTTATCTCATCCCACCCCCTATTTACAGATGCTTTTGCTGATACTCGTGAAGCCAAATAGTTTTAAATATTCAAAAATCTTCCCTAAAATCCAGTTTTCTAGCACAGTCCCTCTTGCTTACAATAATCACTCCCATAAACTGATTTTCATTTTATCCTTTCAACATCCCAGTCTTCTACCTGTGTTTAACACTGTAGCCTCTGACCTGGCCATGACAAGCAATCAATCTTACATGTTATCTTCAGGGGTCATGCCTTAGTTTTAGGCCAATTTTCTTCGTATTTAGGCTCAAATGTGCAAACCA
The DNA here is from genome assembly GCF_002201575.2 of Neomonachus schauinslandi. NCBI lineage: Eukaryota > Metazoa > Chordata > Mammalia > Carnivora > Phocidae > Neomonachus > Neomonachus schauinslandi. Next base: position 19,607,362 of record NC_058416.1, on the reverse strand, counting down.
CACTATATTACTCTGCAAAACATCAATGAGAAGGCTTAATTAAGTAACACTGACAGATAAATCCATTTCTTTCGCAGTAATCAAATCAAAGCAGGTTGACATAACACAGGAACTTAATACAGTTATTCCCTTGTAATTGGAAAAAGGCCCTTTACTTCTCATTAAAGCAATCTTCTGGGTATTGGCATAATAAGAAGGCTCAGAGCTTTAATACTGCCCTATAAAAGTCTCAAGATACAGACCCCTTAAGCAAACAAGCCAGATTATCTAATTCCTTGATCACAGCAGAACATGTAGTTCCTACTGTTTTAAACTACTAATTCTTTATCTCTGTTGCAATTAAAAAGAGGTAAATCAGTATCAAACACATACAATGGAAATCTGTAAAAATGCATAAACTGTTTACAGTTTTATAAGTCTATCTCCACATGTATTTGAAGGGAAGCAGTCCATTAAAAATGAATTTGAAATACTTTGCAAATGTGAAATTGTAATATCTTGGATCAGGGGGAAACTCTCTTTATTTTCCTTAATGGGCTCAACAAGATACATTTTGCCTAAATTTACAGTCTGATACTCAAGCATACAGTACAAGTTTGATAATCGGAATTGTGAGAGAACAGGATTTGAAGAAGGACATTTAATTTTTGTGGCATTTAAAGAACAGTAAGTCACCTGGTCCACTGAAGACTGCTCTGACCAGGCTGAAACCCACAGAGAACTCAACATTACACCATGTTCACATCCCCAAACTACACAAAATCGATTTTCACCCTTTCACTCCAATTTTGAGGGAGTTTCTGCCACTTACGGAGTGGCACCTGATCCCGCTCAAAGTGATTCTGGCAACTCTTTCTGAAAGGATAACATATAATGGAGGGTTATAATTCCCAAATGTGGCTGACCACCAAAATCCTCCAGGAACTTCAAACAAACAAAAAAACAAACAAAAAACAAGAAACAGAGACATCCTGGTCCTACCTGGCCCCCTAATCAAGGAAAAAAATCAAGGGTTGAGGGCAAGGCAAAACATATTTTCAAATTTTTCCTATACCTCTCTACTTTTTAATTTTCAAATGGTTTTCATTACAATGTGCTTAAAACTATGTCATTTGCTATCGCTCAGGTCCTTTTATCACATTAGTACTTGCATGTGCATTTCCTAAGAACAAAAGCAGTAACAGTTATCAAAACCAGGGATTTGACCATAGCTATAACAATTTTATCTAATCTGTATTTCATATTCCAATTTGTCACTTTTTCGCCCTTTTTGTGGTAGCCACAGTGCCACCACTATCCAAGATGACCTGCAAGTCATTCCATGAACGACAACCGATCTCGAGTATAATTAACACACTTAACCAAGAACGAAAACCAAACAACCAACCAACAGATAGAATCCAGGATTAGTCACTGCATTTAACCATCAGCTCTCTTTCATCTATTTTAATCTGAAACGGTCCCTCAGTCTTTCTTTGTGAGACTTTGGCATTCTTGAAGAGCACAGGCCAGATGATCCAAGGTGTAGTGTACGCTTGAGCATCAAACTGTAAATATTTCTCAATTTGGGTTCATCTGATGCTTCCTCATGATTCAATTCCGGTGAATAGAATAATACACAAGTGGCCTTGTGTCTTTCCAGGGATATCACATACAGAGCCACGCGATGGCAGCGTGGTCTGCCCCCTTGGTTTGTTATGCTCATTTCATCACCTGGTCAAGGTATTGTGGGAATTCATCACTCTACAATTACCACTTTTCCCTGTGCAATCGGCAATCTATAGGGAGATACTTTAAGACCATTACAACCAATTTTCAATTAGGCGCTTATCGAAAAAATTAAAATACAAAAGTGTATAAAGTAAAAACTGAAAATTTCCTCAGTACTCACTCTCCCCACCTCATGCCAGTGGTAACTCATAACAGTTTCCTAGATAGGCTTATGGATCCTCTGGTCTATGATCAGCTGATTTTTAAAACCACAGAAATTTAGGACATTAAATGTAAAACTTGACTAAAATGTCTGGTCTATCTGAATGAATGGTTAAGAAATATTCCTCAAGGGCGCCTGGGTGGCTCAGTTGGTTAAGCGACTGCCTTCGGCTCAGGTCATGATCCTGGAGTCCCGGGATCGAGTCCCGCATCAGGCTCCCTGCTCAGCAGGGGGTTTGCTTCTCCCTCTGCCCTCTTCCCTCTCATGCTCTCTGTCTCTCATTCTCTCTGTCTCAAATAAATAAATAAAAAACCTTTAAAAAAACCCAAAAAATTCCATAAACCACTATGTAAGAAATATTCCTCAAATGTTTATTTAGGTTTATTTAGGTTCTAGCGACATCTCAGTGCATATAATTATTAATGGTAGCCTTGTGACCGAGGTGGGGCTGCAGAAGCCAGAGACTAGAGTAAATGAAGACAGGCTACTAGCTTTGAAGGAATTCGGCCAAAATGAAGCCAAGACTGAGCACCACACCTGTGAATCAATGCCATGCATAAAACCAAGTTAAATCATGCATTCTGGAGCGGATGCTGCCCTGAATGGCTACTCGTTCACTGCCTCTTTCCAGCACATTCCATAAACCACTATGTAGAAAGGAGATCCGTCATAGGGGTAGCAATTCCCAATTACAATCAAACGGATAGACAATACACTTATGACAGACAGAAAAAATTCTAGAATGGTCTTCATAGGCTGGCAAAAAAAAAAAAAGTGGGAAACATCTAAACATTTTTAAAAGTGGGAAGTAAACTGACACTTTAAAAAGCACCTATTCTCACATTTAGAATCAGGTGTACAAATGAACAAAAAGTGAAGAGAAAAGCTTGAGGATAGAAAAGATTGTAAGTGGAACTTGGCCATCTTACAGAACATATATGTATATCATACAATATGGAGTGAGTTAACTTACTGTTATCAATATAAGGTGAAAATAGTCTCTTTAACCTTCGGGCAAAAAGCCCAGGCCGCTTTATAAACTGACCAGTGCTGGTGGATTTCAACTCTGACTTATAAATGCTTAGAAAATTGGCCTCACAATTCTACCTCAGTCAAATGCCTGGAGACACCGGCAAAGGGGTTTCTTATTGGGCTTATAAATTGTGTGTGTGTGTGTGTGTGTGTATGTGTAAAATCGGCATACACACACAAATACAACACACACACTTGAATTTACTAATAGTTTCTTGATGTAATGATCATGTTTAAAACGGCTCCCAGATGTTGCAACTTGTTCAACTGACATCACCTTGTTTTTGATCAGAGTAGAGAAGTCGGCCTGGTGACTTAAGGGTTTTACTTTTAGCTCACACTAATGTAACCACACTTTTGTATTCTGCTTCCTGCTTTCCAAAGCATTTTTTTTTTAATATTCGTGTCATTTTTAAATGATTTATCTAGAATCACAGAAAGCATGAAATTGGGATCCAAAGGAGTTGCATATTTAAGTATGAGCACACCAACACTATCTTTCAAAAGCATAAAAACAAAAATCAAAAGAAAAAGACTGGCCTATGTAAAAGAGGCCTGACCAACAGGTAACAGAATACTTGCTAAAGTTCATTAGAATACTTGCTGAAATAGGAAAGTTGGATAGTATGATAATGATTGAATTTTCATATCTCAGAATATGCATTCTTAAATCATGTCAGCAGTGAAAACATTATTGCTAGTCTCCCTTCGGAGCTGCCCTGCACCCTACACAAGACTATTTCACCAACACAACACAAATTCGGCACTGGTTTGAGAAAGACCAGGGCTGTGACAGCAGGTCTGTAATGACAAAGAAATGGACTATAGCTTCCCCCAAAGACACCGCTCCTCTTACTTTCACTTTCAAGTGCTTTAAGACACTCTCCTCACTGAAGCAGTCAAATTCATCTGCATGAATTTTCTCGTCCAGCTTTTGGGGGCAGAAACGGAAATGCATTTGAAAGCATCAGCGGGTCTTTTTCTCAAGCTTAATGGCATCAAATTCACAGGGATAAACATTGCTTTCTTTTAGTAGGTCTGCAACTTGGATGCAGCTGCCTTCTGCCCACCTGATAGCCAGGGAGTACTGGTCAGAAAGAGATGAGCTGCCGCGATGTCCTGGGTTTACAAATTCACTAAGCGCAATGGTAAGACGCTGTAACTCCTCCTCAGGAATGGAAGAACTGTTAGTTTGAAAGGAGATAGAAGCAAAGGCCTGAAGAATGACAATAACCAGGCATCTTGAAAGAAAACAAGAAGCAGGGAAGGGGTCCAGGGACAGCAGAGCTGTCAGTAGAAAATAATGATTTATCTGATGAGATTAGCAGGAAGTTTGATTAGCAAAGATGCCTTCCTAACATAGCAAAGATTGCGATACTACTTTAAGATTTTGTTGTAGGAAAAAAACAGTGCCTGCCAAATGTGGTCTGTAACAGCCCAGGCTAGCCATGAGTGATACGGTGGGAAAATAGCCACTAAGCCAGATTTTATTTGATTTGTACTGATGATTTTTATTAGAATACATGGATCATTGCTTCAACCTTTCCATGTAAAACCAAATCAAATTCAAAAACTCACACATCAGTCACCTAACCTTATGTCATTCCTTCTGCTTTACTAAAGTTGAGCCACATTTCAGCTGATCTGTCCTCGATAAATCGTTCAGCCACTCAAAACTACTGGGCCAAATTCTGGGAGGCAAGTGGTACACAAAAGAACCCGCTAAATCTGCAGTTACAAACAAGAGAGCCAAAGAAAAATACTGTAAGCCTCATAAATGCAGAACGAAATCAAAGCAATATATAGACAATGCCAAAGAGGATAAAATGAATTATCCTCATTGTATCAACTACACAACTCTCATTTATCTTTAAAAGGCACAGCCACCCCTCAGCTTCTTTTTCCCACTTTCATTCAAGGCAGCGTGCAGGACCCTGCGAAGCAGTGACTCTGAGACCAGAGGGAAGTCCACCATTATGCAGCATAAGGAGATCGAATCAGTTTTACAAATGGAAAATAATCATCAGTTCTACAAATGAAAAAACTACAATCTTTAAGGCAAAAAAATGTAGATATTAAATACTCAGTTTATGGAAAGCCTCCACGTGATTTATACAAGCTGCTTCATTAAAAGGAATGAAATTTAATTACATGAGGCATGGCAACGGGTTTTCAGAGAAAAAGTGCCTACAACCTACTTCCCACCACTCTTTTACTTTTTTTCCTTTTTGCTTCCACATCTTTCCTTTCTTCCTCAGCAATATTGCAGGTTTCAACTTCAACCTATGAGCAACAGTTCTTGTTTGGATATCCATTTCTAGTTAACAAGCCAGTCCGTCTTCATGACTCCCTTCCGTGTCCCAAGTGAGTCCTGAAATGCACCTTATTATCTTCTCTTCAGAGAAGGTAAACAACTTTCTCAGGTAAAGGCCATCAGCAGGCCTCCAACCCAATGTCTTCCAGAGGCTGCGTCTCTACGGCATGGTAGTGCCCTGCTGAAAATCCAATACCTCTGAAAACTAGTGGACAGTGAACTTTTAGGTCCCTGGTATAACCCTCTGTGGCCAAGGTGAGGCTGTTTTCATCAGCCCCCATTGCTTCCTCCCCTGATCACACAGGAAGTCTAGCTCTCCCATCCTCCTCTGCTGTCATGTGGGACATGTGACAAAGGCTGGGCCAATGGGACATGAGTGGAAGTAGTGTTTGCCTTTTCCAGGCTGGCCCCTAAAGCCTCCCATGTGATCCTCCATGCACTTTCTCTTTCCTCTTTGTTCAGCCGGATACAAAGAATCTAGTGAATCCCGGAGGCCCCAGAGGATGGCAGAGCTAAGGAATGAAAAAACCCAGACCCAAGGACTGACTACAGGCAGCACAGCCTACCTCCGTGGGTCTGGGACAGCAGCGGGAGATAACCCTTTGCGGTGTTAAGCTACTAAAGTTTGGGGGTTGTTTGTTCCAGCAATTAGCATACCCCGACTAATGCATCCTCCAAAACAGACTTCTGAGAATTCTGGCGCTATGGTTCAATCTTCCAAGCAAAGCAAACATACTCAGTTAGACCTGGCACTAGTCACAATTGTAAAGCAGGGAAACTGGCCTTTGAACTACCCTTCTCTCCCTTTCAGACTTGTTTTCCCCTCTTAGCATTTCCTCCCTCTGAGCACCAAATGTTCTCAGGCTGCTCAGTCTTGTCTGCCTCAAGAAAATAAATCCAATACATTCAATTAGCCATTCCTTTTTTTTTTTCCCCCAACCACTATCTTTCAGCCATAAGTGTTGAGCTGCTTGACACTTGTGTAATTGGGAAGAAATTCTTTAACTTCTCAGATTCTGGGTATCCTCATCTGTAAAATGGGAATGATTGCATCCACCCTCCAGTACTGTTGAGATGATTAGACATAATTTAGGAAAAACATCCCCATGGAATCTGGAACACAGTAGGCTCTCACAAAGGGGGTAAGGAGATAACTCCTGTTTTTATTATGATTACTATTAGTAGCACAGTATGATATTTGACACCAAAGGGATACAGAAATCAATCGAAAATAGGGCTTTCTCCCTGAAATATATCATCTAGACTGGGAGAAAAATCATACATAAATAAAAAAGTAGTATTTGACTACTGAAAGAATGATGAATGTTATGGAATTTTTTTTTAAAGATTTTATTTATTTATTTATTGGAGAGCGAGCGAGAGAGAAACAGCATGAGAGAGGAGAGAGTCAGAGGGAGAAGCAGGCTCCCCGCCGAGCAGGGAGCCCGACGCGGGACTCGATCCCGGGACTCCAGGATCATGACCTGAGCCGAAGGCAGTCGCTTAACCGACTGAGCCACCCAGGAGCCCGAATGTTATGGAATTTTAGAGAAAAGAGAGTTAAAAGCTAGAATCATCCCTTGCCAGATCATGGCAGTTTAGGGCGTGGAAAAGAGGAAGAAGGCAGTGGGAGCCTGGCGAACGGTGCCCACACTGCGTGCTTGTCTTCCCAACTCCACGTTCAACGCTGTCACACCAGGGCCTCAAAACCGGCACTGGGGAGGTCATTTACACCCTGGAAATTAGCAAACATTACAGATCAGAGTTGTGGGGTTTTTTTTTTTTTTTTTCTTTCAAGAGCAGATTATTAAACTCTTCTCAGCACACCCATTCACTGTGAGGAATTTTTACTCAAACCGCCTCATTTAATTCTTACAGTCACTACCCAGGTACGTCGTATCATCCTCATTTTACAAATGAAAAATCAGGCCTCACAATGTGAAATGATTGGCAAAGAATCCGGTTGCCTGCACGCCCCGCACTAAAACCTAGGCTGCCTGCAAGAGTGAAGGGCAGCTGGATTTCTTTTTCTCAGCCTATCAAACATTTTTCCCATGAACACCAAAAGCTATTCCTTAAAAACATCAGAATTCAGGCAAGCCCCCCCTCCCCTTTTTTCATTGTTCTCATTTTGCTCCCCCACGGAGCTGCCTTTTCTTAATAATATAACCCACATTTCTCACCATCCTTTTCTCACACACCCACGTCAATCTTTTGTACGGACGCCTTTTCAAGGATGACCCACTGCACTGTCTCGAGAAACAGACTTGTGCCTACTGGTTAGGAGAAGTCATGAATGATCTTGAAATCAGTGCTTTCTCCTACACCTGTCCTCACTGGGGTAGTCTGTTCTCTCCTGGGCTGAGCTGTGGGCAGTGCAGTGAGTTAGTCTAGGTTTAGGAGGAACTGGGATACCTCTTGGATTCAGAAGAGTTCCCTGACATCGGTTCAATAACAACTGCTATCAACAGTGGCTGTCAGGCTTGGGTATGAGCCTGGGCTGTGAGAAAAGCTAGGAAACATCAACAGGTTTCAGGTGCCACCTGAGATCCCAGAAGACATCTATACCAAGGGTGACTTTAAATGGCAATGGATGCTTGCCATCTTGGTAATATACTCCTTTTCTGCCTGACCGGAGTGTGGCCATCTTACAAGATCCAGAGCTTTCCAAGGACAGAAAAACAAATGTGCAAAGGCACTGAAGCGCAAGGGAACATCCCCCATGCAAGGGATGGTAAGGCACTCGATGAGCCTGGAGAATAAAGGTATTAAAGTTGCAGTGGTCACCAATGAAGAAATGCGGAATCTGGGCAGGGCCAGAGGAAGACAAAGTACTAGGAAGTTCATTGTTCATCCTAAAGACTTTAGGCAGGCACCAGAGTATGAAAGCATCTCCAGTTCATATTTACATTTTGGAAATGGTAGCCATGGGGACAATGGTTGTTAAGGTGAGAACCTGGAGATAAAGAGATTAATTAGAAGACAAGAAACTACTGTTATAGCAAAGATAACAGACAATTCCGGATCACACCAGGGAAAGAGAATAGACAGAGGTTTACAGCTAACTTGGGAAGGTAGGGCAAGTAGTTGGGGATTATTCCCAGGTTTTTATTTGATGGATATTTGTGCAGGTTTACAGGTAGGGTGGTAAAAAAGAGTGTATTTTAGACTTTTTGTGTTCCGAGAGTCCATCGGTCACCCAAGTATAAGTTCCAGCAAAGTAACTGACTATGTGGGTCTGGAGCTCAGAATAGAGACCTAGATTAAGGTAATTTCAGGCATAGTCTAATTAAAAGTCCTTTTATAAAGAGAATTTACTGGCCCAGGTAAGTGGAAAGTCCAGAGACAAGACAGATTTTAGCACTGACATATCCAATGGATCCACCATATTCACAAAACCAAAGTTCCCTCCCCTATCTCCACTCTGCCACCTTCATATAACCTTCATTCCAAAGCTGAAATCCATCATGGTCATAGGATTTCTGGGTCTACGTGCTTCTTTATTCCCCTACTTACTTGCGGAGAGTTCAGTTTACAAAAGAACAAAACTTTTCCTCACTTTGCCTTGACTGGAACCATCACGGAACCAATCCTTAAAGCCACAAAATACCATGGGCTTGCAAAGACCCGAAAGGCCCAAGTTAAAAGCCACAGCAAAGGAGTTAGGATTATCCTGATCAACTGATCAATCACAGATGTCCCTGGAGATGCAGTAATCGATCCCACACAAACTACAAGGACACCACACGCTGAGGAGGAAATGGAGTATATGTTAGTGAGACAACCACAATTGGAGATAGGGCCCCAGGTGCCATTGGTGTGTTTGTATGTAATGTACCGTGTATAGGCAAAGAGGTCTTTGTAATGGGGCATACAAATCCCATCATACCACTCCCTCCTTGAATAGGTCAACATCTTCCCCTTGGTGACAGGATAAGAGAAAAGTTCTTCATTATGGACATCAAGGCCATTTTGGCCACACACCCACAGACCCCTGCTTTTTCCTCCAGTTCCCCCAGCCCCTAACCATGCTCAAGCACACCACTGGCCTTGCAGAACTTGAACGTGAGTTTCCTCTAACAGAAGAAGCTCCAAACCACTCCCACCACTCCACTTCCTACTTGACGTGTGTCACTCCCCTATCCACTCTCAGCTGAAACGTCACTTCCTAGAAGGAAGCTTTCGGTGTCTTCTAAATCAGGGGTCTTGTCCCTCTCTTTCACTAGCCTTGTCACAGATGGAATTTTCCATTTTTATGATTCTCAAGTGATTCCTTTCTTCCCCGCTGAACAATAAGCTGCATGAAGACAAGTACTGTGTCTTGTTTGCTTTCCAGCTAGCATGGTGCTGGGCAGGGAGAAAGCACACGGTATAATCTTAGTTAACCATATGGCTGGGCCTCCAGCTCTTCAGATGTGCACACGGGAGGATATCAAAAACACTAACCGAATTCCTCGGGTTATGAAACATAACCTATAGTGCTCCTATGACCTTGAGACGGATGATGTCATAGGATAGAAATTTAGAATTTCATTCTACTATTAGATAAAGAAACTCAGTCACAGGTATGCCACAAAGATTAGCTTAGCACATTTTCCTCCACAAGTTAATTAACAGTTCGTGTCACAAATAGGCAAGTACGGGTTAAGATTCAGCAAGAAACCTGCAGATCAGTCCTCTTGACACACTGAAACACTTCCCAGTCACACAGAGAGACAGGAGTTACTGTACGAATCGCAGGCTCAATGATTTCTACAGTAAAAATGCAGTGAAACAGTCAGACTTCATGTATGTCTTATCCCCTGATAGAAGTAATCTCTTATGTGGTTATTGTAAAGGGAAATATTTTCCTCTTTACGCTCACTTTGATATGCACCCTAGTGAGTTGATACACATTATATAATCATTGGCCTCAGGACAGAGGAGAAAACAACTGTCACCTCCACAGTAGAACAGCTTTCTATGGTGATAGCGATCTGGTGATAGCAAGACGGAGAGTGGGCTTGGCGTTCTGTGTCTGTTACTTAGACGGCAGTCACCGCTCAACATCTCTTGAAAACCTTTCCGCTGAATCCTCCCCATGGATGAACAAGGCTATCATTAATATTTAAAGTTCTGCTTCAAGTATAATCATCAGAACACCACAGTCAAAACAATGAACACCCCACAGCAGTTTGCTGCTTTGGACTTTTCGAAGCACTTTCATGCACAACATTCCCTCACAACTGTGTACGAGAGAGAAATTCGGGGATTCGTTCAAGTCCTAAAGTCACTGGCAGAGCCAGGAGGAGAACTCCTCATCTCTCTTCCTAACCTCTTTCCAGACTGACTCTCACCAATTTTCTTGTGCCATGAAAGAGAGGCAACACCTTCAGAAGCTGGAACCCCAAATTTGAGTCAAAGATATTCTCTGTAGAAAAAGTTATCTTTCGTCTCAAGAATCAGTCATTAAGAATCTAATTTCCTAATTATCAAGACTTCCTTTGGGTTAAATATGCCCCAGAGGAAAATTCTATTATTTAAATTAATAGTGACTCCGAGAAGCATTTTAACTCATTTTCATGTACTTTTTTTTTTTTCCCATTTACTTACATAGAAACATAGAGATATCATTAAAATTGACAGTACACAGGGAGGGGATGAACATATGTATTACTTTGTAAGCTATATTGAAAATTCTTAAAGATAAGGATACATAACCAAGTCAATTAACAATTAACCCAGCAATGAAGAAAATTGTTACCATAAGTAACGGACAGGCAAACTCTACAGACGAGTTAGGCAAACTCTACACATCAGTACAAGTTGCTAAAAGCTCACTTTTCTCTGGATTGTTCATCACAGTAGGGTCCAGAAATAAACTGAGGGGAAGTAGTGGAAACCAGTCCCCATGTGGATAAAAAATCTGTTATAAAACTTCACTTACACATACTTAAGCACATGAGTGTCTCCTGCGTGTTATGGTACAAAAAATAACATAGATCTAGCTGGATTATAAAAATACACACATCATTCTTCTACTGGCTTCTAAACATTAGTTTAGAATAGAACACTATTAGTTCTGTCTACCCAATATCCATTCCTCTCTTCTTCCTTCATAACAGGCCCGTGGGGGTTTTTGTTGCTGTTTTGTTCCTTTGTTTTCACTAGCCATCCTTCCTCCAAGTGGATCAGGGGAAGGTGACCTCATCTCTGGTTCCAGACGTAGATCCCGAGTACTGGTGCCAATCACAGGGACTAGTTTAAAAACGGACACTGAGACCCAAAGGCCTATCTACCACTGGGTCCCTGAGAAAGGTCTCCCTGCTCCAAGGGAAGACACAAATTAGGGCATGGCTTTTTATTTTCTCTGGGCATATTCCTGTTTGGGCATGATGCATAGAACTGTAGCAGGAATGTCCTTATTGTCCCTAGGATGAAGCCAGCACACAGAGGAGGGAAAACACCAGGGATTTCGGGATAGATTACATAGAGTAATGCATTTCCTTATGTTTAAGCCAATTTGAGTCAGGGTTTGTTGTGGTTGCTAAAGCTGAAAATATCCTAAAAATTATAGCAGATCCCCACTCCCTGTTACACTAGAAGTAGGCTCATGCACTTAACGCTCATGAAGGTTCTTCAACAATAAATACCAAGTCTGGATAAATCTAGACTTTACCTATTAAAAGACCACCATCTCCTGGCCATTCACATTTGTCCAAGTCCCACCGAGGCATCATTTTCAGAAGGAGACCAGTTATCTGCCCCATAGCTCTCCATTTAATTCTCCTCTGATTTGCACAGGTATCTTCTTTCTTACCTCTCTTGTCCCCTGTGGCCCACTCACAAATACCAACCAGCACTTAGCACAAGTAAAGCTAATGGCCGCAGAAGATACCAAAAGAGTATTTTCCCCTTGATTTACCAATGTCAGTCCTACACAAGTGCTACATAGAGGCCTAAGCAATGCCAAACTGTGGAGCTGAGGGATGCGCAAGGATTGACTCTTCAGGCCCCAGACCCAAGGGTAGACCTTAGAGAGATCCAAAAACTCCTGAAATTGTTGCAAAATTTTATTCATGGATTTAGCTATATGCATTTTTCTGGAAAGAGCTTGCATTGGAATTTCAAAGCAGTCTCTGACTCTAAGAAGGTTAAAAACTTCTGCTCTAGATCAACTAGCATCTAGCAAACCACACTGTCTGGATATGTAACACACTCCTGCCATTACTGTAACAGAGGCGAGGGCAGAGAACATGTTCCCCAGTCTTTATATTTCTTGCTCCAGGAAAGCTATCTTTAAATGTTAATACTGAAGTTTTACAATATTTTAGACTAAATAAAATTTTGTGGACTCTCCTGGTCCCTCAAGAGCCATTCACATCTCACTTCAACGGAAGGAAAAATAAGTCCCATTACTAAAAATATAGAATACAACCTTTTTTAAGTTCGGGCCTCTCCAAATGAATTATGCATCCTGAATTCAAATTTAGTTGAGGAGACAAAATATGCACTTGAACATATATCAAATATTAGCAAAAAGTTTTAAGTTAAGTGACAAATGGCAAATAGACATCAAGAGATTGCTTCTTGAAATATACTTGAAAAAGAGAACTTTCTAAGGCAAGTTTGATTTCCAACATAGGAGAGTACAAAGAAGGGAATCACAAGGTGTGGCAAGAGAAAAGGTGACACAGAGAGAGAGAGCCCAGGTAGAAAGGTGCAAGGCTTTAACTCAAGATTCACTGAAGAATCAAGGCCAGTTTTATTTCAGTGAAGAGTAATAAAGTAGTGATAGATAAAAAGAGATCAGGATCTTCTCCATCATCGATGCTTACAAACACTGCACTCAACCTTATTCGATTTTTACTATTGCAGCCTCTACCAATTTTCCCCTCCTTTCTTCTCTTCCTACCACCTTTCATAATAAGGCCCTGAAAACCAGTTTCCCTGACTTCAGATTTCCTTCACTCCAACCTATCATGAGCCAGTGACAACTGTCACTTTGTACAAAAACCTTCCGTGGCTCCCTAATGCTTTTGGTTATAAAATTAAAATTCCTTAGCCTAGCATCTAAGATGCTTGGTGATCTGTATTTACCTTTTTTCCTCAGGTTACCCTGAGGAAACGGACTACTCCCTTTTGTGCTCCAATCACATCAGACTCAGTTCACTGTGGCCCAATACACCTCTGGTTATCTGGTCTTCAGCTCTTCCCTCCATCTCAAAAACATTTCTTCCCACTCAGTCAATGCATGTAGAATGGATTAATGAATGAGTGAGCCCACTGAGGGACAGACACACACATACACATGAATCAGTCAATTACATCTGTACAATATGTACTGATAGAGCTAAGGGATGAAATACACATTCTTCACAAAGCTGAAATGTAAGGTCCTCATGAATGTCCTTACATAGAATTTAATAACTGAACATTAAGGCTTTAATTATGTAGGTGGTATATACAGTAAATAGAATTTGTATACTACTTAATAGTAAGTGATGAATTGTCTTCTCATAGCAAATACGAACTTTAATTTGGCCCTTGATGGGACATAGCTTATATTTTTACATAACCATGTTTCATTATCATAGGATGAGAAATTAGAATACATTGGAGAGGGCCTCCTCGGAGACATAAAAGAACATGCCCAATTCCTTCGCACCCTGTAACTATGCTAACCCCTTACACTGACCCGCTTTCTCACAATATTTGTCACTATTTAGTATTCTATATTTATATGCATATGTTTATATATATATAAATATATACACATAATAATGCATATACATAAATAAACACATTTTTGTAACTTTATATGTGAGTAAATATATGTATCTTTGGTAGTTGGTATTTTTGTTTATTGACCCTCCCCACACACACTGGGACCCAAAATTGAGGACAGGGCATTCATTAACTGGGCTCTGGTGGCCCAGACCCTAGACCAGAGCCTCAATAATGATTTAGTAAAAGACTAAGTAGATTGAACCAACATTAAAATGCAGAATTTTGAAAAAAAATCATAGAAAAAAATGAAATTTGACAAGACAACAAATAAAAGGAATTTTTAAAGTGTCAATGGAAATACATTATTACAAGGTACAATATAATAAAGAAGAAAGCATTGTTTTCCCAGTAAGGGCTTTATATATTTTTAATTATGCCATTATATGTTTTATTTCTCTACTACATTGAGTGGGGGAGTTATTTTAAAAAAAAAAAAGACAAGGCTGGGATAACAACTTAATTTGAAACATAAAAATCCAGGAGATAAAATTCATAAATTGTTATCCCTTTAAAATAAAAAACAGATTTGAAATACTATAATTTGACTACCTGATATATAGTTTACTACTGGTTTACCCAAGGGATTGCATACAAAACCCCCCATTTTCTTGAAAACAAAAAAATTGCAGACCTAGCCAGAAGATACATACAGTGCCCTTCAAAAGCCCTTGTTAAAGCCACAAATAATTGCAAAACTTGTCCAAATCGAACGGGTAATTTATTGTATGTATGATTTTGCAGTCTTTACAAATATCCACGGATGGCTTTGCAACCCATTTGAAAGGATTTACTATAAAACTGCACAGGCATAAACAAACAAAGCTATCCTCAATATTTATACTCACAACAAAAAACTATGAAGTTCTATATTCAGTTGTGGTTGTGAAAAATCCTTAGTTCCTGAATTGTCATTGGCTATAGTCTAATATACAAAACAAACAAGGTTTTCAATTTAAATGTAACACACATAGATTCTCTCTTTGGGTGTCCATATAGCAAGCATTTTGCAAAAATTCAGGAACAAGGGAGAAAAGCATTGCAATAAGTGTATACATTTTAAAATATACCATGGCTCTCTGTGATATCAGTGTTTAGACCAAGGAGAGTCAAACTGGTTTTTAAAGGTCTTTCTTACAAGTTTTTAGCCTCAAAAGAGCTTGAGAATTAGGGGATGGAGAAAAAAGAAAGAAGCGGTGGCCAGAATGAATGCACGCAGGGGCAACTGGCATGAATTTATTGAAATGTGCATGGCAACATGCCAGCACTCTGCCACCCAAACTTAGGCTACAGCTCCATCCTCAGAGAGACTGCTGGGCGGGTGCAGGAGCCTACTGATCCAGTGTCTCGAATGCTTATCATCCTGATCCTCATGGCGGAGGATGGGCTGGATAAAGCAAAAGGCTAGTCAAATAGCTGTCACAGAGTTAAGACAAAGGGAAACTACCCATGTATCCGGTTGGAAATCTTTTGTTGTTATTGCTCTTTCTTAGCTTCCTTTTCTTTTTAATTCAAAAATGGAGCTTCGGTGTAAGTAAGAGAAGTCAAAGGGAGAAAAGACTCTCTTTACAAAACGAGCTTTCCAAACACACCTGTCCCTGATTTTGAGGATTCTGGGTATCTGTACAGATATTACACACTGATTTCTAATCCTCCAATTTGCTCCACGATTTCCTGTAACTTAGAATCTCTGTAGTAGTAGTTCTCAAAATTTAGTATAAGGATGCATCCCAAGGCAGGCACATTAAAGATGCTGGTCTCAGGGCACCATACTTAGTGAGCCCAGAAATCTGCAAGTCACAAAAATCACCCATAAACCATATTAGGATGCAAAGGTAGCCACTTTGAGAAATACTGGGGTGTCAACTGGAGCCAGACTTTCCCTAATCTCAAATGATGCTCAGACCTACTTGTATTAGTCATCTGGAACACCAGTAAAAAAACAAAAACATACTCCTGGGTACCTCCCAGAGGTACTAAGTCTGAATCTTCTAGATGGGCCCAAGGAATCTGTACTTTCACCAAGCCTCTCCTGTGTCCACCCCCGAAACATTCCCCCCAACACATTGTGATGGCAGCCAGTGAGTTGTAATCTCTCCTTCCGGTTCTTTGGGAGTCACCTTGTCTACAAGTGTCCACACACTGCAGTTCAAAAGGAGATAATAATGTTTAGAACCTCAAGGACAGATGAACATCAGGACAGATGCTACATCACCCTCAAAGAAGAAACGTAAACCCACAGAGCACCAAGAACTCCAGAGAACCTAGTTGTATTAATGATTAATGTACCAATAACAAAGCTCATGAGGGGCTATAAAAAAAATAGTTTAAATAAAAAAAACAAAAACCCACAACCAACCAACCAGACAAAAGAACCTTTTGTGAGAGAAAATGATCTGCCATTTTCCACAAGGCAATCTGCATCCTGAACACAAATAAATACACCACACAAGAAGACATAATTTTTAAGCAGACCCAGAAATACTCAAGGTTTCTTTCAAATTTCCCCCACAGGATTCAGCAACACTCAGTGATGAGAGCCTGTTCTTAAACAATCTGAAACCACTAACACCTAAGCACATGAGAAATATCAAAACAAAACACTTCCCCCACATCCCAATCCCGATGCGGTGATGAAAAGCAGCCGTCATCTGATTCAATCAGACCACATTCAAAGCAGGTGGTTCTGAACATTATTCGAGCAAAGTGAGCCAGCTCTCTTCCCCACACGCGGCAGCAATATCCCCATACGTGCGTGTGCTATTTTGTGGCACATGAAGAACCAGAAAGAACGGTGTCAGACCTTTTTGTGGGTAAAGTAATGCCTACATTTCTAGTCACATAAAGAACATCTTATGAGACAATATGACCTAGAAGAGCAACAAGCACAGGGAAATATCTAGGAGTTAAAATATTTATACGTAAAAGACTCGTGTGAAGTAAAGCCAGTCAAACTGGGATCTCTGTGGTTACTGTGACTCTCTTTGGGCAAATAGGGATGTAGTCCCCTTTTCCCCCCCCCCCAAAAAGTTGAAAATAGAGCTACCCTACAATCCAGCAATTGCACTACTGGGTATTTACCCCAAAGATACAAACGTAGGGATGTAGTCCCTTTCAAGGCATGTTTGAAATTATTATATATATACATATTATAATATGTATGTATATATATGTGTGTGTATATGTTTTTAGACAAATCTGATTTCAGCAAAAAACAAACATGAGCTACAGAGGCACATATTTCTGAACTCTAATCTCTTTCAATTTATGAACTATATGGCAGGGGTGATATATTTAATCTTGTTGTATCTCAGTTTCTCCACCTGTGAAATGGGGATGATAATACAGAGTGTTTGACCGATTAAATGAGTTGACTGTGACCCTATACTTAGCAGAATATCATGCACATAGATAGTAAGAACTGCTGAAATTAACCTTTCTCTGACAAAAAATAATTTAGGTACAGTTTGTCTTAGCTTGGAGTAAAAAAAAGAAACTGAGCAGTCTATATATGTAAAGTATGACAGTAACTTGCCATGTAGTTTTGCCACATTAGTAACCTCGTCAAAACAGACAGCAGTGCCAACAGGCACTTTCCTCACAATGCCAGAGAAAGGAACTATCTGGACCCCCACATAAGTAGGTGCTACCATATTCTTCAATTAAAAAAAAATCCTGTTTGGACTACACCAGTATTTTGATGAACACCTTCAGTTCTGACATAGACACATAGACATCGAAAGGGAACGGCTGGGAATGCTATTTAGTTGGGAGATTAGAAAAGATGTCTCAAAAGTATCAATGGAAAGGTTAAGAAAAAAGCAGAGAAAAAAGTCTTTCAAAAGATGATTTTCCATCAAACTTCGGTTGATTATGAGGAAAAAATTCCAGGCTATTAGTCTGTAGTGTTGGTTAATAGTTTTCCTTATTTTGAGAAAACAATGAAAACTAATGAGTTACATCCATCAGCTTTAAAAAATGAATTACTGTGCATAATTCATAAGCCCTTACACCACATGCCTGTATGCTGTCCCTCTTTTAGTCAAGGTTTCAAAATTAAGGTTATTATTTATGAGAAAAAGTTGGAGAGACATTAAGAGCTATAACAATTCCCCCAGACCATCAGTGAGGGAGAGCAGTTATATTCAGAATGAATGGAAGATATACTCCAGGCCAAATATTTAAACAGGGGTGCAAAGGATACACACACAGTAATCCGCACGCACCTGTCACTGCAAAATTCAACACTAACACAATCGAAAGGGCATTTGTGTTCACAAATCAAGTAATTATATCCCTAACTATCCATCTGCATATGCAATTACCCAGTCTGTTGCACAGAAAAGCAGATTTTTGCAGGTGTTTCTTTACCATCTTTCCTTCAAAATCCAGTTGCCCTTTATGTCCCCAAATCTGGGCACATACCAGTCCTCTAATTGAATCTTCATGGCACTGTGGTGAAGATCAAGTGTTATGTTTTCACATAGCGCGTTCACATACAGAAGATTCTGTAATCTAATCAGCCCCTTGCTCCCTATTATCACTAAACTAATGATTTAATGGGCTCCGTTTACACCTTGATGTTAAAGGACATGCAATGCGCTTCAGAACTCCTTTGATGACTCTGTCCCTAGGTTTCTCTGACACATTCTGGTTCTACATATGGACTTCAAAAGCTCAGAGTTAAAGCTCTCATATGCCCAGTCAAGTTAAAGAGACAGAAGACAGAGAAAATGAGCATGTGTGTTCGAGGGCAGTGTATTTAATCAGAAGGAAGCTTTTCTGGATTTTGAAATCATAAAAATTCACATGGAGTATAGAAAGTGGTTTTCTACACTCAGCATTTGTTGAATATCTCTTTCGATTGGTGCACATTGTACTGTGCAGTTGTATTATACGTGAGAAATCAATAACATCTCAGTGCTGAAGGCGTCTGGGGACAGGTTCCCCTTCATGTCAGTCTGAGACCTGAGTTAACCTCAGGTCCAGCTTCATAGAACCTGAGAGCTAAGTAAGACATCATGTGGCATCAAGTCCAAAATTAATCATAGAAATAGAATCAGTGAGGAGATATCCAATGTCTCGGAATGTGTTTCAGGAATTGTCTCTAGAACTTTCATACACTTGACAGTATTTCTAACTTGCACTTCTTCACTGCTGGAAGTTAGTAATGTTCACGTTTTGCTATGCAATCGTTTGTAAACATCTTTTAAAATTTCTCAGATTTTCCCAGATGTATAGTTTCAACAACAAAAAGTCTAAAATGGTAGTTGTAGTTTGCAGTTCTAGGAATGAAGAAAGTTGTGGGGTTAAACTGTGTACTTTCTTCTTCTTTCTTGTACTTTCTTTCTTTATGACAAAGTTATGGAAGCTAAAAAAGAAAACAATTTTGACAAATACTACATACAACCTTTAAACCGTGGTTGTTCAGGTCTAAACAGGACCAAGCTTATTTTCTGCAAACACACTCTAATAAAAACAAAATGTGGGGCAGAGGGGTGCTGGGCAAAGAGGCCTAGAGCTCAGGTCTCCTCACTTCTTACTTCACACCAAGGACAAGACACTGAGAGCCCCAAAACATACTTTGCCCTGCACAGGATTCTTGGAGATGGTGCCTGAATGTGGGGTGGGGTGTGCATGCCCTGGTTCCCTATACCCACCTCTTCCTATTGTCTGCTTCACTCGTTTACAATACCTGCTTGGAGTTCAAAGTCAGGTGCATCTTCAAGGCCTTGCTCTAGATCCAGTGGTCATTACTGTGACCAAATTGCTAAGACGGGAAGAGGAGGGTCCCGCGTGCGCATGCACTCCACTCTTAGGAAATAGACCAAAGCCATGATAAGAGGCTAGAACAACTCCATTGAGGTAGCTGCCAATCTTTCCTAGAAACAGCTATCATTTGGTGTTCAAATATTTGGGTAGCTGACTTCATTATCTGTTCACGTATTGCAAGTAGCATTTCAAGAGGAGAACACTGTTAGCATGAGGAGTACATCTAGTTTAGGAAACTGTCCTAAACAAACAGAAAGGATTAATGACCAGTATTTAAAAACCAAGAAGCCAGATACCACCACCAATTTGCAAGGACTAAAAAAAAGGGGGGGGGGGGCAGTGAGGGGGGCTAACCTAACATTTCCCAAAAATGTTTTCTGCAGAATGTTCCATGTGCAAAGTATTCTATGAAAAAAGGAGGTCTCTGGTGAAAATAGTTTTGGAATCACCACAAATTATTTCACCCTTCTGGGGTGTTTTACAATATTTAATGCAAAATGTACTCAAAATAAAATTCCTACTAACATGTCTTAAAACAAGTTTTTAAAAAATGCTTGTCTAAGTTATTCTTTCAAAAAGCCCAACAGGAAAAGAAGAGTAATTGAGATTATAAATTCCCATTTTGTGAATTATAAGAACTACATTAAAAGCTAATCAATGGAATACAGTATGAACTTTAGTACTTAAGCATCTCCTCCCTGATAATTCTTGAACACAAAAAAGTAGTAAAGTTAATCTATAAATAATTTAATGTATGCTGTAATTATGCTATTTAATTAAATTATTATAAATTAACATTCACATCCAAAGTTAAATATCCAAGATCAAAACTCCCGGGGAACCTGGGTGACACCGTTGGTTAAGCATCCGACTCTTGGTTTTGGCTCAGGTCTTGTTCTCAGGGTCATGAGATAGATAGAGCCCCGCGTCTGGCTCCATGCTCAGCAGGGAGTCTGGTTAAGACTCTCCCTCCCACTCTGCCCTTCCTGGCCTCTCAAATAAATAAATCTTTAAAAAAATCAAAACTCCTTTGCTTCTCTAGAATATGACAGTAACTCATATGGGAAAACCTGCCCCATTCTTGCCTGCAGTTTCTAAGATCTTTTGTGAAATTGGTCCCTAACCCATTTTATCTCCCCAGGTCAATGCTCCTGTACCATTCCCATGAACCCAAATATCAACAGCAAAATGTAGTTCATATATATTCAAATATTGAAAGTTGGTGAAACCAAGAAACTTAGAATATTGCAGTATATTGGACTTTAGGTCAGACTTCATTTTGCAACTGTTTTCCTCATTTTTTATGACTCTGCAGTCACTCCCCTAACTATTTAAATATTAAGTTCTATTCCTAACTTTTCTAATCAGCATCAACAGCTGGATTTTTACTTCTTTGGCCAAAGCACAGCAATTTGTTAGCAATTCATTTATTTATTTTTTTAAAAAAACTAAACGACTGGTCAGTAAGGTACAACCACAAAAAAACCAGAAGTGAAACAGTTTTAGCTCATTAATACAGGCTCATCTCCGACTAATAAAGAAGCCACGAACTGTATGTATATTCTATTTGGGGGGAAAAAGATATACTGAATAAAAACCATGGAATCAGATGAAAGGTGTTTTGGATGCACATAGAGGAAAAATGGCCAGTGAGAATAAAGGGTCTTCTCAGCTAAATAGAGAGTCTTTTGAGATTAGTATTATGACTTAAGTCTACTTCAAAATGGTTTCAGCCTTATTAAAATTACATTAAAACTAGCCCTGATGCATTTGCATTTAAAGGGTTGCCTTACACTACTTAGCAGGCACTGAATTCAGTCCCCATTGATTTACAGTACTAGGGCACTGCAATCACGGACATTTTTCAGGATAAAGGACAATAATACTCTGAACAAAAGGGTTTAAGGATACAAGCCATCAGGAACGTGAATAGGAGAAGTACATTTATTTGCAGAGTAGAACACATTCACCTGCAGCATTAAAACAACCCAGAGCATGCCAGACAAGAGAACTATTATTCTATACATGTGATCCTCACCAGTAGGATCATATTCAGTCAGGAACATTGTACCTTTGTAAGAACATAAATCTTGAAAGGAAAACAGAGATAATAAACTATTTTTTTATTTAAAGTATCTGAGTTAAAGTTATCAACTTTGATCCTTTCAATCCTATACTAAGAGGAAAGAGTATCTTATTGCAGTACCTATAAAGATCTGAACAGATAATGAAGCCTTTCTTTTAAGGAAAGAAATCTCTACAAAGCAACACGGCTCAAAGAAATAAGAGTCTTGACTTTCTTTTTAGAAGAAAATAAATGCATTCTTGGGCCTGCTTCTTTAATCATCAAGAGCTCAACCACAGGGCTGCTGGTTTTATTATTTTAACCACTTCAAAACCTGTTTGATTCAGACTGTTGATTTCATTTGAGCCAATGGAGGAGTTGCTTCAGGGTTTTGCTCCAAGTGATTTATCAAAAACCTGGATGAACGCAGGAGTATCGAAAACCAGAGCAGAAATCTTCATAGGTCAGACCAGCACAGTCACAAAGAAGGTGGAGAATACAGGAAGGTATTAGAGGTACAAAAGTTCCTAAGTTGCTCATCACTTATTTCTACCTCCAACTGGAGAATCACTCAGGTTTTCAATCTTGTCCTAAACATATAAAGATGAAAGCACTTTTGACAGTTCAAAGTGTTACACAAAACTGTTATGATGATTGAATTAGGAGAGATGTGGACCAAGTATGAGGTTTTAGGAGAGGTAATTCTGCTCTGCGGCTCAGTTATTAAAAGGGAATGGTGAATGTAAAAATTCCCCAGGGCACAAAGAAAGACAGTTCTTAAGGAAAATGTCTTTAAAACCACCAAAATCAGTTGCTAACATCTCATGCTTTCATTGACTATGTTCAATGTCAGCACGATAAATAAACAAGGAAAACACATTTTAAAGGCATGACAAAAATGAACAATAAATAAGATTAATTTTGTAGAAAATAGCAAGGTCATAAAATTGTATACTAGGCAGCAATTTCTGTAATAGCAAAATCATCCAGACCTAAGAGAAGTAGCTATTTTACACTGCTCCTTTTTTTAATTAAGAAAATAAATTCCCATTCATTAAAAAGAACAAAAATTGTTGAATTTCTGAATAGGTTGCATTATTCAGGGTCCATCCTTGACAAGGAGGTGAGCGGCGAGGTCTTTTTCTTTTCAGTTTCAGCAGGAATCATCTGCAGGCATAATTTGAGCTTTTCCCTGAGTTTCTCCTTGCATTGCTTTGGGCATTGATAGATATCTTCATGTCCCTTCTTAGCTGGCTTCCTTCTATGTTTACAACCACAAGCCGGCTATATTGTAATACATGTTTTCCGGGGAAATAAAACCCAGAGATGTGGCCAATGAAAAAGAGAGCAACAGAAGCACTACAGCACAAGCCTTTAATGCAAGGCTGAGAAGAAAAGTAAATACGGAAGTTTTCCTACAGCTAACTCTGTTTATAGCTGCCAAGTAAGGAACCTAAATTCAAGTGCTTTATAATTGTTACAAATTGTGCCAAAGTACAGTGTGTTACAATAAATTATGAAGCTTATCTAAATTATAAAAGTAATTAAACTTTCCTCAGATACTCATAATTCTGCCCTCCATAAATGTTCTGTTCATTGCATATTCAATAGCTGTGTGTCCCAGTTCAACAAAACACACACACACACACACACACGCACACACACACACACAAAAAAGAAAGAAAGAAAGAAAAATCTCCTTCCAAGAACAGCCATGCACATATAGGCGGACAACATTTCTAAATTCCAGAAATGCATAAATAATTACTTTCAAGATCTTCAAACCATAGCAAATGTTAATAAAAATATTTATACTAGAAACAATTAGAGCTTTTTTTTCAGTTTTGTTTTCTTCTTATTATTATAGACATTTGTTTTAACATGAGTTTTCTCCTCCATCCCAACATTTCCTCCTGCTGCATGAAACCATAAATCTTTGTTAGCATATTATTGCACAAGCTGTTACAATAATAACAAAAATAATGAAAGCAATAGCAACCCAGTTATATGGTCCTTGCCATTTGCAATTGAGTCCCAACTTCTTTATATACTCTAAGTAGTAAAATATATACAGGAACCATCAACTACTGAAACACGGCGTTCTAGAATGGGACACAACTGCTGCTCAGAACCAAATTGCACAGGAGGTGTAAAATTATTTAAAAAAAAGAAAAAGAAAGAAAGAAAGGAAGGAAGGAAGGAAGAAAGAAAAGTTTAAAGCCCCAAGGGAGTGTGGGGAGGATGATATCGTTTCCAAGTTTAAATTTAAAGAAAAACTCGAAATGGCATCTTGATGCTTATAAGGACAAAAATCTCTTCTCAAAAGTTTCCACCACATTCCTAGTGGGAGCAAATCAGCCGAGCAGGTGGGTGAGTGATGAAGGAAACCCTTGTTCTATTATAAATATCTTCAATAATTAGCCAACATGATGAACAAATTAAGAAGCAGCATATAGGTTAAAGCCCAAGTTAGTAAAAAGTTTCCCAGGATTTAGTTTGATTTTTGTTTGGGTACCTGGTTTCTCAATCCTAAATCAGGCACTTCTATTTCAGTCTATATTCTAATTTAAAGAAAACATTTATTTTATAAACAGAAAAGGAAATGAGTTTGAATAAGATCTATTTATGCAATTACCATATCTAATAGCCAATTATGTGTCCTTACATGAACAGATAAATAATATATGCACATACATTTATCAATCTTGTCTGTGAGGAAAAGAAGAGAGAAGAAATTAAAAGAAGAGCAAACTATTACATATGGCAGTTTTCATTATTTTATATTTGCATAAGAGAACACAATATTTGTCTTCAATATAGCTATGAATTACAAACATTTGGCTTAGATTTTTTTTTTAAACCAAACTAAAATATACAAGTTACTGACTAGATCATTCAACCTGTCATAACTATTTACTTCTAATAAGTAAATTTTTTACTTTACTAACTAATTTTAAAACTTTACTAATTTTATTTCCCTTATTTTGTAAAAGCAGGGGAAATGCTAAAGTTAATATATTGTTATTAAAATATTGATTATTTTTCACATGAAGTTAAATATTTTTAAACACAGAATACCACACAATACTGAGGAGGGGGGATTCTGAAAAGTTAACATGAGAATAGAATCAGATGTGTTATTCTTCTAAAGTATCCATTAACTAAAGCTACATGAAACTGGAAGGGAAAAAAAAAAAAAAACTCTGACATGCACATGAATACCAAATTAATTCATTATGATCAGTGCTACTACAATGAACACAAAATTAATTCATCACAGCGGAATGCACAAAGCACTACCCACTTGTTATACCTACTGACAAAAAATCACAGGATGATTATCCTCCACCAGGGTGACACACGGGGCCATGAGCACCACGAGCAAGTCAGTCACACACAAGTGTTTCTTTTCCTGGGAGTCTATCAAGATATTTTTGCAAGGAAGCCCTTTATCAATCATACTAAATAAAGTCAAAGCCTTGAAAATCTACATTACCAATGGTTCTCCAGACCTCTGTTGCTCCCTCCCGGGGCTGGGTCTGGGATTAGACAAATGAAACCTCTAGGTGCACTAGGGAAGGAGAAACACATGGTCAGGGTCTTGCAAGCACTGAGCTCCCCTTGCATGATCCTGATAGTGTGAGTCCTCTGCCCCTATATAGGATGCAAGCCTAGACTCTAAACCAGACAACAGTCCTAACTCTTGCTAGTGTCATGGCCGAAACCAGCTGTCTTCTCTAACGAAAACTCTTTGGCCCTGTCTCCTTGGAAACCCTTGCATATACTTATGAGCCTAGAGCAGTCATCAGGAGTCAGGGGTCTACTACAGGAACTCTGCGACAAGAGATGTAAAGATTAATGAGTTAGCGAATCTCCCCCTGGCATCTCCCTCTTTAGTGAAGGGGAGTGGTTGCTGGCTTTTCTTCTCCCACAAGGTCAGAGATGCCTGGGGACCTAAGACCCCCAGGGGCTCAGTCAACTTTCCCTTTCTGTCACAAACTTAGGATCTGCCTGCCTGGTGTTTAAAGGGTGTCTCCTCTCAATAATTTCAAGGGGATTCAGCATATGGAAAGTTCAATGTAAGAAAGAACTCTTTCCTACAGATGATGGGTTTCTCCTTGAATGCGAGCAACATGTAAATACCCCTAAAGCCAAGGAAGGGTTAAATACCTTTGGGCAACAGGGAAGTATAGTTCTCCTGTACCTGTATACAAGATTATGCTGGTGGAAATTCACCCTCCTTCCCTTGAAGTGAGGACGGTATTTTTCTTAATCTTCATTTATGGACGATCTCAGACTTTTTACAGAACAGGTCTAAGAAATACTAGTATTAGTCAATGTAATGAAAGGTTCCAACGTAACGTCACAGCTTGCTGAAGAAGAAATCTGTTTATTCAGAATTTTTCCTGGAGCATACAGGGACTCAATAGATCGATACTCTTTCCTTTGCTAAACTGCTATCCTGCTCATCTTCCTTCTTACTTAGTCTTTGTAGGGTGCTAACGTTATACCAACACATCTATACATCACAGATGTGGTACTCACATAAAATAGGACTCTGCCACAACATGAGAGCAGAACATTATATTCCCACCTAGGAACAGGGTACCAATAAATGATGAAAGCCTTTGTAGAGACAAGGTTTAAGTGGTGTGTGATTATGTGTGTCTCGTTGCGGGTGTGTGCAGAGAGAGGAATTTTAGCACAGGATAAAGCAAGCACCTTGAAAAGAAAACTGGAAAGAACTTTTTCAGCTAGATCTACCTCCATCTGCTTGTGTAGGACAGGACTTGATAAACTTGACTGTACGTTAGAACCAACTGGGCAGGTTTTAAAACTCTCCAATTCAACTGAGAGTGGAGTCAAGCATCAGCATTTTCCCAAGGTCCCTGGGTGATTCTAACGTGCAACCAAAACTGCAACCCACTGATATGGAGGCCAGATGGCCACAGATCAGGTACATGAGACAGGAGTTTTACTCTGACAGGACAAAAATCAGTGACTGGCTCGAAAGCCTCGCTGGCTATCTGAATCCCATGGGGCCTTTTATTAAAGTACAGACTTCCAGGTCCTACCCCAGACCTACTGAATCAGAATCCCAAGAAATGAGGTTCTGGAATGTCTGTGTATTAACTACAAAAAAAAAAAAAAATCTTCAAGTACATGGTGATTGTCAACTGGGATGAAAACCACTGTCCTAGACAAAATTGGGAGGTTCTTACCTCTAACTTGGTTGATTTCCGATACAATGTCTCATATTTAGATGTGGTAATACTAGTCTGCTGGAGAATTAGGAATGGTAGGAGGTGGAGGAGGGGAGAAGTATTTAAGAAAAAAATAAAGAGAAAAGAAATTTAAGTGTCCTCTAAGCACCCACGAGTCTGCTTCTTAAAGTGCTGATAATGAGCAAAAAGACCAATGAAACTAAATTTTGTACCAGTTCATTTCAGCACATCCTGTTTATACGACTATTTAATGAGTCATTCAGCCAGGATGATTTTCTGTCTGAATATGTTAATTGCCATTTTTTTTTTCATAGCTCTCTATTAAACAGTACAGATAAAATAGGCATGCTCATGATTTTAAGCCCTATCAGCCGCTCACCCTCAAAGGAGCGGGCAACAGGAATAAATAAGGGGGAACTTTTTTTTAGTGTTTAATTCTTTGAACATATATTGGCATTTGGGACCCTACTTCAATTCAAAAGCATATGTTAGAGTTAGCATTAAAGTGAAAATGAAATGAGGTGCTTCTCCCCCATATGCTCCTGGCTTCTTTCTATCACCAAGAATTCACTCAAATAACAGAGCAACAATGTGAAGCCTTTCGCGGTAGGTTCCCCCACTTTTAGGAGGTTAGTATAAATATTTGTGGAAAGAGGAGAGATAAAGAAATGGGGAATTTTTGCCACAAGCTGGTATTCATCTAAGTGTGGCTCACTTAAATAAGTTGAATACAAGTCAAGGTTTGATGTCTGTTACCATTAAGCAAGAAGCCAGGAAGATCAAGGGAACGGGTAGAATGTCCAGTTAATATTATTTGGATTATGTTTAGTAAGTGATTAAGAGAACTCATTTTTTCATTTCCTTTGTCCTCAAAGGAAGCAGAATTTACAAATGTAAATTCAGAACCAACATCAATGCTAGAAGTGAAGTGAAAACCGTCAGTAAAAAAGAGTCCTATTCGTATTCCCATCATTACTTAATCAAACCACTCTTAATATTCACTTTAGCATTTATGCAGTCTCCAGTGCCTTCATTTTCATTTTTAGCATTTACATTAAACAAATCACAGATCATTATACTGCATTTGGAAGGAAAAAAAAAAAAACAACACAATAAACCTTAAGGCTATGACAACATATTTTACTCTTAACTGCTTTGTTTACAAATACTAAATGGTCAAATTAATAGAGTTCTCAATGGCTTTTTGGCATCTAAAATTTTTCATAAATGAAAATACAGCAACCAAAATGATGAAACTCCAGTGGTGAAGGTTTATTGGTCTTCGTACCTCATTAAAGCGACTTTATAAATCACATTTGTTCTTTTGAGTAGCAGCTAACACCACTGAAAAGAACAGGTTGGGTTTTAAAAGGGACAGATATGACCCGAAGGGAACACAATTTACTGTAGTGAAATAAACTGAGGAAACAGTTTGCAGATTAAAAACCCCTTGAAAGGAAGCATCATCTTTGGGAGGGAAAAAAAAAAAAAAAAAACCAACCTTCGCTGAGGAAGACAGCTGGAAACAGGAAGCTCTGGGGCTTTCATCCGGCCGGCTTTGATTCCACGGCATCCCCATATCATGAAAAGGCAAAGACTGACTTCAGCTGTGCCTTCTTTCAACAGAAGGAGGAAAAGGCTTTGTGGATTGTGAGCAACCCCATCCAGAAGACCTCCCCCCGAGTCATACAAACACTAACAATGAAGTGGAAAAAGAGAAATGGCCATAGATAACTAGCAACGCAAAAAACAGCGTTTTTCAGATTTTGCAATGGAAGGAGAATATTCGTTATAACTGAATTGTTTCCTTCAGCAATTCTCGTATGAATTTGAAATCCCCTAAGTGAAAAAAAAAAAACCAACCAAAATAGACATACTAATTATGATGTTTTCTTGTATCTATACTTTTTCCCCCATTTTTTTCATTGTGGAGAAAAGGAGTTAGATGTTAGATCCTTCACCAGGATCCTCCTCCAACACCTTATGTCCTTAAATCTAAAGTCACTGAATTCTAGTTTACACTGTATTTGGTTATCTAAAGTCCTTAAACTTATCTGTTGGGTGTCTCATAGAGATTTTCCCCACTGGCAACTTGAAACTATTTTATTAAGTTGATCGTGACATTTAAAGGACAATATAGCACAATAAAGGAATCTTGAGTTAGAAGTTTAACCCATCCTTGGTAACCAGATAAAGAAGCTGCTCAATAAACAGATCACACAGACCTAATACACCGAACTCACAGTTTATTTTTTTGTTGCTATTTTGGGACACCACTTAAAAGCAGGGACTACAAAGCCAGACAATATAGGGAAAATGTAAACACAAAACTTTGACTTTGAAACTGTAACCAATGGTATTATAATAGTAGGTATATGGCACCTCATCATACCTTTTACAAAGATGACACGACTCACATACAAGTCAAGGAAAAGAACTTATGTGCAAGTTAAGGAATTAACTAATTTTTTTCTAAAGCTATTTTTTAATAGACAGGAAAATTTCAGAGCATAAGAGCTTTCAAGGACGATAAATAAAATGAATATTAACTTCATCTTAACAGACGGCTTGAAAGTAGGTATCTTCGATATTCAACTTTACAGTGATTCCATGGTAACATTTCAATTTCTAAAAAACATCTACTATTGACACTTTGTATGTGCCAACTCCTTACCAATAGATATTAATTACCTCTGATTTACCCTTATTCATTCTGAATGTCTTTTATTTGAACCACTTTAGTCACTAGTGAGGCACAGTATAACTTTGAGAATCCTCACGTGAGGTGATCTTAACCAGATATGCCTCTAAAATTAAAGCAATCTTCACCAACAAAAGAAAATAATTTAGTTATTTGTGTCAGATTTTAAAGGTCCATTTCCTAGTTGGATAAAGTGCGATGAGCATCAAAAACAGAAAATTTTTATCACCATGCATTCCTGGAAATTCCAAGCTAGAAAGGCATGAATTTTCTGTACTTTTGGTATCATCATCATCATCACCATCGCCAACCCTTTTCTACACTGTGAACAGAATTTTCACATATTTCATTCATTCTCAAAAACAACCTCAAAAGAGGGCAGAACAGACATTCCCCAATGTATAGCACAGATGAGTCAACTGGGCCCCAAGAGGGTAACTGTCTGTGTAGCAATAGTGTCCAGATCTCTAGCAGAGCTCCTGGTGGTTCTCCAAAAATGAGATTCATAACTTCCACCGACACTCAGAAGATAACCAGCTCAAGTGCCATGATTTTCATGTCAAATTACAGAATTGTAGTTACATTCTAGCACATTCCTGGGAAACTCAGTTTCGTTCAGCAACGACAGTAATCAGGTCCTGTAGACTTACCAACACAGAGCAGAGAACTGGAAAGGGCATAGCCAACTTTTCCTTGAAATCTAATCTAATTCCCTTCACAGACTTTTTCTCCCCTCTCCTCTTCTACACGTGTTCATGCCATAACACTTTCACAGCAACTCTTAGGTAGCATGGCCATTGTCAAGAATATGTTTGAATCTATAAATGCTGCTCCCATGAAGTCTGTAAAAAAGATAAGAAATGTACACATGGGAGAAAAGAGACCTCACATCTGTTGCGCACGTATGGGAACTAAACCATTTCCAAGCTTATCTCTTTGAGTCCTTATAACAATTACATGAAGATGGAAACTAAGCCTCAGGAAGAACTTAGATTGAATTTTGCCCAAGGTTCTATAAACAAGTGATCACGAAAGCTGAAATTGATGACCAGGCCTAAATACAGAGTAGATGTTTTTTTCACCATATCCTATTCACTCCCTTAAAGAACAATAATATAAGGTAAAAACATTTTTCTAATTTCATAAGAGAAGGTCAGAAGAAGGGTTGAATGAATTCAGAAGGACTAATTATTTGCCTACATGTAGAGCATTACTTACTAATAAGTTTTGTAGCACCAGGTTCTCTTAGAAAAAGTAGAAATGCTACCAGTATTTGAGTAAACGTAGCAAAGCATTTTAATCACTAGTTATAATATGCTGGTAAGTGCAAACACTATGTTCTTCAATACTTTAGAGGACATGATTCTTTCATAAACAACTTAATCTTTTTAATCCATCTAGGCTTTGATTTAGAAACATAATAGATGAAGCAAATCACTCTACCCCCCCCCAACATTGATACCGATACCAAAAATAAAGTCAAAAAGTACAAACTTCCAGTTATAAGATAAGTAAGTCCTGGGGACACAATGTTCAGCATGGTGACTACAGTTAACAATACTGTCCCGTGTATTTGAAAGTTGCTAAGAGAGTAGATCTTAAAAGTTCTCAACACATGAAAAAAAAAAAAAACCAGAACTACGTGAAGTGATGGATATTAACTAAACTTACTGGGGTGATCATTTCACAATATACACACATCAAATCACTACGTTGTACATCTAAAACTAGTACAATGTTATGTGAAAATTATATCTAAATAAGGATAAAATAAAATAGGCTAATCTATAGAGATTTGATGCCATTCAATCTGAGTTCCCGTTTTTTGAAGCAACTAACATTGTTGATGCTATTTAACTTGGACAAATTTATTATTTCATTATTAAAATAGATGACATTAAAGAAAATCTAGAAAATAAATTTTAAAAAAAGAAACATAACAGATGAGACAAATCACTGCACTGCTGAACATTTGATATCAATACCAAAACAAACAGAAGCACACACAAAAAAATCAATAGACAGAGCTATATCATTCTCACTCATGGGTCCTCACTGCCTCCGTCTGCATCTACCCTATATATACATACACACAGCATGCTCACACAGCCTCTGACTTCTTCTATTGGTAAAACGAACCATGGTACCGACTTTAAAAACCAAGCAAAGTATTAAAACAAAATAGACCTCCTTTCCCACATTTGGCAGAAAAACCCTAATTCAAATCTTCCAAGCCTCCCTCCAGAACAAGCAATTATAAGGTGCAGAAAGGCAATGGCTTTAAAACGACATGCTAATCCTAATATTAGTACCTTGGAAAAGGAAAACTGCCAAGATGTTGGAATAATGCCCAGTTATCCGTCTTACCTACAGCAATAAAACTGTCTTAAATGTGAACAAGACAGTTAGGATACATTTTGGAGTTAGGTTATTGGCATTTTTTTCTACCTTGCCATTCCCTAGGAGAACAAGCCGGACCTATGGAGGCAAAACACAGCAGATGGTAACCCAGCCCGATACCCAGAGCACTTAGTCAATCCAAATAACTCACACAAAAATGAAGCAAGATGTTCAATGATTTATGGCCTCGATTTCACTGGATATCTATGGAATCCTACTCCTCTACAAAGCCACGTTTCTACTATAGTATGCTCAATCTCGAAAGCTAGCTAAAGTGTTTAAAAACAATATATTATCACTAATAATAAAATAATTATTGTAAAATGATTAATAATATAATAATAATTATTATAGTTTACACTTATGCCAAGCATTCTTATAAGCAATTTACAAGAAATGACTTACTTAATCCTCACAATAATTCTATAAAGTTATTAGCCCTGCTGCAAAGATGAGGAAACTGAGAAACAGCTACCAGAGCAAGTAACTATGACATGGGAAACCAGTTTTGAAATCCAGAATGTACAGATCCAGTTTGTGTGCTTAACCACTATAACGGTATGAGAGTAGGCTTATTTCATATAAGGGTCGGGGCGGGGGGGGGGTAGAAAATAAAGTGCATTCTCATTGAAGGAACCCCAGGCCTGGATTCAGCTGGCCTGAGTTCTAGACCTGGCTGTTCAATACGTAAACTCTGTAGAGACACCTATTTGACCAATGGTTTCTTTACCATTGAAATGAAAGAGTGGGCTAGAAGCTGGAAAGCTTGTTCTTCCAGTTTTAAAGACTTGAGATTCTGAGGCTAAACCCTTAAATCTCTGTTTTACTGAAAGACCAGGTCGTTTTTTATCATTGTTCCAGATCTAGAAAGACTGATCCCTTGTAGTGGAAATCAAACAGGAGCAGTTTTTCTCTCTGGTTCAATGATCCTCGACCCACGTGATTCTGTAATAAAACAGCACTTCCTCTCTTTGCAGAGAGGATTAAGCTACTTTCTAATAAGTAGAACTTCAACAAACCCAGGAAGAGCTGTGGCTGTCACCTCCCCAGTTCCCGGGTAGAATCAGCATTTGGATAAAAAAGTATTTAGAATCCTCTGGTCAGCTTCCTGATTCTAAAACCGCTTTTTCCTTCTGTAAGATGAAGCCAAATGTCCAATGGAAAAACATCAACTATAATAATGTGCACATTACAATACACCCATGCACATGCATGCGTGTGCACTCATAAAGATACTTCCACAGGCAAGCACAGTTATAGCAATTTCTCTGCTACCACTTGAGAGAATAATTTCTGAACGTCAATATTTCATTGAATTTTCAAATGTAATAAGAATTTCTAATAACTGAGAAACTGCCCCATTATATTTTTCCTCTCTAAAACTGATCATGATAAGATCTTGAAAATACTTGTTGAGCAGGTCCTGGGAGTTAAACACTGTTTTAAATGCTTTCAATGTATCAACTAACTTAACTCTCACCAGCTGATGAAGTAAGTACTTGTAATACCCTCATCTTACAGAGAAATTAAATAATTGTGTTGTTCAGCTTCCAGGTAGAAGTGGTAGAGCTGAGATCTGAAGCCCACCCTTCCCACTTAGCACTTGAGGTTTCATTTAAAAATACCAGAAATCTATACAGTAAATATTGTTGCCCCTCATACCCTTTTATTCCTGAGAACACAAAAACAATCAGCAGGTAACAAAATTGCCATGCACGCTAGGTGCTACAAAAATCTTCACAATTTATGGAAGAAATCTGCTTATTTTTTTTAAATTATGTGCTGAGTTCAAAAAATCCAAACAAAACTTAAAATTGTATTTTGATTAACTGTGAAAACAGATGATCTGAAGTAAACCTCAGAGTAAATCTCTCAAAAATTGCAGGAAGGTTCTCTGCATGCTATTAAATCTTAATGCATTTTAAACGAGAAAAATACTCCATTTCTGAGTTCCAGTTGCTGACCTTTGACTATTTCACAACACAAATTAGATTAATTGGAATTAAAATGTATCTATATGTGTCTTATTTCTATAAGGATTCAAGGAACATTAAGGAGGGACTGTCAACTTACTATACCCAAGTTATTGTGGATTTTGTAAAGCAATGTTAGACACAGCACAGTTTTTTAAATCATATTACTACAGAACTAAGATCTCCAAAGCCTTGATATTATCCAGGTTACTCTCTGCTACAATTATAGTTACCTAAAAGCAAGCTGGTCAGCAACAAAAAGCGCACACATGTACATACACACACATATTCAGTTCAGATGCTGGTACTACTACTTATTTTTTCAGCCTTAATTCAAAGTGTAGAAAACCACTCAGAAAATATTTGATGTTCCCTGCCAGTCTAGTGTGCAAAAGAAGCCCTCGAGATTATAAACCAAACTGAGTTCTTTTAGAAACTAGAAGGTTGAGGGAATGACTCTCCCCAACAAACAGTTTAAAGGAAACCCTGGTCATCAGAGGCAAAATCTCTAATGGCTTAAGGTGATATCCAAAATGACTACCCCAAAATCCTCAGTCCCT
This sequence comes from Neomonachus schauinslandi, assembly GCF_002201575.2. Classification (NCBI taxonomy): domain Eukaryota; kingdom Metazoa; phylum Chordata; class Mammalia; order Carnivora; family Phocidae; genus Neomonachus; species Neomonachus schauinslandi. The sequence goes on along the minus strand of NC_058416.1, from coordinate 19,572,621 downwards.
TTGCAGTAGGACAATAGAGAGTTACCTCTACCTTTACATCACTCCTCAAAATCCTGATTCAAAAGCACCTTTAGACCCTTAAATATCATCCAAATCTGTCTCTCATAGGAATTCCATTAACCAGACAGCACTGGGGGGTCTGAGCCAAAAATAAAAAGAGGGTGAAAAATCACAGGAACTTAAAATGTTAGGACTCCAGCCAGGGAAATTCCTTTGGTGATCAGTCCCTATCTTCACCCTGAAACGTACCTTTGAAGGGTTGAAATGATACCCTTCTTTGGAATTTTTCATACATTAAAATGACTGGAAAAAATTATCTAAAGCAATAAACCCTAAGGGATAACTAAGAGAAATGAAAGCAAAACCAGATTTGTAACAAACACTAGCCTTCTGCTTTCTCACACTATTTTTCTCTTTCATGTTTTTCTCCTTTAAATGTCTACTAAACAAAAGCCAAGTCTCCCCTGAGGTTCTATGCAGTGTCACTCAATGAATAAGACTGAGAGTAACCACATCTTCTGACTCAAAGCTAGGGGTACAAATTCATAACCCAAACTCCAGATATAGCCCTCAGTCTGCCCCTCAGACTGACTGAGTCACTGCAGAAGACCGAGGAAGATTTCCACTGGGGTATTTCTGTCTAAAGAGCTACGACACTCATAGGCATTTTGATAGATACACCAAAAAAAGTTAGGTTATAAAAAGCAGAAATGTTTGTAATATTTCCCATTACTTTCTCAGATATAGGTGTACAAGTTGATAGAAAAATTTAAATATATCAAAGAACTACATGAGTCTAAGATTTGAAACCAGGCATTTCAAACTAGAAGTCTAAATATCTCAGTCAAAAATGTCCAGTGATTCAACTTCTAAGTAGAGGATTCAGAAGTCGACTGATCAAACTTTTTCATCAAAGCTAAGCTTTCAAAATACAAGGTAGGTAAATATTTACCTCTGCTTTCCTCTTCCATATGAATAGGAAGAAATAAATTCCCCCAACATATCTGGTGATTAAAACTCTAAAATATAAGTTCATGAACTTTCAAAGTTCTCTGTTTAAAGGGTCTTTCTTGCAAGGAGACCTCCCTGTTTCTCTTTGCTTCATGGAAACAGAGTACAAGCTAATGATGATGGTAGATTTTCATTTATTTGTATACATCAGTCAATAGAAGGGGAAATGATATTGGCTGTGTGTTTATGAGCTACATTAGAAATGGGAACAATAGCAGACCTTTACCGAAACAAAAAATAAAATATGAGTCAACAAGATCTTTGCCAAACAGAGGTCTCAGGACAGCCTTGTTCAGTCTTCTGGGAATCCCACTCCAATAAGCACAATAAAAGCAGGACGTGCCTCATTTCCTTCAACCGTTCAACATGCCTCTCTTGGAGATGTTTGTAAATTTCCTTCCTCTAAGCATCAAGCTGGCAAACTGTCGTCATTTCTTTGGGGTAATAATATCCTGTTGATGTCTGGGTAGATCTGCTGAATGTCCCCTCCACATAACACATATACTTTTAATATTATTTTTAAACACAACACAGTAAATTGGTTTGTAACATACTTGAACATAGTTCAGGCAAGGTATGATTTGATTAGAAGTAACTAAGGACAGGAGATTTTAATAAAACGGTAGTTTTACTTTTGGATTTACAAACTAGAACAAGGTAATAAAACAACTCCAATAGGCTTCTCTGCTTTTTTTTCTGAAACTCAAGATATTTACCTACAATAGTTTATTAATGTAAATGTTTTCATTCAATTCCTGTGCTGGGGTTTGGAAATTTCATACAGCAAAAGAGCAATCTTAGCATGAAAAAACTCAGTTTTGAAAATGGCAACTTTTATTTTACTGGATATACAAATTGCACTAAGTGCTTTAAAAACAAGAGTTCTAAACTCATTCTAGAATAAGTTTAAATATACTCTAAATTCAGTAGAATACAATGAGTGATTTAAAACTTTTATGTAAATAAATGATTTTTTTTTCAGAACCTACAATTTTAGTTAGACCTCAGAGCATATTTCTTGGACAAAGAATTTTTGCCTAAACTAAATAATTCCAGACAAAGTTACATTTCTCAATAAAGTTATATGATGTAAAGAAAAAATTACAGAGTGACAATTTTGAAAAATAATATTCAAAAAATAAAGTAAGACCAACTCTCAACTAACATAATTTGCACTGAGGAAGACATTCTGGTTCCAAAGACAGCAAAAGCTGATTTGTGAAATACTAAAAATAATTGATCATTGCTGCAAAGCACTAAATTTGGAGCTAAGCTAAATGGCATGTACCATTCACTGCAATTTTAGGTAACACCTTATTTAGCTCATAAAATAAGAATTCTGAATATGCATAATGCCCAATATCCTTAATAATCCAGAAAATGCCAATTTTTAAAAATAACACAATCAGACACCATTTTTCCACTACCAAGTTAATAAGATAAAAATAATGCAAATTGGCACAGGCTTTCTGGATAACAATTTGGCAAGCTACGTGATTCTAACAATCACCTAACAATCCTCTAGGAAACTATCCTAACAATATCTCTGCAAATGAGAACAAGTATTTATGTACAAGGATGTTCAAGGCGGTACTGTAGGTACAAACTGTAGGTACTGCAGGTATAAAGAGTAGGAAACTGTTTAAATAAATTACGGAAGACCTATATGATGGAATATTATGCTGCCTCTAAAAGATCATGCTTTCAAAAATACTCAAGGATACCGAAAAATGCTCATGGTAAAATGTTAAGTTAAAAAGCAATATATAAATTTCATGTTAAGTTTTTTAAGACAAAGACTAGAACATACACAGTCTTCAAAATATTAACATTGGATATCTTCACAATGAGGGTATATTTCTAATCAGAACAAAATTAAATAATGTATACACTACATTAGTATATACTACATACTATGGTATATATATTAGTATACGTGACATACTGTGTACTATGTTTATTAACATATACTATATACTCCAGTGTGTACTATATAGAGAGAGAGAGAAAGAGAGAGAGGGAGAGAGAGAGAGAGCCCCTGACTTTAAGACTCTCATAATCTATTACTCAAAATTAATCAAAATCAAGTGGGGGTGGGAAGTGTGATATATATAGGTGATTAAAAAATGGCAGAATGTTGATAATTGTGGAAGCTATATGATGACTACATGGGAGTTCACTAATCTTAAGTTTATTTTATAGGCGTTGAAATTTTTTCAAATAAAAAGTTAAAAGAATAATTAAAAGGCATGGAAAATGTGTAAGTGTCATAACCGTTAGACCAATAAATACTACAAAAGTTCAGATATGAGAAAGATCATGTCTGGAGGAGGTACTGGCATCCCTTTGAATAACTAGTAAGATTTCAACAGGCAAGTAAGTGCTTAAGGGTAGGAGTGAGTATAATGAGCAAGATTATAGTGGGGAAAGGAACTGGCCTTGAGCAGCAGGCCAGTGGGTAAACTGGTAACAAACCCATGGAATCTAACTGCTGCACTCATGTTAGATAAAATCCCCTAATAGAGGATAAAGAGGCATCACCTTATGGATTTCAGCTAGGTTGTGATTCCCCCAGTGAGTCAGCATTCTAAATATGCAAATGTTCACCTGGCATGAGGAGGATAAAAAAGCATCATTGACTATTGCAGACTTCTGGTCCCACCCTTGCTCACTGAAGTAAAACTATCCCTTTTACTGGTGGGTGATTCCTGGGTAATTCCCATGGGCTCTTTATTCTCACTGGACAAAACCTCTCTGAGATCTAGGCATGATGAAGGATGTAAGACAAAGAGCTCATTTTTAAAAAAACTGTACTCATTCCTTTTCCTTCCCAGCCCTCAGCCTGTTTTTTTTTTTTTTACATCAATAGCCCATCTCCATATAAATGTCCGATTTTGCAAAACTTTAGGTACCACAATGTCTGTGTGAATGAGTCAGAATATGCATTACCAAATAGTGAAAGAGTCTAGTTTTCCTAACCAACATCTATTTTTGAATTTTTTTAATTCACATTGCTTCTTATAATTTTTCCATAAATATCTAACTATTCTCAAAGCTACCATTTAGACTACAAATGCATCCTTCAGTTTGTTAAAGAAAATTTGCATGACTTCTGACTATAAATTTGGAAAAATGCAATAAGCTTTAATGGCTGTAAGATACAATTTTGTCTTCTTCTATTAAAAAAAAAAAACTACTTAATTCCAGAAGTAATATCTCAGAACACAATATTTTTTTGATTTTAAAACAGATCCACACATTTGATAATTCTTCTTTATATAACATTTTCGAAAATCTTTTTATTGTCTTAGATAATGCATGCATGGAAGTTTGAGGCTAGACAGCCAGCATCATTGGTAGCCCCTGTTAATGCTAATTGAGTTAGCATAAACATGTAAATCCCCTTTTATAGATGCCTGGCTTTTCCTTTATCCAAAACCAAACTATAATCTACAAAGATAAGTAAGATCCACGTTCTTGATTTGCTTTGCATGTAAATTCTTTCACATAGATAAACTGTTGATACGTATTACTCCTCTGAAAGATCAAAGATCATTCTGCAAACACCAGATTTCTCTGCTGTCCTCCAGCTCCCCTCAGATTTGTTTCTTTGCCCCTTTGCCAATGTTCTCTGAATGGCACCAAATTAATGAATGCTGACGTTCTTCCTCACTATTTTGGTGGCATCCTGTGATGACGACATAACAACGGGAGTATCATGGTACCGCATCTACCTCCTGATTACTGAGCATGTGTTTGGAAATATTATGTATGCATCCACACACAAGACAATCACATGCACTACCATGCCAATCAGTACCCACGGCCAACCAGAAAACCTGAAAATTAACCCAGTGAAGATGAGAAAGTGATGGCAGTTAATCCAAGTAAGTCACTAAATAGAAAACTTTTAAAGAATCACAGAGTTGCTAATATCTCCCTCTAAAACTGGTTCTTAAAAGGTTCATTATGATGAAAGCCTCTTCCATGGTGAACTTTGCACCGGGCAGCCTTGGCACTGAATTTTTAATAGACAGAAGCTTTTTGTAAGTAAACAGCAGCAAATGAACAAAAGAAGAAAACCATGATTTTGTAAAAGGGATAAATGTGAAAATATACTGACGCACAAAGCAATTGATGTATTATTTACATTTTATGTGTAACATTTATAGAATTGCACAATTTGTGTGTATTAATATGATTCATACATTATCTGATATATGCATAATGCATATGTAATGTAAGATTTGTTAACATTAACATATAACACTAATTGAATATTAATTATGTGCCAGGCACAATGTTAATCAATTACTAAACATGCTCATTTGATCCACCCTGCCCTATATATTACTATAAATGTTATGTTTCTAACGATGAAAACAACTTCAACAAGATTAATAATGTGCCTAAGTTTAGAGGCAGACTGTAAACCTCATAAAAAGCAGTTACCTCCTGTTTAACTCTGTATCACCAACACTTAGCGTAAAGAATGGCATAAATAACAGGCATAAATAGTGGTATAAATAAATAATAGGAGCTCAACAAACAACAGTTAAAGGACCTAATAAAGGCAGGCAAGTAGACGGGAGAGAAAAAGTGAGATAGTCCCAGGTAAGAAGAGAACACAGAATATAAAACCCATGGAAAGACATGATTCCGACCCTCAAATAAACTATAGTTCAATCAGCAAGACAAAACACTTTAGCAGGTGTGATAACTATTATGAGGACATATGCCCCTGAAGATAAGAGGATAAATTGGAGGGGCAGCCAAATTAGTCTTGGCGTTAAGGAATGCTCCCCAGAAGAGGTGGACCGTGAGTGAGTTTTAAAAGACAGTAGGAGTTAGAGAAGAAGTTATGTGGTCCAGAGTAAAAGGCTTTAAAGATGTCAAGCAGTAGAAAGGCCAAAGCATATCAACTCGACATGTCACTGGCAACCTTAATGGGGAATTTTTGGAAAGTGTGGTGGAAAAAAGCCAGATCATAGTTGAGTATATAGAGAATGTGACATGAAAACACTTGGTTGTGTAAAGGAAAGAACAAAATGAAGGTGAAGTTAGTCTCAAAAGTTGGTGTGTGTGTGTGTGCGTGCGTGTGTGTCTGCGTGTGTGTGTGTGTGTATTTAATTAAAGACAGGAAAGACTTGAACATATATAAAGGCTGGAGAGCCAGGAGAAAAGGGAAGTTCAGTGATTCAGGAGAAAAAGGGAAAAAGACTCATGGGAAACATACACCCCCTCCCCAGAAGTAGGAGGATAAAGAGAATAGATGATACTAGCAAATTAGGTATGGTGATTTAAAGAGTCAAGTTGGCTTTAAAAGAAGTTTCCATAGAATAGTGGTGTGGTATGTGTATGGTATGCAGGGTGTGTGTGTGTGTGTGTGTGTGTGTGTGTGTGTGTGTGTGTGTGTGTGTGTGGTAGGGGGAGTGTGTGTGGAGCCAGATGCTGGGCTCGATCCCACAACCCTGAGATGAGGATCTGAGCCAAAATCAAGAGTAGGACCACTTAACCGACTGAGCCACCCATGCACCCCAGTATTCCTGACTTTTAAATGAAGCCAATGAAGTCTACTTGAAGTTTTTTGTAACATGACATGTCTGAAAGCATGGAAACTGGTTCACAGAAAATGCTCAGTAAATTTTAGTTTACTCCTATCTAAGTCTAAAACAATACACTCTCATTTTTTTAAACAGGTTTCTAATCAAAGTGAAGAGAAAGATGAGGCTTCCCATTGGCTAAACCCAACCAGAAAACTGAGAGAAAGAGTCAGATGACACAATCGTCAAAGGTTAGCCCCTCAGAGCAGAGAGCAGGATGGGGAGTGAGCTGGAGGGGCAGATGGAAAGATACAAAGCCGGCAAGGGTGAGGATGAGAATTAGTACAGGGAAGTTGTGAACATGGTGTAGGTACTTTGACAAAAATCAAAATATGTTTTGGTAACACAAAAAGTGTTTAATAGTCATTGAAGGCTTGTTGCTATATATCTTGTTTTTAAAGTTGATGAAATTTGAGGGAATAAAGAAATGTGTCAGTGTCCCCAACTTGTTTGTTTTGCATTTTCTGACAATTATCCAACATTTTAATAAAGAGAAATGTCACCACAGGTTCTTGAAAATGAAGATTTAGTTCCCTGTATTATTACCCATTTATGCATATCCAAACGTGCCATACAAAGAGGATCAAGCACTCAACCCAAACTCAGCACATTAGACAATTAGAGTGGCACTAGTCAGACCTCCAACAGTTTCACACAAGGGACGGTGGGTGTGAAAGTCAACTACAGTAGCAACATTATCAACAACCTCCAAGATTCCCAACAAGATCTTCCATCTTGAAAAAGCTAAGATGGGTTCCAATGCTGAGAAACCACTACTCCCACTGTCTCAATTACCACAGCTTTAAAACACATGGGATTTGAAATGATCTCTGAGCAAGTTTGAGAAATGTAAGAATACTTTTTATTTCAGAACCTAAAAAAAAAAAATCCCACTTTTATAAATTCATAAGGCAGAATGATGCGACTGTAGACATCGTTCACATTTCTGCTGCACCGAGACACTCTAGGGTCTTTGCATTCTTCTTGGAATTTTCCGGCTTAGTACACGTGTATCCTCATTGTCTCCTCTATAGCTAATTAGCTGCAGTCCCCACTGATGCCATAAATAAAGAACCTGAGAAAATCCAGGTAAGTGCCATTTCCCAACTATAAAGGCAAGCTGTTAAAAATACTCTACAGAAAATATGAAGTATGAACTGTGGTTACTAAATAATTGTAAAAAGAAAGAAATCACGGACCTCACTTCCTCCCTCTACACTTTACCAGGGGACTGAATATTCAGTTGGGTGCTCATGAAAATCTTCTCCACCCTCCACCTTCCCATCCCCTAAAGACCCTCCCCCCAATTACAAACATACTCATAACAATTGGAAGCAATGTCATAAATGAATAATTCAAATATGTCAAGTTATCCAAAGCAAATTTTAATTTCTGTCAAAGAATAATAATTTTCCTAGAAATTCTTTACCCAACGTAAAGGGACTGGTATCACAGGAATGTCTCTAGGGATCGACTTATCCTGTCAAACTTTGACTATCAGAAGACCATCTCATTAGTAACATTTAATCATCCCAGCATTGATAAAGAGCTGTAAAATAAAGCTTGTCTATAAACGCACTGAGTCACTTAAATAAAAAGCAATATGTTTCACTTCTTCAGCTATATAAATATAGACTTGTATATATAAAAACAAGCATCATCCCACATCCACATATATATGGCATGGGCATATGAGTAGGATCGATGATGTTTATAGATGTCTATATGTATTTATATAGAGATATACATAGGCTCCCAAGCAAAATGTTCCTTGTTTTTAAATTCCCTGATTTTTGTTGGTAACAGTTATTTCTTGTTAACCACATAGTAAATATGAGACTATCACATTATGTAAACCATGCAAAGCTGAGTTACATTTTTTTCCCTGAAGATCATATTCTGTGAATTTATAAATGAAGATGCCACTTTTGAACAGGAACACACAGTTTTAGTTACAAGCAAAGAACTGGTTAAAGAGAATCTGATCATACAAAAAAAAAAAGCAATAGGTAGTTTAAAGAGAATAGCAGAGGAAAGACTGCCATTCATTAGGTTCGAATCATAACATAATTTTCTTAGATTGCTCCGAGTTTTATCCTATTACTAGTTAACCATAAAATTTATGTAAAAAGATTTCACTCTGAAATCACTGTGTTCTTTAAGCCACTATGGATTTGTGATATTTCTTCATTCAGTCTATTCTTCATAATTCAGAGTCTCATTATCTAGTTGTGAAGTATCTAGGCCGTGGGATCTTTTCCGTTGCTCAAATTTCTTATTTGGTTTCTGCACTATGTCATAGTGACAAGGGAGAGAGGGTCAGGGAAACGGTGACACTCCTATCAATCAGCGTTGCTACTTACTAGGAATTCTGGAAGCAAGTTTATTTGGAGAGATTGAAACAGCTGGTTAACAATTTTCCCCTTGAAACAAAAATAAATGGAATTATCATTTCCTAACAATAGATTATAAAGTCATGCAAAAATTAGGACAAATCAGATTCAAGCAGGAGAGGAAGTATTTTTAGTATGGAAATAACTTTCTTGAAACAGTTACAGTAATAAAGAAAATAATGAACTTAACTCATTACCTTAAAAGCATGTTATGTAAATGTTATCCTTCAGCGTCTAGTGAGGAATAACACTTTGATTTACATTTCATGCTCTGCAATGACCTCAAATACAGCCGTCAATAAGCCTCTTTACTGCCTTGCAACACCAAAAGCAAACTGCACATTAAGTCAAATTTCATAACATAATACATCCTTTCTCCCACATGTATCCTCCCTACCCTATCCTCCAAGAAAACCACACCAGAACTGTTCGCTTACTCTCATCTCTATTTCTCTAGCTCCCCCACTGAGAGTTGGCTAATGAGGGCCATGTGCCGTTTGCTAAGCCATCCACCCCCGCCCTAAAAGATACAGGTTAACAACCCTTTTACCCTCGATGAAGTGTGACATGCACGGTATTTATAAGATACAATCAGGTTTTTGACAATAAACATCTAGATAGACTTCTTTTTGAAGATCAGAGACATCAGTATATTATCATCCTCTTTCTGAAGTCTTATGTTTTAAAGGAAGTTTCTAGAAGGCTAATGGAAGACTGCCGCCCTCCTGAACCAGTACAGCTGAATGAGTGGCTTAAGCAACATATCTACAGTTCTCTGGTGTGGAGGTAAGAATCACCCAAAAGGGGTCACCTGGGAACAGCTACATGCCCAGGGCTGGGGAAACAAAGGGAAGAGGTGAGTTTGTAGAGCCTAGAAGCCCAGGGGAGAGGCAATGAGGAGGAAGTACCAGCAGGCTGATTTCAGAAATGTAGGGGAAAAAACAAAAAATGGAAACAGCTGATGCTGTCAGGGTGCTGAGGATAGCAGGAAGGTTGAAGTTCCTTCTTGCTCCACCAGCATTCCAGTCTTTCTCTAGCGCCTCCTATTGGCAGAAGCTAACAGGGGCGCTAGCTGGAAAAGAATAAATGCAGTTAGCTCCAGCATCCTAAAGAGAGTGTTATGAGGGGAGAACAATCTACTAATTAAAATATAGGTGGACATACTCTCCTGATTCCAAGAGAAACCAGACTTTGAAAAACATCTTCACCTACAAAAATAAAAGTGTATTTTAGAAAGTATTACCTGTGATGGTTACGTAAAATAGAGCATATCTACCAAACAGATGCCAAGACAAAACATGAGAGAAGAGACATAAAAGTATAAATGGTGATAAAACACCATCAGAAAAGTAAAACTGTGTTGACAAAATTAAAATCAGCATAAGACTGTAGAAAATATGTCAGCATGAAGATAATAAACTTGAAAAGTTCTCTTACAATAGAACAAAAAGGAACAAAGAGATAGTAATAATGAAAGATGCAGTACTGAAGATCAGAGGTGGAATTATAATCTATCATAAACACGTAGCCATCACGAACGATTAGGCATGAAAAATGGCAGAAATATCATTTTGGGGGTAAGAATTTAACACACCTGTCTAGGTCCACAAAAGATGCAGTTCAGTATAAAAAATTAAAAAGCAAATTAAAATGCACATTATAGAGAATAACCCTCCTTTTCAAATATCCATTAAAGATTTCCCCAAATCATCATTTATTAAGACACAATAAGAGTGTAATAAATTTTAAGAAGAAACCATACTATTTCTTTACTGATCACACTGCAATAAACCTAGAAATCAGTTATGAACATTTTAAAGGCCAAAGACGATAATCTATTAGAAATAAGAGTGGCACTGCAAATTGGCTGGTATTTTAAAAGGAAAACAGGGGTGCCTGGGTGGCTCAGTGGTTAAGCATCTGCCTTCAGCTCAGGTCATGGTCCCGGAGTCCTGGGATCAAGCCCTGCATCGGACTCCCTGCTCGGCGGGAAGCCTGCTTCTCCCTCTCCCACTCCCCCTGCTTGTGTTCCCTCTCTCGCTGTGTCTCTCTCCATCAAAAAAAAAAAAAAAAAAAAAGCATATGCTATTTGATAAAACACTTCTATAAAAAAATAAAAGGAAAACAAAGCTACCAATAAGAACTATTAGGAAACTATTAACAATGGGAATATTAGATATCAGCATAATATTTCGTATAAACAAAACATATGGATGCAGCCAAATTTATAGTCTGGCACAAATTCATAATCTGGAAAATAAAAGTACTGAAATAATTTAACTAAAAAGCCAACTCAAGGAAAATGACTTCTATAAAACAGGTCTCAGAAAACCAAAAGAATAATGAAGCTTAAAAATATATTAATAAATTAGAAAACAGGAAAACTAAACTAGTTAAATAAATCCATGAAACAAAAATACACATATCTCTGACAGAAATCAATTTTAAAAGCACAAATATAAAAAGTGAAAATAAAGATTATATAACCATAAACAAAAGCTAAATTATCTAAAATTACATAAATATGTGTGTGTGATTAAAGAACACCAGACAACACAATCCACTTTTATAAGGGTTAACTATTAAAAGAGAATTTTATTTTCATCTTTTTATTTTTCATTATTTGTAAGATATTCCACAATGTACATGTATCTCCTTTAAAAAACATGTTTGTACTTTTGAAAAATGGCCTGAGGGGAAAGAATTGTTCTGTGATATTCTTGCCAAATTAATAAAATTTCAGTTCACCTAAATTTAAAATGGCAAACACTATCAATATTCCAACTGTTATAGGACCACAGCTAAGTCAGTTATTCTCATAAAGCTTCTGATAATTTACACTTAAATATTCATCAGAAATTTAAAAGACATCAGTGAAATCAATTTTATAACATCCAGTTTAATAATTTTTAACGATCATATAGAAAAGGACAGACATGCTATTTTAATGCTTCTACAGAACGAAAGACCACAGTGAAGTTCTGTGAAAAGAGATGGAGCATATATCTAAAAACAATGATTAATTCTCTGCAAAATATGTAGAACTGGCATCTCTCCTACTAGATAATGTCCTGTTGGTCAAGAGTGTTTTCCTGCAAGATTCACAGATATATTACTATCACTTAATACAATCTTGTACTTGTGCTGAGTGTAATATTCCTTCAAAATGCTTTCATGTACATTGTCTAATTCAGTTCTTGTAAAAAACAAACACAACTACGAGTTAAGAGGGCAGATGTAGAAGAATAACATATTCTTCAACCACGAACACTTGTACTTGTGTATCATATGAAATTGAAGATGCCCTACTAACCATTTGTAGATAGTCTTCAAATGAGCTTTTCATGGTCAGGAAGACTTGTTATTGATTAGAGTAAATCTGATAAATCTGCGTAAAATAAAAAGGCAGCCCTCTTCACCATGACAAAATAAAAACCTATTGAGGAAGGACTATCACAAGAAATGTGTTAACCGCCCCTTAGGCTAGATCTGGCTCTCAGCTGGATTTCACAAACCCCAAGCAGTATGGTGGTGGTCATTGGCAACTATAAGGCAGAGAATAATTTCCCATCTGGTGTGCGGCTCTGAGTATCCCATTCAAGGACTAGTCTCTAAAAGTTTAAGAATAAAAAGTAACCAAAGACCTGGGAACAATGGTCAATTATCTAATTAGCATTTCAAAAGGCAGTGATAAAAAGGAATAATACTCGGAGGCCCACTACTCAAATGAACAGCTGTGTGTGACAAGATCAGTTAATTAAGGCTTCAGAACTTTTCCAGCCCATCTCCTTTCACCTTTCTGGTCCCTACTCTCTCTCTCCTCTGCTGGGTTCTCCCTTCACCTCCCCCTTCATACCTTTAAATCTGAGCGTGGCTTTACCTTTCTTCTAGATGTCTGCCCTATCGCTTTTTCCCTCCTCTCTTTGCTTGTCTTCCTCTATTTCCCTTTAATTTGCTCTAGAAAGCCAGCCTTCTTAACCTTTATGTCAGATTTAGGTATAGTTTTAAATTATCTCTTGTGTCTTCTAAATAAAATTTTACATGCTCTGATCAGTTCCAAATCAAGTGAATTTCCATTTTAAATCTCTACCTAAAACAAAACAACACAAAACAATTAAATGACATTGCTTTTTATTTCCATGTAACCTTTTGCTGACTGATTTTTTTTTCTGAAAGTCAATGACCCTCTATAAAGAAAAAATATCCTTCTAACCATACTGGAGAAATAGCACATTCTAAATTAAAGACGGTAGGTGAAATTCCCCATCCCTCAATTTTACTTTGCTTTTTAGTAATAAGGAAAAGTACATTTGAGGGTCTTATTCACAGTAGAAACCTGAAATGCATTATCTTACTTAATCACCAATACAACCCTGCAAAATACCTATAATTAACCCCATTTTATAGATTAGAAAATTAGGCACTGTGAGGTTAAATAACTGCATTAAGTCCTGAGTCTCCAAACAACTGTTGGCACCAGAGGCCAAAGAGGCCCCTACCCTCTGTTACCTCCCTATTAAAATACATGATTAAAAATGCTAAAACCAGTTAGATTAACAACCCAATTCCCAGATCACTGGCCCAAAGCTTGTACACAAAGTAAACAAGCCTCATGTATACAGAGTTGGAAAACTCCATTCATTACTTGCCCTCAGTGCTGAACCGGCAGACTGTGTGAGCTTTGCACTACACCATGAGGTTTACCACAGTTTCATGCAGGAACAGTGAGAAATGAGAAAAGAAAAAATAAGCTGGTGGTCCTTATTGTTGATAATAATTATCTGCAAACACACTGCCCCTGGAGGTGCTGTGAAATCACTGTCAAGGATCCTGAGCCATAGGTATATGTTCTAGGATTTTTTTGTCCTTTATAGATACTGACATCAGACATCATGGAGCCGTTCATAGCACCATTCCAAGTATCTTTGTCAACCAGCTATACAATATTTTTGTGTGTCATCAGTAGCCCCTTTGGAGTTCCACTGGACTCAACAGGGTACCTATAGACCCACAAAGAGGAAAGAAATGTGCTACGCTTCAGAAAACAAAAAAAATTCACTTTACTGCACACATCACTCTTGTCTATCTAACATGGGATCTGACTGTTGGTCAAGATTGCTTTGCCTCCTCATGCTTGGAGCTCACTTCACCTCTTACACTGTGTGAGGCCAGATGAGTCTTAGGTGTTTGCCTATGGAAGGTCAAGGAAATGTTCTATTATACGGAGGGACTTGGGATTTCGATCTAAAATCCTTGAAGCAAGTCAGAGAAAAGGTTGGGTGGAACCTCATGCCCCTTCCACTGCTCTGCCGTGCTTCGAGGCATTCAGATTAATTACAAACAACAGGCCAGTTTTGGGGCCAGAACTACCCCTGAAGCTGGTTCTTGACCATTCTTCCGTGGCAGTATGCCTTAACATTAGGTCACTGAATCTTCTTGAGAACCTAAGAAACTCCATTCACACACTCCCCAAAACCTAAAGGGGCACATATAGATTTAGGGGCCCTTCCCTTTCCTCCATGAACCCCAAATCAAGAATTCTGCTCCAGGCTCAATCCACCAAGATGCTAGAACCAAACTATCCCAGGGAGTTCAACAAGTACATTTCACCTGAGAAGCCCAAGCGAGGCAAAACTGTACACCTCCCACGTGAAAAACAGTAAAGAAAAGAGGAGATGAGGGGAGAAGTGGCTAACTCAGGTGTGTGTCTCCCCTTGCCAACTAGGCTGCCGAGTCACCACTGACATCCCCTCACTCACGTGAACCTCTAAGGCATAACCAACACTACCTTCCCATCCACATCTATAAAACTGCAATGGCAGATTTGCCACTGTCCTGGTAGGTCACATGGAGGTTCATCTAAATCAGGTGAGGAAAGAGTAATAGGGCCTGTAACAGCAGGAGAATCTGGAAGGATCTCCGTTCTGATATAAAATCAAAACACAACTGTTTTCTCTCCAGAAAGAAAACTGGTAAGAAATTGTTTACATGAATACAAACAAATTCCTTCAAAGAATGGGAAATATTGAGGCAGCAAATATCAGATGCACATCTCTGGTTCTTCTGAGACCTATAAACACCATCGATGGCTGGAATTTAACATCCTGGATGGCCTGGTGCAAATTCAACCAGATGATAACTGCAAACACACAGTGAATGTATGAGGTTATTTGTTTTCTCTAAATATTCAGGGTACCAGCAATTAAAAAACACAATGCACATCATAAGCACTCCATACACACAGGCTAAGTGAACAAAATGCAGACATTATTGAGCTTCAGCATTTTGGGGCGGGGGGAAGGAGGTGAATCCAATTTGAAAATCTCAAAACTTTCTACAATGACCTTCCCCAAGATGTCCAAGTGGCAAACAAACAAACAAAAAACCAATAATGACAGCAAAATATATCTTCTGTTATAAAAATGCTCAGTGTAGACACATCCTCGGTGTAAATCAACAGCACTGAACCTCAACTAATTAAGCTCTCACAGACCACAGCCAATTTAGCAGAAAGCATGAAGAAGAGCTAAGATATTTGTACCTGCTTAAAGGTAACCTTGAAACTATTTTGCTGAATCTTAAGAAATTAGTTTCAAAAAAAAAGTGTATGACCATATGATTCTAATTAGTAGGGAGCAAAAGGGTTGAAATTGAAAAATCGGTCACATGAGGCTGCCACTACTCCTTTGACTGCCATTCCAAGAGCAAAGAAATATTTTCCCCATTATCTGTAAGATGTATGATATTCTGCACACACGTAAAAAATAAATGCACTGAAGGGTGGTTGTTAATAAGATTATAGGTACCTCACATTTGATAAGTAATTTGGTATGGGTAAGAAAAACAACTTCATCTAATAAAAAAGAAGTCTAGAATTTTATTCTTCTATTATGTACCCCGATTTAGAACCAGCACCATAATCATGATCCATTCATATCTAGTCAATAGCCCAGAGCTTACCTATAATATACTACACACTTATATAGTCAATAAATCTGGAAATACACTGGAAATAAAACTGTGTTCTAACCAACGACTGTTCTTAAATGAGTGGTAATTTTTTAAATCTTCCTGAGTCTAAGATGTACTAAGAGCACATTTTTGCCAAGATGCAAAAGCAAAAATATACATAAGCTACAAATTTGGATCCGTGCACATCTAATGATCAGAATTCCACGGAAATTCAACAACAACAAAAATATTAAACATAATTGGCTGATGCATCAGTGTCATTTAAAAGGAAGACTTATGACCCTCAGCTAAATTTCTCCAAGAAATTCACATTTTCTCATTACTGACTGACTTGAAATTCCAAAAAGAAACCGAATCAGTAATATGCACCCCTTTGTTGTTGTTTTTAGTGTCTTTTCAACATTTCTCTCTTTTTTTGGTTCTGATGTTCTTGTTGCAGTTAAAACCTGTTTCTTGAATATAAACAAAAAGAACTCTTTAGAAAGTCAGAGGTATTTGAAACTAAATGCCTTATTCTTTAGAGACTTTTGATTTTGTTCCTGGTAAAATATTTAGCTCCCAAAGGACTCCAGGAGAGCTACAGAGTTTAGATTTTTCTCAACATCTCGGGAGTAAACAGTTCCATCTTTCATTTTTACCATGACATTTCACCCTTACTGAAATAGAGTGTGAATCATTTTAATCGGTAACTTCTTTTCTTTCACCACAGAGAAGGGGGCGGGTGGGGAATGAGGTCCTAGCTATTGCGTTAACTTCTTATTAGCTCTCACTAGTTAGACCATATAATCAAGTTAGTTATCCCTCAGATTTCCTTTTTAAATAAATGGAAAAATATAGTTAGCATTTATAGTTTTTTAGATCAACTTTCAAGGCAATCTTACCTAGATCTACTTCCTGCTGAGCTAAATCTCTGCAGGGACTCTGGGAGTAAAATTATCACTGACACTGGGAAGGAAAAACATTAACAACTTTCCGATGGCTACAGTAACACATTTCTAAAGGGAAGCAAATTGCCAGTGTTTACTCTTGAATGGTGAGGAGGGAGGGGACTGTCACTAGTACACAATGCTAGGAGGAGGATGTGGGACATCTTAAATTTCTAGAACCTCTGACAGCCCTCAGCCTTGCCATTTCTGCGGGTTCTTGTGTGACACTCCTCTGGCGGCACATATTCTAGAACTCAGACTTGCAAAAGAACATATCTACCGAGTTTCGGGTTGCCAAGCACCCGGGCAGGGAGACTGCTGTTTCTGACATATTACGTTAATTTCTGAAGAACAAAAGGTTCAAACGTGACTCCTCCGAGAATAGCAACCGCTAGGCAGCAGAGAGAGATTGAGTAACTGGTTAGGGCAAAATGGTCTGCCAGGAAGAGGCAACAACTTTCCCATGAAGATATTAAATAACTTTGCATCCAGTACTACACAAAAATTGAAAAGGAATTGTGGAGATATTACAACGTAGGCAAGCAGCGAAGAGCAGGATTGAAACAGGTGATGGGAAGGAGAAAGTCTATTCTAAATCACAACTATGCTGTGCATCTTGGCTCTGTGCACTTTGGGTTTATTTGCACACTCTTTTTAGAAAGAGTGGGGGTTGGGGATCCAAAGCGGATGAAAGAGTTATTTATGAACAGACGGGACACCAGGATGGGGTGGTTAGAAAGCCTTGGAGGAGTGTCTGGACTTGTGGATAAAGGCAGAAGCAGACATATGGGGAAATCTATATAGAAGAAACAGAGAGAGTGAGGAAGAGGCTAAAACAGGCAGATGGCTGGACTGTAAAGGAATAGCATAATGCGGGGGCTCTAAAGAAAGGGAGATGGCCCTGGGAGGGGGGATAGCGAAGGGAAAAAGAGGGTCAGGAGGTGACTGCTTGGAAAGTGTTTTAAAAGTTGCAGAAATTAGATGTGGATAAAAATATTTTTTAAAAATATATAGAAGAGCCAGGAGGGAAGTAAAGCAAAATGAAAGAGATAACCACTTTAAAAAAAATCCATGAAAACCGTGTTCAAAATCAACAGCAGTTTTTACAGAAGCATGAAGAAATTAAAGCTAATAAAAACTAAAGACGTAGGGAAGGCCCTCTTGAGAAACAGACATTCTATGAAAATACCACTAGATTGCAAATGATACTGTCGAAATTTTTTGACTGCATTTCTGAGGCAGAGTAGGTACTTTCTGGGCTACCAGAGTATCTTCTATACAGGTTTCTTATACCATTGGGTGTGTGTTGGATAATAAGTAGTTACTTTCACTCCTGAGGGCAGCAACTGTGTCTTATGATCTTTTTATTCTCAATATTTAGCACTACGGTTGGCATCAAAAAAGGATTCAATAAGTAAACAATGGAGGAAGGTGAACAATTAAGTTAATTTATGAGTCCCAACAAAGATAGCAAATAGAACGAAGCTTTCCATGTCACGGTTTTGATATATATGGTCAGGAATACAGATACACGTGTGTGTGTAAGTGTGTGTGTGCATGTGTGTGTGTGTGTATCTGATGCATAACATATTAGGATAATTTTTCTACTGATATGGCCACTACTATTTTGTGAGCAGCAATATATCAGAGCTAATATTCATTAACTCAATGTACTCAATAATCATCACTTAATAAATGGTGTCTGTATTCTCCTGCCTATCATGTGAATGACTCCAGTCTTCATTGGGTGGTTAGGGACATCAATAGAGCCTACAGGCACCCCCTTAAACAGCCCCTTAGAAGCTGGTGTGATTAGCAGATGGTACCTAAGGTTTAGGAACTTAGGTCTAGCCATGGCATACCGATGATGAGAATATGTGATGGTGATGATTATTAGCTCCTTAATCCATTTTTAAGGATTTTTAAGGATAAGTTGCATTTGGCTGTATTCTACCTTTGAAGAATTATTATCGAGTTCATTAATGTTTAAGAATAAAAAGCCTCCTAAGACAACAAATACAAACATACTTTACTTAGTCTGATGATCATCATCAGACATGACCAATCAATACTATATTCAAACAGAGAACATAATATGGCATACCTGTTTAGAAAAAAAAAATTATTTCTTCTCCCTGATTAAATAGAAAACCATCAATAATATAAAACTGGCTTAGGGCAACAATGTATCAAATTTACATTTCATTAAATAGAGTTTGCGCCCAATGTATGACTTCAAAGTTGGATTTATACCACTAATTAATTCAAACAAATAAGAAAGTAATTAGGAGTAAACAAGGGAAGTGGGTCGTTTTTAGCAGTGTAAGGTCTACACACTTCAAGCCCACAGTATTATTTCCGAAAAGGAATCACCTAGCTTATGATTCATGAGGTGAGTCTTCCACAAACAACTGTCAATTCTAATGATGTGGTTAAAAATGGATTAAGGAGCTAATAATCATCACCATCACATATTCTCATCATCGGTATGCCATGGCTAGACCTAAGTTCCTAAACCTTAGGTACCATCTGCTAATCACACCAGCTTCTAAGGGGCTGTTTAAGGGGGTGCCTTTAGTTGCTCTTCCAAACCAATCTCTTCCAAATTAAAGGCAGAACACAAAGGAGGTGATTTCTTTTGGAGGCCTGGTGGCCAAGAAAGGCTGGAAAACAGAGGAAGATAGAAAATCATGATGTGACCACCTCTGATAAGTGCTGGTGGCCACAGCATATGGAGATTTGTCCAATTCTCTCATTAGTTTGATATATTTAGAATATAAACAATGGAGAGATCCAAGCACAGCTGAGTCCCTCACAGTGCAGTCTCACTTGAAGAGGTAAGGTCAGCTCAAGAGTGCAAGGTGCCCGGGGCGCCTGGGGAGCTCGGACAGTTAGGCACCCAACTCTTGGTTTTGGCTCAGGGCATGATGTCATGTGTTGTGGGATCGAGGCCCACATCGGGCCCTGGGCTCAGTGCCAGAGTCTGTTTGAGGTTCTCTTTGTCTGCCCTTCCCCCTACTATGCACACGCACTCTCTCTCTCAAATAAATAATAAAATCTTAAAAAAAAAAAAAGTGCAAGGTGCCCTTAAAGACCCTTCAAATCCCAAGGTTCTATGATTCAATGTCTATACTCTGAGTTCTAGTTGGAAAAGGCAAACACTCTCCCCTTTTGCCTTGAAAGAGTCCATAGAAATGTGATGACCATCTTCTATTTTTTTCACAAATCTAGTGGTAAGAGCGCTGAATTCTAATTTAGGTTTCATCCACAAAAAAACAGTGAGCCGGTCTCCAAAATTCATGTGCCTTAACTCTGTATCTGTGAAATGGATATATAACAACTGCTTTCTAATGCGGATATAGATACAGATATAATACAGTAAAAAAATACAGAAAATCACAACCACCATACAGTTCTATAAGTATTGCCATTTGTGTCCCTGAATGTTCCTTTCCATCCTACCATCTTTTCTAGCAAGTGGCCACATTACACAAGATGTGATGAAAAACAAAATACCAGCAGGACTACAGGTCTATCTTTAATATACTTCATTTTCAAAAATAAGACAAGAAACACCCACGATTTAAGTCTGCCCATCAACAACCTCAAGAAAAGCTGCACACTAAACCAGCCTCCCCAGGAAGCCCACTGCCACAGGGCATGCGACCCCCCCCCCATCATTATTAAACACAGGCCCAGGTAAAGCACTCTGGCTTCTATCAAAGGGCACATCAAAGAGCAAATACGTACCCTCACATGTTTAGAATTGTTATAAAACCTGAAAATGCAAGATCAATGCAACAGACCACAGGGACCCATAAAGCCCAAAGGAAACCAGGGAGGGCAGGGGTCTACCCGGCTAATGTTATCCCGAGAAGGTACGTTCTCTGGGTACACAGCTGGACCCCATTAGAGCCTCTCCAGCTGCCCTCAAGATCATCTAGCAGCCTCAGCCCCCAAAAGCTGCAAGTCTGAGCTGGAAATTCATGAGAAAGTATCTTCAAAGATAAGTTCCTAGACCTTCTGCAACCCTTACTGACTTTTCCAGGAGGAAACATTTAACAAAAATGTTTAACTTTGAATCTCCAGGTAACACTACCTAAACCCCTTACAACACACAAGACTAGGGCAACCATAATTTTTTAAATGGTGAACATTAATAAACTCCTTCAGTACTGACAATTTTCCATTATCTCAAATGAGTATAAGACTACTCTTCATCGCCATATTTCCGTCTTCTTCCTCAGTGTTGCTCCACCTCTCAATGTCTCATTTCTCCTTCTTCATCCCTTTATTCTTTCTTTTAACAAAATTTGCTGGGCATCTACTCTGTGTGCCAGGCACTGAGGATGCATAATGCGCAAGACGGGGCCCTCACGGAACTTACATGGTGGGGATGGAAGGGAGAGAAGAACAGAGACACACAACAAAAGAATGCACAAATAGGTCAGGTAGTCAGTCAAGCGTCATGAAGAAAAATGCAGCAGTGAGGGTGCTGCAAATGCTTTACTGGGCAGGGACATGTAACTGAGGGAGGGGCAGTATATCCATGCAAGGAATGGAAAAATGAAAAGGGATGGAGGAATTGAGAAGTCTCTCCACTTCCTGGTCAGTTGCTCCCCACTCTCCTTCTCCCTGATGGGAAGAGAAAGCTTAGGTTTCTGACCACCACAATGTCACCCAGACTTCCCCACTGTATGACAAAGTAAGACAGTAGAACAGGAGTTGGGACCTAAAAGTTAGTAGCTGCCTTAGGTCCTTCCTGCAACCCTACCGTTCTTTGAGCAGGCAAATTAGGACTCTTCTCAAATTAAATTTAAATTTCAGTTTAAAAAGCCTTTTTTGCAAGCCTGTGAAATCTATCATATCTATAGCTTTTAGAATATCATGATGTGAACCTTAAATGCATATTACTAAGTAAAAGAAGCCAATCTGAAAAGGCTACATACTGTCTGATTCCAACTACATGACATTCTGGAAAAGGCAAAACTATGGAGACAATACAAAGATCAGTGATTGCTGGCAGCAAAGTGGAGAGGGGCACACAGAGCACAGAGGATTTTTAGAGCAGTGAAAATATTCTGTATGATATTATCATGATGGATATATGTCATTACACATTGGTCCAATCCTATAGAACGTACAACCCCAAGAAGGACGCTAATGTAAACTACAGACTTTGGGGGATTACGTTGTGTCAGTGTGGGCTCATCCTCGATAACAGATGTGCCACCCTGGTGAGTGATGTTGATAGCGGGGGAAGCGGTGCATATGGGGGACAAGGGGTATGTGGGAGATCTCTGTACCTTCCTCTCACTTTTGTTGTGAACCTAAAACTGCTATAAACAATTTAAATCTTGAAAGAACCGGGGCCCTGGCCGGCTCAGTTGGTTAAGTGCCCGACTCGGTTTTGGCTCAGGTCATGATCTCAGGGTTGTGAGATCAAGCCTGCATGGGGCTCCATGCTCAGCGGGGAGTCTGCTTCCCCTCTCTCTCTCTTTCAGCCCCTCCCCCCACTCGCGTGCACGTTCTCTGTGTGTGTGTGTGTCTCTCTAAAACAAATAAATAAATCTCTAAAAAAGCCATGATGTTACTATATATTCCACTACGTTCCTGTGAGCACATGAACATAAAGACACAGTGGAGAATGAGTGAAAAAACTCTACAGTATGCCAGTCTAGCGTGCCTCAGCCGTTCTCAGAACAAATGTGCAAGAGCAATTCTTACCCTCACTGTACAGACAAGAAAACAGAGGTTCTGGTTCCTTTCTTCATGCTCTGTTGCACTCTCCAAAAAGAGACCTCACCATAGCTAACACCTTCTGGCTAACAACGGTTAAAATCTGCACTGAGGCTGCCAACACCACCACACTTTGTGGGAAAACTGTTCTGATACTCCACTAGGAATAGTCTCTATGTCCAGCATTTCAGGGCTGGTGCTCTCAATTCTTCAACTTCAGTGTGATCTCTACTGGCATTATTTAAATCATGATTAGCAAATGCCTACGGTACATGCAGATATGAGATTCTGCCATGAATTGTCAAGGTGGGGAAATCTTAGCAGTCTACAATGAATCCAAATTCTCTACTAAAATGGGAAAATATAAGTGTAGAGGCCATTCTTTTTTTAGTTAAGATAAAAGCGACAGAAAAAGAAAGGGAAAGATGTAAGCATAAATTTTCAAAACTGCCCTTTTAAAAACAAAAGTAGTACACATTTTTTATTTCTGACTTAGTAGAAGGAAAGAAGAAAGTTGTAATACTACCAAACCTTAAGGATCCATTTTTTTAAATTCTTTTCATTGTCTGTGAACCTTACTAGATCAATGAGAACAGCGACAATAAAATATATATATATATGTATGTATATATTTTTAGAGGCAAATCCTAAAAAAGAGCAAAATCATCTCTGTTTTTGCTAGACAAAAACTAATTGAAGCAGAAATAAATATGGAATAGAAAAAATGACAAAAATACAGAGTTTAGGCCTTGGTCCAATTAATAGGTAGAGAAACAAATTATCAGTTGAAGGCATTCTATGAGTTTCAGCATTAAAAATCAGAAGAAAAATGGCTATAAAACAACATACACCTGGTCTTGATAGTAGTATAATCCATAGCAATTGCAAGAAAGTAATACTTTACATCTGGAAACGGTCCAATGACAAATGAGAACAAACCAGTAAATCCATAAAAGGATCTTAGTGAAGCTTTTATTAAAAAAAAAAAAAATGTGTTTCTACTTTCTAGATCCAAGATCTAAGATACATTCTACATAAAACTATACTTCATATTTTTAGCAGGCTAATCTGGCCCCAATGTAAAATATTAAAGTCATTATTTTTTGTCATCTTGGTTATGTTTCAAGTACTCCCTAGACTTTAAAATTATAAAGCCTTCATTAGCAAATACAGAGAAGTAATATCAACAGTAATATTTTGTTATGTTTCTCATGTCATGACCTTGAAGGATCTCAGAACATTTAAACTATTAATACGTCCATTTTTTTCCTACTGTGAAATATAGAAAAAATATTACTCTTAAAAGTTCTAAAAACTTAATTCCTCCAATAGTCAAAAATGTGTTCTTATATAACAACAGTAGCAGTGTGAGGGGCAAAGGAGGGGAGCAATAGTAAGCTCCGAAAACCTCTTTTCAACTTCAGGCTATGAAACCATAGCTCCATGGGAATAAATCTATAAGAACAGAATTATCATGAATATAATTATAGTAACCTAGCGCCACCCTAAACATACAAAGACTTTCAAAAACTAGTGACTTTGCAAAAGTACAACTGTAGTCAACACAATTATTCAGAAGTATCAGAAAATAGAAAATTTATAGTTACTAGAACGCAGCCCCACTATATAAGACATTATGACAGAATACTGTATTCAAGTCATATTATTGGAACTACCACAAGACAGATTTCCAAAGACTGAGGATATAAACAATAAATGAATATTTTAAAATTTCAGGGGAGTCTATATTTTGAGATTCATTGCTGGTACAATTGAAAAAATGTGGACCAAGAGCATTCTTTCTTTGTGTGTGCCATCATACTTCTAAAAGTACTTCCAGACTTGAAAGCTTTTAAGAGAAAGCAAAGTACTATGGTATCACTCTTTGCAAAAAAACTGAAAACAAGTGTTCTAGCATTCTGGCCACACTACCTTCCTTTCTCAACTGTTTCCTTCCCCTTTTGCCTGGTACTTTGAATTATGTGCTGTTAATAATAGGAGATTCTCATTCCCATGAAATAGGAAGATGTATGTGTGCACGTGTGTGTGGGCATGTGTGCGCACACTGAGGAACGGGTCTTTTTTGTTAGTTGCCGTGGCCAAGGATCTTAAGAATTTTTAAGTTTTCATAACTTAGAAGCTGTTTTTGGAGGGCCTGCTGGGCATTTTGTCCCTTGCAGGACAGGTTACTGAGGTCCACCTAAACGACTCCCCTTTGCCTCCCACGTTATGGGACTTCTGCTGCCAGGAGTGATGAACAGATTTTAATTCAAGAGAATACACTGCTCCGACAGTACATGGAGAGTTACCAGGTAATGGTTAACTTGATGGTGGGCCCTCATTTGCTTGTCTGGATTTAGAGGGCAGACACAGGTCTTTAGCTCAAATCAAGAGAAAAAGGGCAAAGGTGTTAGGAGTGATTGTGTTATCACTTGCTCCTTTGATTTGCATTACTGGTAAGTGAGTACGCTATCATTTGGCTCTGCTTTGCTTCACAGATGTCTACAATAAAATCAACGTGAAATGCAGTCTTGCAGGCTTTTCAACTGAGCCACAATATTGAATGTATCTTTAAAACATAATCCACCAGTGCCCCTCCCCACTAACAGGCAACCTAAATAAAATAAATCTTGATGATGTTCCTAGACCCTCTCATTGGTTGGGAACATTTGTCCTATGTAGTAAGATGAGGATAATTTCAAGGCCCTCTTTTTTAATAGATCGATATTTATCTTTACTATCTGGATATATTAAAACATGGCCTAACAAAGAAGTCTGAATATAACACCATAGCTGGTGCCTGAGCCAGGAGGCTACACAGTAGGAAAGTCTTGAAAGGATTTCTTTAGTCTCTGGAAGGGATCCCAGATTAGGGTGACAAACTGTCCAGGTTCTCCCAGGACTTTTAGTCTTGGTTATCATACTGATTTGCCAGTGCCTTCCCAGCTAAATACTAAATTCAAATGAAGCAACAGAAAAATTATGGCAATATGAAGCATATCTGATGCAGTGATCCATTAGCAAACAACAAATACAAAAACGGACAACAAATTCATTTTCCATATCTTCTCTAGATAGCTATCTCTCTATCTAAGAAGACTATAGGAAGATTTCATAGACTAAAATGAAAGAATGAAGGTTCAATACTTCAGACAGAAACCCTCCAGATTCAGGAGTCATTTCATACCACATTCAGAAGTAAAAAGCAAATATCTACACAATAATTGAGCTTTGAAATGAAAGACGACTTCTCATTTCAGCAATATAGTGATTAGAGATTATGCACTCTTGCTCAAACACACACACACATGCGTGCACACAATCCTGGATAAAATATAATAGTGGGAAAAAAAGTTAAATACATACCCAAACTCAAAAGAAATGAGATTCCCAGAGGTAATTCACAGCCAGAGTGGAAAACACATAAGTGGAAACTATAGCGGAATTATAGGCTCTAAGGGATAGGGGCTGGACTTTTAATGCCCACTGAGAAACGGGTCTTATGGTTCAGTCACAAAGCCAAAGATTTGGAAAGGCTATTGACTCCAAGTCATTGATTCAGGGAAGTGGTAAGGTACATAGTTTTGGCAATGGCTCTGGTGGGCAAAAAGAGAGTTGCCTATGAGAAATCAAACCTCTAAACATTTTCAATATGTAGCTGCAGAATCTGAATTTATACTATTTGCATAGTTAGGGAACTCCAAGCCATAAAATTAATGTAAAAACTGATCCCAGACCAATGGAACTCCTGGGAAACTGACAGGAGCTAACATAAAACCACGTTATAAGAACTCCCATAACCCAGAGCACATGAAACTTCCAAAGAAAATGAACACCCAGATGAAGATGAGCTCACAATCAAAAATTAGAAACATATGCAAGGCAATCCACTGTGGAAGAGTCAGCAGAAACAAGATAGAAGATTAGCTTCTGTTTGTTTAGATCTTGACAAATACAATAATTTGAAAGAGATTAAACAAACAAATGTATTTAAAATGTTAGAGACAAAGAAGGAAAAGAAATCACAATAAAAGGACAAGTTTGAAAGGGAAACAACTAGAACACTGACAAAAAGATAACTTCTGAAATTAGGAAAACAGAACTTGGGTTAAGCAGCAGATCAGATACAATGAAAGCATATTAACTAAAAAACAGAATTATGCAGAAATCATTCATTCATTCAACAAATACTTCTACTGTACATTGTACATCCATTCTGAGTTAATCACTCTTGTAAAAACTTGGTTTATATTACTGAACAAAACAAAGACTTTGATCCTAATAGAGCTTAGATTTTAGTGGATGAAATTAGAGAAGTAAAAATGAGAGAAAATATAAGATAGATATCAAAGGACACAGTATAGAATGAAAAGTTCCCAAAACCTTCTAAGAATTCCACTAAAGAAATGGAGAGAATGAGGAAGAGGTGATATACAAATTATTAGCTGAGACACTTTCAGAATTTTTGAAAGATAACAAAATCAGCATACTGAAGAAACAGAATAAATAAATTTAAAAATAGATGTGGACATATCACAGGAAATCTATAGACCCTCAAAACAAAGAGAACATCTCAAAAACAGAGAACAAAATTTTTTTCACTAAATAATTATGATATTTTGTCTAAGAGTAAATGGATGTTCAACACAATGCAATTAATTTTAGATGACATCTCTTTTGACTAGTTACAAAGATCTTTACTTATTTTCAGGTCCTCATTACTGAGAAATGTAATTGATTTTTTTTGTATTTTATTGTATTTTTGTGTATTTTTTATACCAGTCCCCTAGTTTGCCTGATCAAGAGTTAAACTATATTTTCTGAGAAATTATAAAAGCCATTGTTACTACACTTTTACAACAGGTTAGAGAAATTCCTTACATATGAATTTACTATTCCTCATACAGGCTGGTAGCTATCTAAATAAGTCAACAAATATGTTCCTGTTCTACAAGGATTAAGTCTGAGACATATGAAAAACCTCACAATTAAGAAAGCAAAGGAAAGGATACATCTTCTCTTTCACAAACATCTATTTTATCAATAAACCATTGTTATTGGTCTATCAAGATTTCTTCTATATCCACAAGACTTTGCTCATTTTTTCCACTTTATAAATTCAATCACTGATTATTCCTTTGAAAGACTATGTCCCATATTTATTTTGTCCAAATTATTTCATTTAACAGAAAAATATAATACAGCAAAACAAAATATATTCTGAGAATAAGACCTCCACCAGTGCTAAGGTCATTGAGTATGTATGCCCATGTATGTAAAAATATATCTATCTCTTTCACATGATTAACTCCAGGATATGCTATTTGAAGACCACTGAATTCGAAAATGCTACCATGTGAGTGAGTAATAATGGCAATGCAAAGATCCTCTATTGCCTTCCACAATCATAAAGAAAGAGATAAATTCCTGTTACACGCTCTTGTCTCAATTTCATTATATACATATTATCTCTAACATCGTTTAACCTTTATATGGCATTTTATGTTGCAAATTGCAATTTTAATATAGTGTTCACAATTTTAGAACTAGTCCTTTTTTATGCTATTCGTATATTATCCTAATTCAGCTAATTTGATCAAAATCACTATAAATTAAGAAAGCATGATCATTTTGATATGTAGCAACAAAATACTTAAAAACACAGGTACCTATATTTTATAGGATTAAAATTTCTTAATCTGTATCTGAACTAAAAATTCTCAACATTACATTCTCTTTCTTCTTTTTTTTTTTTAAGATTATATTTATTTATTTGACAGTGAAAGACACAGTGAGAGAGGGAACACAAGCAGGGGGAGTGGGAGAGGGAGAAGCAGGCTTCCCACTGAGCAGGGAGCCCAATGCTGGACTCGATCCCAGGACCCTGGGATCATGACCTGAGCCAAAGGCAGGCACTTAAACAATTGAGCCACCCAGGCATCCCTAAATTCTCTTTTTAATAAAAATAATTTTAATGCTACCACATTAGATTCTGGCTCACTATTAAATGTGTCCTTTAAATGCTTATGCATACATATTCTAAGCAAACCTCTCAGAAATAAATCAGCTATACAAGTAAAATTTTCAAAATAAGTAGTTATATAATTTACAATAAAAATTTAATTATAAAAGATCAAGAAAGATGAGTTTATCTACCAGCACCTCCGCTACAAAATTAATAGTATTCTTACTATCTAATGCAATTGTGAAATAATTCATCTGCTTATTGGATCAAGATGGACGATATAACATGTTCATCCCTGATTATGGCCACTCGACCCTTCTGTACTTATTTGTCTCTTCAGCTGATTCAACTTATCAAAGGAAAAGAAAATATGACATTATTTAGCATAGTTAGAAAACCATTAGGCAATAATGCTCATTCACTTTTCCACCTATGCTTGACTAAGAAAGACTAACACCAACACTAATCTAGATTTATATTTACTACTGCAGCACCATCACCACCACCACCAAAAAATGTATGAAAAATATGAACCTAGGAATATATGATTTTATATTATTCTTTAGTTCAAAAGATACTTAAGGAAGATACACTAAAAGTCTGTGAAATTGGTAGCAAGAGTTTGTTTCTATAAGTTTCCATGAGCATAGTCTCCATAAATGCCATCAATGGAAGGCTGAGTATAAATAGAGCAAAATATCCACCGGGAATCTTAAAAATTAATTTGCTTGACTATTATTTAAAACACATATTATTTAAAACATGCAGTGGCAGGTAGTTGCACTAATAGCATCTCTGTATTTTATGTATTTGGAATTACTTGTACTTTGTGGATTTAAGAAAAAGAAATCTGCAAACTGGCACCCAAAATGTAGTGTAAAAGAGATACAAGTAAGTGCAGTAGCCACCGCATAAAATGTGTTTCATATATACCGCACAGATAAAAAATGGTTGCACAATACTTTACCAGTAATAATATTCTTTTACAGAGATAACATAATGAGAAAATAAAAGAATATTTGCTTCTGATTTAATTTCCCCACCATTTACAATTTTACCCTGCTACAGACATAGCAATGACCAACACACAGACATATATATGCAAACACATGCCCCAGCAATTTGTCACAATAGTACTAAGATCATGTCCAAATTTATTTATTTATTTATTTATGTATTTATTTACTTACTTAACTTACTTATTTATTTTTGAGAGAGAGGGTGAGAGAGCACATGTGCAAGTGGGGAGGGGCAGAAGAGGGAGAATCTTAAGCAGGTTCCCCATCCAGCACAGAGCCCAGTGTTGGGCTCGGTCTCACAACCCTGAGGTGATGACCTGAGCTGAAATCAAGAGTCAGATGCTTAACTGACTGGGCCACCCAGGCACCCCATGTCCACATTTATTAAATAAATTTTTACACATTTATGAAGGCAAATCCAGTGGAAAATTCATGATACTTTTATCAACCCCATCACTATTTTAATCTGTGAAATATGTTTAGAGAAACTCAACAGACATAATTTTGAATTTACAGACACAATTGAAGACTGAATGAATTAAACATAACCTAAAACTCTTAAGTTATGGTCAGCTGGGAATACACCATTTGTCAGTTAGTGATACTTACATCTCTCAGGCACTCTCCATTTGTTGTGTGCTATGCACTGAGCAAAGAGGCTTACACATATTTTCTCCTTTAATGCTCACAATGACCTGATTGTTCCCATTCTACAGAGGCTCAAAGAAATTAAACCCTTTTGGACACACCTATTCTATAGGAAAGGGGATGAAATTAGCATCTCGGTGACAATGGAGACAAACAAGACAAGGGGTGGGGTGCCTGGGTGGCTCAGTCAGTTGAGCATCTGACTCTTGGTTTAGGCTCAGGTTGTGATCTCAGGGTCCTGAGATGGAGCCCCAGGTTGGGCTCTGCGCTCAGCGAGGAATCTGCTTGTCCCTCTCTCTCTGCTCCCTCCCCTCATTCTCTCTCTGGAATGGATAAATAAAATCTTTAAAAATAAAAATAACTAACTAAATAAAAAAGGCAAAGAGCGTGAACCCTGATGCCAGATCCTATAGGTCTGCACACTAGATCTTATTAGCAGCTGTGTACCTTGAGGTAAGTTACTCAAATTATCTAGGCCTCATTTTTCTCACAGGTAAAATGGGAATAATGTCACCTACAAGGCTGGGAGGATTAAGTAAGATTAAATGAGATAATGGACTGCCTTGGCTAATAACTAGCACATAACAAGTGCTCAACAAAGATAAGGTTTCCTCTGATCTTCTCCAACAAAAATTATCTTTGACAATATACCATAAAGGTAAAATGCTCTCCTTTTCCATTAGAAAAGCAGCAGAAATCAGCCATAGTCTGAATTCATCAAACTTGTCAAGCTGTTCAACGTCCATTATTCTTTTTTATTATATTTAAGGCACTTAAAATAATCTCCCAGTGATTTATTCTCCTTTTAACTAGATGCAGTAATTAGAATATCTTTTATGATACAGCGGAGTTTTCATTTCAGTCAAGGTGTGACTGTTTTAGAAAGCCACCGTTCACTGAAGAATATTACAACCCAGAAACTAACTGCTTTTATTCTCATTCTGAATAGAAGCACAAACGCAAAATGAAGAGGATACATAGTGTATTTCTATAGCTGAAAGATGAAAATGCTCAAGCATACAGGAGCCAATAATTCCCAAAATACCTTTCATGAACTGAAAAACAGATATGTACGTTGCCATGGCATTCAGCAAAATTAATACATTTGAAATTTGGATTATGTATGAAAAAAAGTATGGTAAAGTTCTTTCCCCCCTTCTCATATTGCTGGCATATAACCATTAAATAAAAAAAAAAAGTCAGCCCAATATCTATTTCCCAGAATTAAAAATAAAGGACAGCAAAAAAGTTCAGCATATATTCAGGATCCAAAGTAAATGTGGAAATTATGCATCATTACTTGTCAAGTGAAGGCTTGCTTCACAACAATTCTATTGAACATGCTAAGAGCAGAGACCACATGTGTGTCAGGATTCCATCCCGGCTCTGTTACTAACTAGCTGGGTTAACCTTGAGTAAATAATTTAATTTCCCTGGGATTCAGTTTCCTCAATTGTAAATGATAACTTCAACAATAATGTTTATTAAGCACTTCCTGTGTGCAAGAACTGTTGTAAGTATGCTGTGTGTGTTTATTCCCTCATTTAATCCTCACAATGTATTAGGGAGCCGAGCATTACTATTATCATCCCGTTTTGGAGGAAAGGAGAATGAGTCACAGAGAGGTGAAATTACTCATTCTAGAGCTGGACTCCCCCGATCCGAAGGATTTTACCTATTTGCCTCACCAATGTGAGGTTTAGATCATTTCAAATATTCCTCACAAGAATAAAGATTCCAAGACTCCATGCTTTCTCTCTGGGGACTCGCTTTCATTCTTACTTCTGTAAATTATCTGTTTATCCTCCTGAACTTACTATACGTTTCTTGGGGTCAGATCCTAATTATACAGTTTTATGCACACCTACCACAAACGAGGACTGAATTCTGTAGGTTATAAGCATACTCTGCTTTGCAAGGAAATTCCTAAAGGCAAGAGCTGAATCTTTATGAGGCAGGAATGAATTACCTGTTGCCCTGGGGTCCATCAGCCAATACTTTCGAGAAACAAATATACACACCTATTAGTCAACTCAAAAGATTGGAATAAACAAGCAAAAAATGACAATATCAGCACTCAGGGAGCTGATATAAGAGTTTTTTTGCTAACAGTTAAACGTAAGTGTATTTCTAGAGAACTTCCACAGTAGGTAAGATAAATCATGTGCAGGCACATGCTATGTAGAAGTGTGTATATGATACGTTGTCCGACGCAGCAAAGAGCCATGACTGCAAGTCAGGACTGTAGAACAAAACTGTTCCAATCAAATCGGGCCCAGCCAATTAAAAAGCCCAGGACCCTGGAAATTCGACTTAGCCTATGTGTCCCTCGGTCTTCTCATCTGCAAAATAGGAATAAGAATAGCTGCTACCTCACAAAATAGTTGTGAAGAGTGCCCGAATTTGTAAATGGAATGTGCTCAGAACTGTGTTTGGCATAGTTAAGTACCACCTAACCATTAACTAGTATTATAATGTGTGTACGTATTCATACAATTCTCCCCCACGTTAGTACGCGTGGACATTCTTTTTATCACTTACGGCCAAACAGTTTTGTCTTCCAGTCAAGGAAATGAACTTTTGCTCTTAAATTCAGCGAAGTTGTCCCATTTGCTTTTCCATTCATCCTTTCAGCGAATAATAATTAAATAACTTCCCTGGCGAAAGAATATACCAGGAACAAGAGATATAGCAATGATGGAGGGGGACCTGGATCCTCCCGCTAAGGAACCAATGCTACAGCAAGCAAGACAGACTTTAAAAGCAGTTTGACCCTTGGGTTGTTTGGGGTTTTTGTTTTGTTTTGTTTTGTTTTTCCCATAACTTAAGAGTTCTATTCAGGATCATAAGTTGCTTGCTTTCAATTTTTGTTGGCTTTTTAAATCCAACATGACCTCCCAGATAAAAAGACATTTCACATTTTAAAATGCAGATCTCTAAACAAAAACAGCCATGAATTAAATATTTAATGGAAAAAAAGAGTCATGACGAGCAGTTTCAACAGACAATGCTCTTCGTACTACATTTGCAAAAATCAATGATAAATCAACGTTTACGAAAGTATCTTCATTGTAAGCATTAGTAATAACAATGAGAGTAACCAGGAAACAAGGGGCAGCCAAGTACGTCTGTAGTGGATTAAATTTCAACTTGTTGTTCAGTGATAGGAGGGGCCTGGAGAAGGTATAAAGGACCAAGTCTAAGTTTTGAAAATCTACAAATAAGTCCCCCCAAATTAACCAGATGCACAGCATGTTCCTATGATCAAGTATCAGCAACCAAAAGGAGGTGAGAAAAATAATAAATTTTCAGCTTTGAAGGCTGTAATAATATCACCATTATAATTCATCCCAATATATCAACACAGGCTTTACATTCACAGCCTTACGTTCAAAAATAGACATAGCACCACCCTAACATTTCATACTTTCAGTGTTTGGAATGAACGTCAGGGAAAGCTCCCAGCACGTGTTTCCATCAATCAGAGTAAGTGAAGGAGGGTGTGGGGCGGTGGGGGGGGGGGGGGGGGGGGGGAGAAAAAAAAAAAATGGGGAAAGGAGAGCACAGATTCCGCATTGTGTGGGCCGCGGGAGGATCGTGTTCCAGCGCCCGAGGAGAAACATTCTCCCCAGCGCCGTGCCCATTCCAGACGGAGTTCCAACAGCTGTTGAGTCATCAGTACTTTGAAACAGACAGAGCTTTACTACAAATCCCCACTTTTACAGTTTTTAAACTT
This sequence comes from Neomonachus schauinslandi, assembly GCF_002201575.2. Classification (NCBI taxonomy): domain Eukaryota; kingdom Metazoa; phylum Chordata; class Mammalia; order Carnivora; family Phocidae; genus Neomonachus; species Neomonachus schauinslandi. The sequence continues at coordinate 19,538,609 of NC_058416.1, read as the reverse complement.
CAAACACCTTCTTTGCTGAGGCAAAGCTGCCTGCACTGTCATCGAAAAACGCACTTCCATTTAATTGTACTTTTCCTCTTCACTGGGATCAGTGTTGTCTTTTTAAAACGTGAGGGTATAAAATAATGTTCTGTGACGGGATTCCTAAAAGGCCACGGCTGGATGCATTTCAAAATCACATTATAAATTATTCTGTGAATAACGATTTTTGTCAAACCGACATCCGTGCTTATGTTCACAAGAAAACATTCTGAGGGGTTAGACTGAACTGGTCACCTGTTTGACAAAATTTATTAACATTTTTAGTTTTGACATCCTATAGATCGAGTCAACATAACCATCTACAACTACCACTGGTATCTATTTATACCCATTGTGTGAAGAATTTAAGGATTAGAAGGCCTCCTCAGAAGTGGGGCGGGGGGGGGGGGGGGGGGGAAACAGGTGCAAACTTCCCTAACAAAGCCTGTCTTCATCCAAATTTTCTAAGACACTGAACATTTCCTAGGCCATCTTTTTTGATGCACTATTTGAGACAGTTGTGAGAAAACTTTTGCCCGGAGAAATTCAATTCAGCCAAAAGAGGCTGGAAAACAATGCTATAAAAACCCTTGCTTTGTGACCTGCTGCTCTGGTCCCAGACCTCTTTGGAAAACAGACTGCCATTTGTGCAGTAATTTGGTGATGTACAAAAATAAGGATGAGGACATAAAATAACACTTCTGCTTTATCAATTTAGACCAGAATTTTTTTTTAAAGATTTTATTTATTTATTTATTTGACAGAGAGAGAGAGAGGGAACACAAGTGGGGGAGAGGGAGAAGCAGGCTTCCCGCTGAGCAGGGAGCCCGATGTGGGACTCGATCCCAGGACCCTGGGATCATGACCTGAGCCGAAGGCAGACGCTTAACGACTGAGCCACCCAGGCGCCCCTAGACCAGAATTTAAACTACCATAGAATATCTTAGCACTCATGCTCTTTGCCATGTAACCAGGGAGCTGAGCGAGGTTTTGTGACCTCACCAGCCCCACCCTTCCCATTTCAAGACCCCAGCGATCTTCTGGGTATTCAGATGAACCTCTTATTCTGCTCAGTAATTTGAACAAGTCTGAATAATGCTTAAAAAATGTGAATATGCAAAATTTAGGATAAGATTTGAATCCCAATTTCTTGAAATAGCAAATGTGTGAAATGATTTGCTGGGCATACTGCACTTAGCTTATTTTAATGATTCACATGTGGATTTATTGCTTTGTTTTCTGACAATTCTGAAAGGGAGTTCCAGGGGCGAAGATACTCCATCTAGGGGGTAATCTTCATGTAGGTGGTAATCTCCAAGCAGTGGTCAGCAACTTAAATGATCTGTAAAATAATCAGATGCTATAGCAGCACAGAGATCTTGCCCAGGATGGAGTCAGAATAATTTATTCTTTCTGGTTCCTTGTGGCATGCTAGCATATGCTGAATAAATTTTGACCCCGAATGCTTACACTGTCCTCGATTCGGATTCCTCCTGCCAATCTCAAGATCTTTTTTACTCTATCCAAAACTACTAAGCCAATCATGAAACTACCTCCTGCACTTTACAATCAATTATTAGCTTACTTCCTGGCCCTGAAGACTCTTTCAAAAACCAAAACTAGAATCAGAGAATAGTCAAGTCCAACGCATACACACTGTGCTTACGTGGCCCATGAGATCGCCATGGAGACAACTCATGATTTCTAGAGGTAAATACTATTCATTGACAGGCCACTTGGGTTGGAACTCGTAACTTAAACCACTTGCTGGGATCTACAGATTCTCCAAGTAAGACGTCTAGAGTTTTCTAGAAATCTTATTCTCTCTGCTCTTAGACACACACCAGAAGAATCATTTTCTAATTTGTATTTCCAAAAGTGTGTCAAATGAAATAAGTTAAATGCAGTGAGAGAAAGACGACTTTAATCATTATTTTAATAGTTTGCTCTTACAGAATAGCACCCAACTTGGTGGCTATTTTCTCAGATTTCAATATTCAAAAACTGTTTTTCGGGACTCCTCCAAAACTCTGATTTTATATGTAGTATGACATGGGCCCCTTAACCTTCCTAGCACTATTTATTCCACATCCTGACCCTTTATTTCACCTCCAACGATATGCAACCCCTGCTGATTGGGACCATGCGACCCAGTGGTGGCAGGTCACCGAGCAGCAGTCCGTTTACTTAAGTACAAATATTGCAATGACAGCATATTCTCTGGTGAAATTACACAGGCCAGAAATTTGGTCTTGTGTGTGTGCAGTAAAGTGCCACGTATACTGACTGTGTTATATAAATAATGAAAATTAAATTATAGGATTTTAAGGACACATTCCAAACAATCCACTTTACTGCCAACTACACTGGGCTCATGACCAGCTGTGGAGAAAAGAATATCCCCCTCCTCTTAAATTTTTATGTATCCATTCTCATCGATTCCCATAAACACGGACTGAATCGGGTATCCATCGTGCCCAACCTTCTAAAATATCAGATCAAAATCACTATGCTTCTCCCACAAAATCTTTTTGTTGAATGTTTAGTGCTGCATGGTTTTCAGTGAAACATCCTTTCTCCCCTCACTTCCGCGTGACCAAAACGCCAAGGCCAAAAACCTCTTCTTTATATGTGACTCTTCCAAACACTTTGAAAATTATTGTCCCCCTCCATGATGTTGCACATATAATCAATCATAGCTAACACTGTCAGTCTTGTTGTTTTTTAATAGATGACGTTGTGGTCAGTGCTGTATAGGGATTAGCTGATTTGCTCCTCGCAAATCCATAAAGCAGACACTTACATTCTTGCCATTTTACAGATAAGCAAACTGAGACTCAGAGAGGTAGATTAACTCTTCTAAGTCACACAGCTGCTGAATGACAGAGCCAGGCTTCAAACTTCCCAGTCTAACTCTGGAACATAGCCTCCCAACTCCTACTGTGTCTCTTCCAACCTGTATTAAGCATGGTCCCAGCTCTCCTGTTTCCTGTCTCCACAAGATTTGACCCTCCGTTGCTCTTTACCTCTGAGGTGTCTTTCACTGTCTCCCCCGTACAGGGATTAACCTTGCATTTCACACTTGCCAAGTCACTTTCCTCAACTTATTTAAAAGATACCTGAGAATATATCATTCTCCACAAAAGCCTGGGGGGAAATAAGAGGAGGGAAATAAGATTTTTTTTTTTTAAAAAGCACAAGGAGGAAAAAAAAAAAACCTTCTGGCTTCTACTTTTTCCTGGTAAAACAGGAAAAACTGTGTATTTTCTACGCTGAATTAAGTCCTAGCGTGTTAGACTAAACAACATCAAATGGCAATCACCATTTCCAGTCCGCTCTCGGGAAGTTCATGGTGACATACAAACAACTGAAATTCAAAGGTAATTCTTTAACACACTTTACTTCAACAATCATTTATTCAGGGCTTCGTACAGGCAAAGACTCCTCTACTTAGCTCCTTCAAATACCTTTTCTCCTTCGGTCTAATATCCCAGTTAGTTTAAACCTAGGTGTCCAACCGTGCTGTACAAAAAAGCTCTGTGAAATCAGGAAGTATCTTGTGCCCATCGTTTTATTCCTTACAGAAACTAGCAGGGAGCTTTACACTGGTCTGCGTGCAGAAATGATGGTTAAAACTCAACTAAACTGAATTTCTGTTACATCGAACATAGCTTATGAATAAAATTAAGGTCACTAATATAAATAATGTAGGTTTAATCCTGACATTTATGCCATGGGAAAAACTTTACACCTATCTTAGAAAATTAGCTACTACCCTTCTTTGTCAGCTCCAAGATTAATTTACTTTAAAATAAATTAATTACTGGCTTGTGACCAATTTTTCAAATGTTAAAGAGGCATTTCTTGAGTAATTTCATTCATGCTTTTAACAGCACCTTAAAGTAGTCAGGTTTTTTGTTTTTTGGTTTTTTTTGAATCACCAAGAAGAGAAAAGTGAATGCAGGGCAGACAACATACCAGTGCTGACCCTGAAAATCAGGCAGAAATGAAACATACTGTACCAGTAATACAGCTTTTATACATCGCTTAATGGGCAAAATGCCACCGACTGGCTGGCGGCAGTACCATTGACGTGTTCTGCCATCACAAACAGCTGCGGAACCCGGGACTCAACAGCAGCCTCTCCATTGAAGCTCATTTCATCCATTGTTACTCATAATATGATCCAAAGGAACACTTACAGGATCTCATAGAAAGTTTAAATGTTGTTTGATGAGAGTCATTAGATATTTAAATCAGAAATGAATGGAACAGCAAGAGAAGCAATCATAGTACACATAAAGTAGAGCACGAAACTTCCAGCGTATTCTCTCCACTTGCTCGCTGCTCATATTTGTACTTCTATATGTTAATACAAACCACAGAGGGAGAAAAAAATACACACACACATAGGTGTCAGATCCTGTTTCAGGTGTGTGTGTGTGTATACATATTTCAAAAGAAAAGAAAATTACATTTTAAAATCCGCCCCCCCCCCAAAGAATTTCCACTATTTAGTAACCCATATAAGCTTTTCACATGAAAAGGCATGGATCATTTTTACAAGAGTAACTCAGTCAGAGACATCACCAAAATTCCACATTTGCCATCAACCAAAGTATTCAAACAATTCTGAAGAAAATCATGTCACATATGGCCATCACTTAATGTCCTCTTTTGGTGGTTTTGTTGCCTGGACTTCACTCACGTAACAATATTTGTTTCCAGGAAACCCTTAAGATCAAGACTCTCATGGTATTTCACAGCAGAGAAAGCACAGCACCCTGGGATAAAGGATGACTGGGACTTCTGCAAATAGACCCTTCAATACCCAAGAGCATTCCCACTTGGGTCTATGGATATACCCTTCAATGCCCAAGAGCATTTCCATCTGGGTCTATGGAAGCGGTACCCTGGAATACACAGTGACACAGGAAAAACATCAAACATCAGACATCTTCCTGAGCTTCAACTTCATAGATATTTTTGGTACCAGATGCAAATAAATTTCAAGCTTCGGGTGGCAACTTTCAGGCAAGTCCCCAAGCCCCCTGTGTTTATGTTTTTATTTTCTGTCTTTAGTTTGGGTGGAAAAGTTTACGAAGCTCTACAGTCTATTGTGTACACAGCGAATATCAAGAATGAGTAGTATGGTATATCACAATATTCAAGGCTTTCAGTGTGGTGAAGCTAGTGGCTTGCTCTCAGCACACGTAGGTGATAGAAAAGATTTAAAAGCTGTATTAAATATGCAAGTCTTAAACTAAGCCTCATGGAACCCTAAGATGTTATAACATTAGACAAGCCCAACTCAATGAAATCGAACGTTTCCATTTACTTTAAGAGAAACAGAAAAGAGAGAGATGGTATTCTGAAGAGAAAGGAAGAAGAAAGGGAAGGAGAGAGGGAAGGAAAGAAGGAGGGAAGGTAGGTATGTTTAATCCAAAGTACAAAGTCATATTATTAAACAAATTTTTGAAAATACATACTGAAAGAAAAATCATAATTAACTGGCAAATAGTTATAATCTTATCTAAATTCAAAAGAAAAATATAAAGTGGCTCAGAATTTTTAAAAAGATTTATAGAACAGCTTTAATGAGTGATACCTAAAGCCAGCATAGTATACTGAGGAGTCTATCTTCTCTAATTCCACTTTAAAGGATTACAAATGTCATACATTAGACTCTTGGGGGTAATGCAATTATATTCTGTACTTAGTTATCCCAGTAAAATTTTAAAATGTAATTTTCTATTCTTTTGATTTTAGTATAGAATAAGGTTGAGAAGAGAGAGTAGAGCATCTATTTGGGGAAGCAGGAAAAATTTTAAGGGGTGTATTAACCAGTGTCGTTAATAAAGAACACACATTGAATTCAAATTCCCTATAAGTACTTCTTGGGCCACAGTCAATGAAAGCAGTAGTGACTCCCTCTGTAATCCTATGGCATCTGAAATTCTTATTGTATTTTTATATCTACCTTCTACTAATTCATGTGTACTTCACTTAGATTAGGTAAGTCACTTATAAGACCTCTGGGAACACGGTTTCTAGTTTGTGAAGCTGAAATAATCAAGCTACTCCTGAGGATCTAAAAGGACTAAAACTCTATTTGTGAAAGTCTCCTGGAAGCTCAGTGATGGGTATGGTTATCATCGTATGCTTCTAGAAGACACCAACCAGGAAGGCATGTGGAGAGCTGCCCACACACTTTCAAGGAGCGCCATGAGGTGGCCTGACCCTACCTAGAATCTTTCCCAGGACCCAGAACAGACCCTTCACACACATTTATTCTTTGATAATGGTTTGTAAAACCAAAGTGAATTCTAAAGTACATGGAAACTAAACCAAAATGTGAATATAAAACCATTTAGCTAACAGCGGAGGCCGCCTATTAATACAAAAATCTCATGAGGGACAGGGATCAATAGCAAGTGTTTCTTTCCTGTTCTGTCTTCAACTCAAAAAAACTTTGACTTGATATTATAACTGCAGGTAATTTTTTCCTGATGCATACCCATACTTTGATTATGTTTAAATAATTCACAAGGAAAACAATGTTTTGAGGAGCTAGCATTCCTTTATGTTTCCTTTCCAAAAATGTTTTTGTCCTTCCACTGAACTTCAGAGGCAAATGATTGACTAAATCAATCAGCATGTGTTCTTGGATTAACAATAATTTGTTAAACCTGGAAACTCGACTCACAACACACAACCTGTAAAAACATGAAAATATGATCCTACAAATTCAAACAATGTGAACACCAAAGAGAAAGCTGCCCATCCAGCCAGTGAAAGCCATCAGTTTGACTCCCTGAGCTAGATGCAACTCTCCAGCAGACTGAGAAATTTTCAAATTAATTTGGTCACTAGTGTATCCATATATCCAAGGTACAAAACACAGTATAATTCGACTTAGATGGGGAGAAATCATAAACTGGTAATATTTTCAGAAATGTGACTTATCTAATAGAAAAATATTTGCCTGGAGATTTGACTTGATAGTACTGATGTTGCAGATTTGCAAAAAGTGGGCATATTAAGTACACTGAACAAAATGCAGCCCCTCGACAACCCGTTCACCGAGTATTTTATGTACATTGTATGCGTTCTCATAAAAATTGTTGTTATCCCCATGCCTACCACAGCCAGAATTAAAGCCATAAAACTCTCGGCTAAAACGGAGGTAGAGAAAAGTCCCTAATTCTTCTTTCTCAATATGTTATATCAAATGTCTCTTAGTAACTGCATTAGAAAGCAATTACAGCTTAATAGCTGTCTAAATCCATTATCAGTGTACATTTAACCTTTCAATATTTAAAGATAATATTTAATTTGAGCACATTAATGTACTGCCTGTGAGACCAAATACATCTATTTAGTCTTTCTGGTTTTCCATCAACGATATTTCTCTTTAGAGACTGGGTCTTGTGACAAGAAGTCTGGTAAAAATGCAGTTCTTTCTATTTGTAGTTTAAACAGATATTAATAAATGAGAGGCCAGCCTAACCCCAAATGAGAAGTAATGTCCTTATTAACTGCATGTGTCTTCTACCATTAACAAAGCTGCTTTTAATTCTCTGCAGATTAATTTGTATCATTAATAGTTAAGTGAGCTTATATACCTTTATCTTTCAATGTGATTTTTTTTCAAATTCTAAATTGTTTAATCTCTTTGACTTTAAAAGGATTGAGTGGTTTTCCAGAACAGCATTTTTTTTTCCACAATGCCCTGTATTTCACATCCCTGTTCAAGAATAATAATGTTTAAGAACTATGATAATGGCTTTAGTACTTAGTTATATTTTCAGGGACTAGATCAATCAGCAAAAATACCACCAATAAAGGAATGTAGCATAATTTCCCAATAATGTCATATTAATAAATGCAAATAAGGAAGATACTGAATTAACAATAGTAGGCCTTCAGGGCGCCTGGGTGGCTCAGTTGGTTAAGCGAGTGCCTTCGGCTCAGGTCATGATCCTGGAGTCCCGGGATCGAGTCCCGCATCGGGGGTCCCTGCTCAGCAGGGAGTCTGCTTCTCCCTCTCCCGCTCCCCCCTCTTGTGCTCTCTCTCTCTCTCACTCTCTCTCTCAAATAAATAAAATCTTTAAAAAAAAAAAAACAATAGTAGGCCTTCAGCTATCAATAAGCAAATACAAATTCTCCAGCTAAACAGTTTAACGTTTTAAGGCCTATTGAGAATTTCAAAGGGAACTTTCCTCATAGTAAAACAAATACACACATCCATATTACCTTTCTTTTCTTAAAAAAAAAAAAAGGTTAAATCAATTACATTACTTATCAAAATAAAACTACAGAATCATCTCCTTTCATTACTGTTACTCAATTCAAGTGCATCACCATCTACAAATCTGGAAGACAGATCTTTGTTGAGATCTTAGTCACATTTTGACAGGTTAAAATAATTCTAATGTAATCTAATGTAAGTAAAGTGCTATAAGAATTATTTAAATTTTAGCCTGTCCCGGGCACTTACTGCTCCCAATCCCAACTTTATGTAAATTCCTATGGTCCCTGAATCCAGGAACAAACCCCTTCATATCAATTCCTAGTATTTCCATCTCCAAAGACCACTGGATCAGCCAAACCATATGTAAATGTACAATTCTTGTTGGAGGAGGTCATCTTGATGACATGACCCCTGGTTGACCCTCAAGCTGGACTCAGACAATTAGGAAACTGGAGGCTCCTTAACCTCTCTCCTCTCCTTGGAATGTATGTTCTGCTCACTGTTCCCATAGTAGGAGCCATTTCAAGGATGTAGCCTTGAGAGAGAAAGGTGTTGTTAAGGCCATCTGGACTTTGTATGTGACTGAATCCCATTAAGGCCTCTATATAAACTCTTAAGATTCTGGTGGGCAGATGCAGAGATCTACTCATCTTGCGGCCACCCAAAACAAGCCTGATATGCAACTTCCCTTGCTTATTAAAACTGCCACCTCCCAGTGTGGGATGGTCTGCTTCTTTCCTCTCAATCTCTCCTTGCCCTCTATGTACAGGGGCTAGTTTGCAAACCAACAAATTCTTGTTTAGCCCAACAATTTTCTTCCTCAGAGCTGTCACCAGTGTGATTTTTAATATTGCTGCATTATACAAATCTATGCTTTACAGTATCTAATATATTTAAATTGCCCCAAAGCTAATGTGAAAAAATGACCACACTAATAGGAATGTAATGATGATTACACTCTTAATTGCATCCATTTGTTTCTTATATTTTTATTAGAATTCTGAACAAAACAATCTAAAAGATATTTAAGATGTTTGCAACTGTCACCAAATTGTTTGTCTCAAAAAGTCTACATATAGTTATGAAAATACATTTACATGGTCCAGGAGTCAAAATTCAGTTATCCCCCACTTTCTGAAAGTTCATGTTACACCGATTTGCTCTTATAAAAGACCACATTAATACCTGTTTCCACTAATGGAAGGATATCCAAAAAATATACTCACTTTTACAAAAAAGAAAGGTGAAAAGTGAAAAGAGCATTCAGCATTTGTTTTGCAACAAAATATAAATATATATTCTTATTCTCCCCTTTTTACATAAAAGGTAAATTGTCAATTTCTACACTGACATATCCAGAATGAATTATCACTTTAAATGGTGATATTAAAAAAAAATTATATGAACTGATGGAAACTTACATTTCCAACCAAAATGCAGAGGCTGCATTATCAACCACAGTAATACTTGTATAACTGCCCTATATCTTCCAAATATGAATAGTAGGAAAATCTTCCTTAATCCAGCAGAAAGTCAATTTTCTAAAAAGTCTAAACTGAAATATTTCAATTGTAGTCTTCCATTGACATTTTATTAATTTCAATCACAGATTATGGAACTGGAACCATAACCAAGTAATGATAACTAAAAACTGATCTCCCTAGTTATATGCCTATACAACCAACAAAATAACCCAGAATTATTTATTCCCACACAAAACCTAAATATTTCTTCAAGAGAAAATGAACATCACTAGATTCACACATCCTTAGGTTACAAACTGGAAATGGATACCCCTGAAGGATGTCCTTAATAAATGATTTTAGGCCAACCAAAACAAAAGCTAAATACTGACTCATTAAAAGCCAAATTGACCGTTATTGTTGCCATTGTTTTTAGGTAAAGTTTCCATCAGAAGAGATAAAGCTGGGGCATTTCTCTTTGGAAGAATGTGATACACTTATTTAGGTCACTCCTGTGTGGCACAACCAGTCTTCATTCACATTATTCAAAAAAGCACATTAAGCACACGCTAATATTCGTATTTCCAGATTATGAGAATCGGTTGCTCGACTGACTCTCAATGGCAGGTAAGAAGAGAGAGGGCTAAAGAATGAGCATCATTTTTGAGAAAAATGGCCCCAAATTTACTGAATAGAGATTTCTGGATAAATAAAAATTATGTGTTGTAAATATATCCTCCTTAAAAAAAATTAGCATGATCAAAGCATCTACCAACACATGCTAAACGCCAGGCATTCAACTATGAGACTGTCAACATCAAAGCCAAAGAGAATGAGTTCCCCAAAGCAAAAGAAAAAAGTAATTGTTAGTTAGACTTCCGCTTGTGGCCATCAGAAATGTTACCTTAATTTGGCCTTAATGACCTATAATCTCTTTTCACATATGGCTTTTAAGACTGCTATTATTCAGCTTGATCTATGGATATAATGGAGCAGAACAGAACTGTGGGTATAATTAAAATAAGTTCCTGTAAAAGTGGAATATGTAGTACGTTGCTAATGTGTAAATGACTAAATAACTTAATTAGGTGAAATGAAGTGCACTTATAACCACAGATACTTAAACCAAATCATGATAATGTTGTGTATATGAATATATTCTTTAAAAAAAATGTTTATTAACCAAATAGTAGGACAAAGAAATACAAAAAGACTAGGGCCTGCAAAATTAACATGGGTTAACATAGAATTCTGAATATAAATTGATTGAACAAAACCTAAATTATAGCTAGCTGTCAAAAATATCAAGAATAATCACAGAATATTTTTTCCTTTAAAAAAAAAAGCTGAATTTTGGTAGCAATTAAATATAAGAATGACATAGTATCTTGATTCTGGCTCCTAAATTTTATTTTGATACATACTCTCTTTTATATTGCAAATTAAGGGATTTAAGAGTAGGGGTAGAAGGTGAATGAAGGCTAAAATCTCCATACATAGTCTGAGTTAAAATTAGGCTAGAGGATGGTTTTGTAAAATAATAATAATACATACATACATACATATATACATACATAAATCTTTTGTTGTTCTGGGTTTTGCCATTTTATAAACACATAGAAGCACAGCATATGATTACATGGAAGCACCTTCCTGGTTGTACCAGGAAAAACATGGATGTTAAAATTCACCCAAAAAGGCTGCTCCCTGAAGCAAGATAAAGAAGCAGACAAGCACAGCGGGAAAAGAGTGTGAAGTGCACATGTGGGGCCTTGATTCAAAACACAGCTGCTGGATCTAATTTTAGGCCAACTGGCCTTGTCAGTGTCTCTTAACAAGGAAAATTTCCCCACTGAATATTTGAAGCTGTAAAAAAAACCCCACATAATAATATTCATTAGTTAACTTATCTATACCATTACTGCTGTTTTATACTGAAAATATGTAATGCAACCTATCACCGAGAAGAGCTTAACCAGTGCTGTGAAGGATATTTCAGTTAAGGAAGTTTTATTCCAAAGAAATGACCCATGAAGATCCAGAAATTCATGGGCCCACACATACATCTATGTAGCAAATAACACAATACTATTCATATGCTCAATAAAGGAATTCAAGCATTTGTGAGAGCTCCATACATGAACTTACATAAATGAAGTTGCGGATTTTTCACAACTAACAATATTAACTGCTAACATCTATTGAGCTCTTACTGTGTCTAAACCAATGGCTTCATTTGATCTTCATAACCCTATGAGGTAGGTCCTATGAGTAGCACCATTTTTTTGATCAGGAAATTCAATCAAAAGCTATCAAACTCTATCAAAACCTCTTCACAGCATTTAGATGACTGAGGGACATGAATATTTACCAATAAGTAGTCATCTCTGATTTTGCTTCAACCCTCTTCAAGGAAAGTATAACAGTTTCAACACAATCTCATACACTTCCAAGCCCTTAAGTAAATGAAATAAAAAACTTTATTTCAGTTTATCAAGAGCATTTGCTGCCACCATCAAACACCACAATAAAGCATTTGTATAATAATGTATCTGTTAACTCCCTTTATTTTTCAGGAAGGGAAGCACATAGAAAGTTTGTAATGTTCATAAAGTGATCTCTAGATCCTTATTCCCAAAATTGCATGCAAAATACTAAAATCTTCATGCTATATGAATTTTCCTATGGAAAATGTCCTATATTTCATCAGACTCCCAAAGCATTCTATGGCTCCAAAAATGTTCAAATTCCCTGCCCTTCACTCCCTGGCCATAGCCAAACATTGAGCATCACATCCCCCCTTGCTTGTATTACTCCATTTCTAGTCCTAGAAAACAATATGAGATTTGCAAAGTTCACAATTGCACATACCCTTCCCCCAGCTCAAATTGTCCTTCAACCTTCTGTCTAAAGATTCCCCACTCATCCTTCAAGGCCCAACTGACACGGCAGTTCTCAATGAAGGTACCTTGGCACTTACCTCTACTCACAATAATTCTGATGTCCTAGTGGTGCATCATATATACATGCTTTTTTTTTAAAGATTTTATTTATTTATTTGCCAGAGAGAGAGAGCACAAGCAGGGGGAGCAGCAGAGGGAGAGGGAGAAGTAGGCTCTCCGCTGAGGCAGAGCCTGATTTGGGGCTCGATCCCAGGACCCTGGGATCAGGACCTGAGCTGAAGGTAGATGTTTAACTGACTGAGCCACCCAGGTGTCCCTACATATATGCTTCTAATGGAGAATTTATCATACAGTAGGATATGTTATGTAAATATTCTCTCTGAATGTGAACTCCCCAAGATCAAGAACTGTGTTCTTTATCATCATTTTTAGTATCTCAAGCATTCAACACAGTCCTTCACATAGTTAAGGCTCAATAAATTTGTTAAATTAATTGATAAATGAATATATAAACAAATGCTATAAAAATAATCAGTAACTAATAAGGTACTGTATGACACAAAATATACAAGTAAGGAACAATCTTTCCCCATAATGTCTGCATGCCTAATATTTATTGATTGATCTATTTATGTCCATCTTGGTTCCACAAAGAAACTGATCTACTCCTTACAACATTCTCTCACATATATATTATTGTCACAATTTTCTTCTTTTAATTTTTTTAAAGATTTTATTTATTTTTTGAGAGAGAAAGAGAGCATGAGCGAGGGGGAAGCGCAGAGGGAGAGAGAGAAGCAGACTCCCTGCTGAGCAGGGAGCCCAACACGGGGCTCAATCCCAAAACCTTGGGATCATGACCTGAGCCGAAGGCAGATGCTTAACTGACTGAGTCACCGAGGCACCAATAATTTTCTTCTTTTAGTTCAAGTTTTAATGTTTAAATAGTTTGTTCTGCATACAAAAGTGACACAGGCTCATTATTATGGTATTTTATGTATATTAAATACATTTTTTAAACCAAGAAAATAGATATCATCCATGCAAGAAAATGTATGAATGTCCTACTTTTCAAATGACCATTCTCACTCTCTGAGATTTAGAGTGAGTTGTCCAATATCACAGAGCCAATAATAGAGCTAGGAGGAGAAGCCCATCTTTTTAACACTTTGGTGTAAAATACATTTCTGTAGACTGAAGGTCTGCAGGCCGTGCCCTACCCCAACCCTGCAATATCCAGCTGCTATCTGTTTTGGTAAATTAAGTTTACTGGAATACAGTCATGGTCTTTGATTTACTTGTTGTCTACAGCTGCTTTCACGCTACAACAGCAGAATTCAGACAGAAAATATATGGCCCACAAAGCCAAAAATATTTATTATCTGGTTCCTTACGGAAGAAGTTTGCTGACCCCTACCCTAGTCTATGTCATTCTAGTTTCAGAAACGTGTTTATTCTTAAGTCTTTAATAGAGAAGAATGATTTCTTCTTTTCAGGAAAATTGCTTTTTTAGATGCTAGACATACAAGAGGTAAAATGGTAAAATCCATAACATAAGGAACTCAGTATTAGCATATGTTTTCTTTAAAATTTTAGCTTTATACAATCAAAATATCAAAATGTATATCTGAACCAGAATGCCCTGCCAATAACCAAAATATTTAGTAGAGGAAGCAGAACCATGGAAGGCACTGGGTAAGCTCTGGGTGGAGAAGTTTGCTTACCAGAACTTAAACAGCCATTCCCTCACGTCCCTCCCTTTGGTCTGTCCAAGGATACCCTACTTGGCCCCAAGAATCCAACTCACCCAATGGTGCTTTCCAAATTTCAGTTCCACTTTCTTGATTTTTTGCCATGACCAAGTACTAACTAAACATGTATCTAGTTAATACTTTTCTTTATAAATAATTAACTTTAAAAACTTTAGCCTTCTCCATAGAATAATATCTATAAAATCCAGGCCGAGTTACGCTGGTTACACTTTTTCTAAAACATATTCAATCACAGATAGATATTGATAGATAGCAGTCAACCAGACATGACAGACAAAACTATTGAAATTAAAGAAGTCTCTATGTTTTCTCCTTCTCCAGCTATGAAAAAATACCCACCAGCAATTCAATATTCCTTACGTCATGTCTCTGAGAACTGCCTTAATCACTCTTTGCTTAACTCTTATCATCTATAAACTCAAAGACCTCAGAGGGATGCTCTGGGGAATAAAAGTTAGTAAATAAAAGGCTTGATCCATGATGCAGTGTCAAAAATGGCATGCCCCCTCCAGAACCTGATATACATATTATATGAGGTAATATATGTGAAAAAACTTTGTGAACTGTACTCACTATAGCAATTTGTCAGGAGTTTGCTCATAGAAGAAATAAAGCAGAAGATATAGAACAAGCTATCTATCCTCTTGGAGTTCAAACACCTCGACTAACCCAAGGCTCTGCCCCGACTACCTCTATGACCTTGGACAAGTCAGAGGATTCTGAGTCTTGGTTTCCTCTTTAGTGAATTTTGGATGACCAGATTTCAGGGCTTTATATAAAATAATGACCTAAGAGTGCCTAACACATAGTACTCAGTTACTCAGAGCTGTCCAATCCCTGATTAGAGAATATTTTATCTGGTAATAAATTTTACATGCAAAATGTAATGTGAAAATGCAAAAAAAAATTATAATATGATCATCAGAAATTTATATGACTTTGAAAATCTGACAAATGAACACAAAAGGAAAGAAGTTTGGTGACTTCCAATGACAATACTATGACTAAACTTAAAACGAGCCAAGATCCCACAGAACTATCATTCCTTTTAATCAGTAGATTGAAATGAAAATACATATGTATGTTTATTAAATCATTTATTAAGCAAATCCAGGATTTATTGAATCAAAAGAACTTTCAATTTAGATTAGGAGATCAAAGAAAGCCTCTTTGCAAAAATGGCATTTCAGATGAGATCTGAATGGAGTTAGTCAGCAAAGATCAAGAGGAGAGGTGCTCCAGAGCACGTGCAAAGGCCCTGAATCAAGGAAAAGCTTGGCAAAGCCCAAGACCTAAAAGAAGTCCAGTGTAGCTTGAGTGAGGACAGCATTAGAAGGGAACCAGATGAGGCTGTGGAGGTACCTCTAAGATATGTTAAGGACTACAGAAGTTATTCTTTAACACTGAACATGTTTATAAGAGTGTAAAACACGGACACTGGGAGATGAAATGCTCTGCTTGACATATTTTAAAAACTCACTCTGGCTGCTTTGAGTATGGATTCAACAGGAGATAAGTGGAAACATGAACATTAATTGGACCAGACAAGAAATGATGATGCCTTGATCTGGACTGGTAAAAGTAGAGGTGGAAAACAGAACTCCATGACGATTAGATGGGGAGGAAGGAAGAGAAAGAAGTCCAAGGTGTCCAGATCTTGGCTTAATCAACTAGGTTGTACCATTCCTAAGACACATACATGTAGAGGAGGCATATATTAAGAGGAGAGGAGGGAATGACATATAACAGAGAACTGGCTCTGCAACTGACACTGAAAGACAAAAATGGGACTGGAGCAATGTACATGAGAGCTCTTCTCTTAGAAACAGATGAGATGACTTAGGATGACTTAGGAAAATCCACATGAGAATAAAAGTAGACATGCACTGACTGCCCAATATATGCTGGACATGGATTAAGTACATAGCAAGTATTATCTTACTGAATTCTCCCAACAATCTGTCTCTATCCATTTTTCAATAAGGAAAACAAGGTCTCACTGGTAACAACTGTATGATAACCAACCGAATCTGATTACAGATTGAGGCCTCTCAACAGAAGAGGTAAGATCCCTGGGAGATTACAGGTAGGCAGAAGAGCAGCCAGCAAAGGAGAGGCAGGAAACAACACCAGCAAATGTGGTATGGAGAAGCCGGATGCCTAGAACTCTTACCAAAAAGAAATATTTTCTCAAAAGGTTTAATGAAATAGGATTGCTAAGTACCTAAAAGAGAAAGAGAGTCAGGGGAAAAGACAGATGTCCTAAAAAGGAATGGCAACTACTTAGACAGCAGACCTCTCATGGGCTACATGGAACTCAGAAGGTAATAGAATAAAATCATCAGAGTAATGAGAAAAAACAAACATCAACCTGAAATTGTGTGCCTTGCAAAATTATCTTTCAAGAACAAGGACATCTTGAATAAACAAAAATACAGGAGTTGAACTTTAACATCCTTATTCCAAAAACCTTCTAAAGGATAGACTTCATGAAATATGAAAACAATCCCATAAAGAAGATCTAAAATGCCAGGAAGTGGTGAGCAAAGAAATTAGTAAACTGGTAAATTTAAACATTGTCTATAAAAAAATATCTAATTTATAGAAAATATCTTATTTTTATTTATTTATTTATTTGACAGAGAGAGAGCAAGCAGGGGGTGGGAGGAGGGGCAGAGGGATAGGGAGAGAGAGAATCTTAAGCAGACTCCATGCCCAGCAAGAGCCTGATGTGGGGCTGGATCTCACAAACCTGAGATCACGCAAGAGCTGGACACGTAACCAACTGAGCCACCCAGGTGCCCCAGTAGAAAATATTTTAAAGCTCAAAACAAAAATACTCTAAATAGGAAGGGGAGTGATAGGAGGAACGGTATTCTATGGTCCTAAAATTATTTCAGTGGAGAATTAAGACTATAGACAATCTTTAGACCTTGACAGATAACTATGTATAGTAAAATCTCAAAGGTAACCACTAAAAGATAGAAATAAATTTCAAACAATGAGAGGGGAAAATAAAGCAAGAAACAAGCAAACCCGTAATCAATTTCTTTAAAAGAATGAGAAAGGAGAAAAAAAAAATGTGTATAAGAAGCAATGCAAATGGAAACAAGAATTGAGATGACAGTAATCACAGAGCTACCATGTTGCACAATTCCAAGAGGCACCTTTATAGTATATGGAAATGGCCTAAACTGAAGTACAAAGTTAAATAAATGGATTTAAGTAATTTGATATTATCTGATTAGATTAAAAATAAAATTCAGCTGAAGTTGGCATACCTAAAACACAACAACATGGATGGGTTGAAAAAAAAAATGTTTGAAAAATAGATAAGCTAGCCAAAAAGAAAGTGAAATAACTATACTAAAACAGAAAAAACAGACTTTAAGACAAAAGAGCAGAAAGAGGATCACCACATACAAAGCGATAAAGAGCTTAATTAACCAGGAAGATCTAGCAATTCTAAACTTAAAAGCATGTAATATAATTTCAACATGTAAAAAGCCGAAACAGAAACACAGGGAGAAATCTGCAAAATCACCATCATAGAAGATTATTTCAATCCATTTCTCTCTATGACAAATATGTCAGGCAGACAAAACATTAGTAAAGGTATAGATGATCTTAAGGCACAATTAACAAGCTTAAATTTCTGGACACATATAGATCCTTCAATTCAATAATAAGAGGATACACATTCTTCTCAAGAATGGAACATTTATGAAAACTGATTAATTAAAACTGACAATAAAGCAAGTCTCACAAAAACCAAAGAACTGTTGTCATATAGAACAGTTCTCTGACAATTAGATTACATTAGAAGTCAATAATACAGGATAAATAACACATTCATTTGTAAAATTTCCCAGGCACCAATAAATATTGCAAAGGTCAAAGAAGAAACTATATTGGAAATTTAAAAATAGTTATAAATCAAATACAATGAACATGTTACCTATTAAAACCTATGGAATACAGTGACAGCAATACTTAGAGGGTATTTTATAGCCTTAAGTTCTTACATTAAAAAAAATGATGACAATTTAATAAGCTAAGTGGTCAACTCAAGAAGTTAGAAAGAAAATCAGAATAAACCCAAAGCAAATAGAAGGTAGGCATAATAAGGATTATAAATTAATTAAGTAGGAAACAAACACAGACACAAAAATAATCCATAAATCCAAAGTTGATTTTTTTTGAAGACTAATAGATGAGAAAAACCTCTAGTGATCTTGATCAAGGAAAACACAAATAAAATCAGGAATGATAAATGAAACTTAATTATAGGGTCAGCAGAGATTAAAAAGCTAATAAGAAAACACCATGTATAACTTTATGGCAATCCATTTAAAACTTTATATGAAATGGACAAAAATGATATACATCATATATATAATTTTCTTCACATATATAATTTTAGAACTATCTGAAAAAGAAAGTAATATTCTCATTCTCAATACTTTTTACTTAAAAATTATAACAGTGGTTAAAATCTCACATCAGGTTCAGATAGTTGGCTATACAGATAAGTTCTACCATATTTCAAGGAAGAGATGATTTCAACCTTATACAGACTCTTCTAGAGAAGACAAGAGTGGAAATATTCCCCTATTCATTTTACAGTCAATATAAACTTGTAGCCGAAACTAGACAAGGACAATAAGAGAAGAAATATTATATACCAATCTCAGTTATAAGCATAGATAGAAACTATTAAAAAACTGAGTCCAGAATATTATTTTTAAGAAAGTAATGCAAACACATCATGATCATTAATTTTACCCCAAAAATACAGGAGGGGTTTACCATAGGGAAAAATATAAATGTCACTCACAACATAAACAGATTAAAGGGCATTTAAAAATAATAATTTAAATATGTAGGAAAAGCATATGATAAAACTCAATACCATTCATGATAAAACTCTTAGCAGAAAATGTATAGAAGGAAACTTCCTTAATAAAGTATCTACCATCATCAATGTCAACAGGGAAAATCAGGAAAAAACAAGGATATCCACTATTGCTGTTTCTACTTAACAATATACTTGAGGTCCTAGACAGCTCAGTAAGACAAGAAAAGAGGAGGAGGAGGAAACAGCCAAATATAGGGGTTTCAAAGGAAAAACAACGGAAATGTCATTATCCGCACATGATATGACTACCTATAAGGTAAACTCTAAAGAAAAGACAAAGACATTTTTAGAATTAATAAGAGAGTCAGCAACATAGCTGAATATAAAAATCGATATACAAAAATCAACTGCATTTATATATACCACCAACAAACAATTTGAACATTTAATTTTAAAAAATCATTAAAAATAATAACAAAAAATAAGGTATCTAAGAATAAATCATGAAAAGACATACAAAACCTCATGGAGAAAATTCTAAAACCTTATTTTGTTATACCAAACAAGACCTAAAGAAATGAAGAGATGCGTAAGTGGAGATAATCTTGTTAAAAATATATTAATGCTGTCCAAGTTGATCATTAGTTTCCATGTAACTTCAATAAAATCCCTAAAAGGCTTATGAGAGACCTTAATAAGCTTATTTTTAAAATGCTATGGAAGAACATAAGCCCCCAATAGCCAAAAGTAAAATGTGTACATGTGTGACAAAAGAAGGAAGAAGGACTTTACCTATCAGATACCAAAATGTAGTATAAAACTTATGATAATTTGGTACTGAGGCAAGGGTAGACAAATTGACCAATAGATGAAAATAAAGGACTCAGAATGGAAGACGCTTACGAATGTAGAAACTTAAAATATTACAGAAGTGGCATGTGGATGCCTTGGGAAAGGAGGAAGTTTTTGATAAATGATTCTAGAACAAATGGCTATCAAGACATTTATGGAAATGGTAGAATTGGGTCCATACTTCCCACTCTACAAAATCAACCCCAACTATATTAAAAATTTAAAGGCCAAAGTCAAAACTATGAAAGCCTTTTCAGAAATATAAGGGAATATCTTTATGACCTTGGAGTAGACATGAACTTTCCAACCATGACAAAAAACATAAAAAGGCACAGGAAAAAAGTAATATGAACACATTAAATTTATGGCTTTCTGTATAGGTCATAACATAAGGGGAAGTCTTTGCAGCATGTATGACTGAGAATAATTATTATCCAAAAATGTATTAAGAACACCTACAAATCAATAGGAAAAAAACAACTCAATAAAAAAATTGAGGGTGGGGTAAGACTGCAGGGGAGAACAAACACAAATTATAAATAAATACATACATATAAGATGTTTAACCTCATTAATTATCAGGGAAATGCAAATTAAGACCACAGTGAGATACATTTTACATCTTATACTGACTAGATTGATACAAATTAAGACATTTGATAACACCAAAGGTGGACATATGCATCAATAGTGATCTTTTAAGCTGCTAGAAAGAGTGTAAATTGGTAACAAACTCTGGAAAACAATTTGGCACTATCTTGTCATTTTGAAGATTTGCATAACTCTACAGCCCAACAACACAGATATTTACCCTACAGATATCAAAAAACAAGATCAAGAGTGCATCAAGAGATGTTCAGGAAAGTGTGTAGTTCCAAAAAACGGGAATCAATCCAAAGGTTCATTAACTTAATCATTAACTAGAAAGTGCATAATTAAATTGAGGCATATTCACCAGCGGTGAAATGAACTAATGCTATATAGAACAACATGGACAAATCTTCAACACATAATACCAGATGAAAAAAGTAACACAAGACAGTATAAGAATGTTACCATTTTTATACTCCTCTATCAAGTAAAACCAAACAACTTATTATTTAGAAACGCATATACATGTCATAAAACTACTTTTAAAAAACAAAAAACAAGAGAATATTTACCTCTGTGAGGGAGGGCAGGGGGATGTGGATAAGAAAGGAACCCACAAGGAAAGGCAAATGTTCTGATTCTTACGTTGAGTGGGGGGTCATTTCATTTCATCACGAAACTTCATAATTTATATATGCTATATGCATTATTTTGTAGGTGTCAAGCATTATAAGATACAATATGTTTTGAAATGTTTGGTTGGTGTTAGACTTAAAATAAAATGGGGATGGGTGGAAAGGATTCTGAAGTAGCCAGTGTAGACAACAATTGACAAAACTTCTTGCTGTGAAGGAGGGCAAGAAAGAGGACGGTGTTCAGAAGGGAATGTGAATGAGAACAAGAGTTTTTGCTTGGTTTGTTACACTTTTGTTTTATTTTTAATTATGAAATATTTCAAGCATCGAGTTGTTAACCATAATATTCTACCATTTTTTTCCAAAAAAATAAAGCACTGCAGATACTGTGAAAGCAATCTGCATGCCCTCCCCAACCCAAAAGGAAAGTAATTATATTTCTTCTTACTTTTTAACTGAGAATTGCTAATGCATGCCTAGATGCTGAAGGAATTCTCCAGGGGGCAGGAACAACACATGAGTGCTGTCCATTTACATCAACATTACCCTACCAACTCATCAGCAGCAAGGCACATGCTCTAAGGAGTTATCCACCTGGTGCAGATGGGTCCATGACTCTCTCCTTTCAGCACCCTTCTGAGGAAGAAGGCACAGAGCTCTTGGATCACGGAGCCAAGTATTACTAACTGGCATTGAAGTCAGGATCCAACCTATACTCACAGCATTACCCTAATATTCTAACTAGCTGGCTTAAGCAAAGATGGGAAGGAAGGAAGGAAGGAAGGAAGGAAGGAAGGAAGGAAGGAAGGAAGAGAGGGAGGGAGGGAGGGAGGGAGGGAGGGAAGGAGGGAGGGAGGGAGGGAAGACAGGCTATTTTTTTCTTCAACTTTAACAGTAAATATAACAAAAGAATGGTGGTATTTTTCCTAACTAAAATGGACTAACAAACATACTAGTTTGACAGGTGACCCCCAATAGGAAACAGTAAGATTAGTGAGAAAATGGAGGGAGGGGGGCAGAGAAAGAATGAGGTGGTCAGAGTAAAAGTGGGAGGCCCTCATTAGAAAAGATGGAGGAGGACTCTTTCCTGGGACTTGTAAAAGTGGAAAACTTCATTTTGTTGCTAATCAAAAGCGAACTGATGATTTTCCCCCAAGGGCCACCTCAGACAAAATACAATCAAATAATAGTGTTTCAATCTCAGACACAGTATCATATAAATCAAACCCCCCTCCTAATGTTCACCAGCAAAGACACTCAACAACATCTCACACTTGTGCTACTTGATACCTGACTTCAGGCTTTCAAGGAATTCCACAGATTTAGCCAACCCATCATAATGTTGACTGGTAATAAGGACAGAAGCTACAGGAAGCCTAAATAGTACATAATTATTGATGACCACTGAATAAGAAAGAAGAGTCCTTTTGCCTGGTTCTTCCACTCCCACCTCTGTACCCTCTCTCAAGAGAACTGCAAAATCAATCTACCACTTGCCTCGGAAAATAAAAAGCACTTCTATGGTACTTGGTTCCTAAAAAAGCAGGGATATCACAGGGCAGTTGAATTAGGTCTCACAGGTCCTTTCAGGAGGTGCAATAGATTTTCAAGTATTAAAGTTATAGAAAGTTTCACCAAAAAAGAGCAAGTGTCCAAGTATGAGTGCTCCCTCCCCAATGGGCTAAAGTTATAGATATCAAATAAAGTCTATAGTCAATTCTCTGAACTGCACCACCCAAGCTGTAGGACCAGCAGCACCATCTCTCATCTGGATCTCTGAAGCCTCACAACTGGTTCCTCAGGCCACCCACACTGACTACCCTTGAGATCTGTGTTCTAGGCTGCAACCAGAGTGTTCCCAGGCACAAATCTGACTGGCAGCACACTGCAAAGGCACCCTATTGCTCAGCCTTGCAAGGTCTGGCCCCTGCACTCTCCCTGGCCTTGCTCAGACCATGCTCTAGCCCCCACCCCAACCACCATGCCCAGCTCTCCACCCTGCCAGCTTCACCATTGCACTACCCCTCCATCCCTCAGACCTCAGTTCAGGTGTGCCGCCTCAGGGAAGCTTCTCCCGACTCCTCAGCTTGGTCAAATATCACTATGGCAAACTTGCCCAATGCTCAAATGTAGAACTTGATATTTCTTTGGTTGATTATTCAAGTGAATGTCTGTCTCCCACAATTAGGCAATGTAGGAACAGATCTATTTTGCTCACCATTTTATTTCCAGCACTCAGCATGGTAGCTGACACATGGTAGATGCTCAATAAATAATCATTTAATTTTAAAACTAAATGAATAACTTTACTGCACATAAACTGTAAGACTAAATATTAAAAAATTCAAGCATGAAAATAAAAAAAGACAATGATGCATATCTAGTGCCCTTGAAGTAAATGAGCATTATCTATAAATCCAAAACTCTCATTTCTGCTCAAAAAGGACAAATGGAATGTAATTATCATTGCCTCCCAAAGAATCCCTGGTACTAAGTTTGAAAGTACATTCATAACAATACTCTCCCAGGTCCAATTTCCCTAATCATTGGAACCCATTCTCCTTTCTTTATACTCACGTAGAGTACACTTGTACACAAATTCCAGTATCTCTATGCTGCAGTTGGAAACGTGAAGTCCGCACTTAGTTATTTTTTAAAGTATCTTTTCAAGAAGTCTAATTCTGTATGTCAACACCACTTATTTTTAAAGCCCTTTCTCATCGAATTGGTATAGAAATTCCACCTCACAACAGCAACGTCATGCTTGCTCTAATTGCAATGCTAACATTGAGATTTGTTCTTCTTTACAGCACCAGAGTCTAGCTCTGTAATTTGTCTTGGTTCTCCAAAACATTTACTGAATTAATGAATGAATGAGTAAACGAAAGCTAATAATTCTTAATAATTCTATTGTTATTCCAGTAAAATACATTCACACTGAAAAAAAAATTATATTCATTCATCCCTTTCACTTTCCAAAGCTCTCGAAATTCTTTACACAATCAGCCCTTATAAACGATAATGGAATTTTTTAAGTCAAATCAGTTAAAGTAATTGTAGAATACTTCTCACCTTATCCAATGCTACCAAAATTACTAAGGATGAAAGTGGGACAGTGCAAATGCACATCCCATGTATGAGAAATAATTCTACATAGGCTGAAGAGATGAATTGAATAAGAGGTTAGGAAAATCAGGGGAAAATATGGTGTCAAAAGAAAATTAACCTTGTGGCTAAAGGTAATCAGACGAAGAATCACAGTGCCCACAAGAGTAGAAAGACATTCAATGGTTTGGGATACCAGTTAGTAGATAATGATGTTCAAGAAGGCACACAACAAAGAATGATTATTCAAACGAGGATTGAAACTGATACTGTTGGTCTTTGTTTTCAAAACTACAAAAGTGGGTTATGTATGAAATTTTTTAGTCAGTCTTGAAATATTACCACCTGATGACCAAAACGTTTCCTCTCTGAGTTTAAAGTTAGAGCATTTCAAAATAGTTCTACTATGAATCCCTTATTTTTGAAAGTAAAAGAAAAGTTTTGGGGATACATAGGTTCATAACTGACATTCCTTAAAAAAGGATCCGGAATACTCTCTTGTTTCTACAATGTAGCAAATACAATCATGCATTAATAAGTTCTTCCTAAGCCTATTTCAACCATCACTTGAATGTTTGGCTCCTTGTGGAAACTGAAAGCATGTGTTACACACTGAAATACTTGGATGTCACAGAGAAAAAGACAACTTCAATCTGAACTCATCAATGCTTGAGGAGAGGATGGTATTTCTATTTTTTTTTTCCTATTTGTGACATAATTACGATAGATTTTAACCAAAGGTGTATCTGGCCACTCCATGATGCTTTTACAAACACTATATGAGTTTTGGCTAGGATCACAATATCCTTGAGAATGTCTTTTAAATGCATTTCTGAATGTATAATATGGCAATAATAACTATCACATTTCCCTGCTAGCTTTTGAACCAAAAGATGTGGCACTGGTGATGGTGATGATAATAATAAAAATTATCTGAAAGTATTGTTAAGTATGGTATAAAACCCCTACTGAAGTTCACTGGAAAATTTCACAGCATTTTTTTCAGCTTTAAGATGTAGGCTTTGAGGTTCTATTGCTTGGTCAATATGAAGCAGCTATTGAGCAGCAAATACCGCAAAAGAATCGAGATTTCCAGAATTCAGTTAAATAAATCATTTTCTCCACAGTAGCTATCATTTTGGCTCAAGAAAATTTCCATTGCTGAATGATGTAACAGGAAGAGTCTGGACCTGGGAACATAAAAACTGTGATTTCCATCCTGACTCTACCATTAAAAACACATACTTTGGGAAGAAACTGGATTATAATCATTAATACCCCCAAGGAAATCCTAAAAGCAGGAAAGGGAAAAAGTCTTCCAAAGTAGGGACACTGAAGGTGGAATTCCTTGCAGGGGTCCAGACCAGAGCTGACTCCACAGCAGAGCTGAAGAGCTTCTCTTTCTGGAGATCTCTTTAATCCACCCTTTGCAATAGCTTCCTCCTTGCCTGCTTCGCATGGGATCTTGACACAAAATGCTCAGTCCCAATGTCCGCATGTGTCAAAATGCTTCTCCTCCCCTTCAAGGATCGGAGTTGATTTGTCCATGAAGCCTTCATTATTCATTTCCCTCCAAAAGAAATCATTTCTATTTGTCTAAACTCTCACAACATAAACGGCACTTATCTTTTGGACACTGAATATTAATTATGTATGTGGTTTTCTATCCTTTCCTTTCAGAATCTATGCCCTCTCAGGGCAGGACCTATCTCCCATAAGTCCCTCTCTATCCTATAATTGCTAACACAGGGATTTGAGCATAGCATGTACTAAAAATATCTATTAGATGAACCATCAATAAGAACTATGATAGGCAGATAAGTAGCTAGATAGAAACAACATTCTCTCTCTATTGCCAACACATTAAAACCTGAGGGGTAAAACAGAAGCTATGCTGCAAGTCTCCAGATAGTGAAAGAAATAAATATACCTTTCTAAACCATACATTATCAATTTTTACTCATCATAAATGGATATAAAAGTAATCACTGACAAGGTACACCAACTTGCATGTTTTCATGTCTTGCTCTTCAGCATTTCACACAGCATGAAACGGTTGTGTCCAGAGCTGTTATTTCAATATCCTCCTTTCTATAAGCTAGGTCTTTTCCTAGTTTAACAGTCCCTAAATATCTTGTATTTAAGTCTTGGCTTGGGAAATTTGAGATTGAAAACCTTCCATTTGGATGCCCTGCCATTCAGCCAAGTACCTCAAAAGGGAATGTTTAAATTAATGGAAGATTAAAGCAAGGAAGAACATTCTAAAAGGTATTCTGTAATGGGGCTTTGTCACCACCTTCTCTGTTTTATTGGGAAAACAGTCTTTTCCCAGGGGGCTGAAAGTTTATATGCCAAATATCAGTCTAGTTTAACTATTTAAAGTTAAAAATGTCAGAGAAAAAAAAAGTTTGTAATGGAAATGCTGACATGCCATGAAGTAAGGAGGCATAAGCAGGTGCTCCTGTAACCCAGGGTCATAATTCAATCAAGCTGTATTTTGACGTCATCTGTTACAGAAAAAAGCCAAATGGTTTATGAACAGCACCAGAACCCCTGAGATTAAATTACAGCCCTGATATTTAATCATGGGTCTTACTTTGTTATTTTTAATAACACAATACATTTTAACAGTTATTCGTCAACTGCCTTAGCCAAACTGGAACACGTGATGACAAGTGAGCCGGATTATGATGTCCATCTCTCATAATCTAAATTTTTATTATTTTTTTTCAGAAATGGTAGATTATACACGTTTTCCTCTTCTTAAGAAACATACAGTTGGTACCAACGGATTGAGTCCAAACCTTAATTAAAAGCAGCATGGGTTCCCTGACCAGCGGGTCAGGACATCTGCATTTGTGTCCTATTATACCAATAACCAACTGTATGATTTGGGCAAAAGACATTTAATCCTCCCAAACCTTGGCTCTTTACCTAAAAAATAACAGAGCAACTCTAAAGTCTCTTAGAAATATAAATTTCTATAAATTATTTTACAATCAATATTGTACAGTTCCTTTGAGATTCCCTGAGAATCTAATACAAAAATTTTATAGCTGAAAAGCTGATGAATTTTTAAATCAATTAAAATGACTCTGATCAAAGAGGCATTTTAGTACATGAGAATTTGTAAGCTAAAATTTTTAGAGGCAATCAGCAAATGAAACAGGTTCTTTAAAAAGTAATGTACAAATACTGCTGAACATGTGAAGAGTTGTTTGCAAAACAAATCAATACGGGCACATCCAACAATGGATTGCAGTTATTAAACTACATATAGTAATTACCACCAATGACAGTCTAGAAAGTCATTCATTAAATGTTAATTGTCACACAAAAGTACAAAAGCATCCATTTGAACAATCTTGTGGCTGCACCTTTAAATAAAATACTTTCTTACGGTCCTGAAATTCATCCATATAAACTGATTTTAAGCACACCTGGGTATTTGATATGCTGATTAACTGGGCCTTTATTTATTTTGGAAATGAAAGTAAACATGACAGCCTTTTTCAACACTTTTGCTATTCCTATGAGTCGGACACTAAAAAAATAGTACATATATTGCTTATAACAAAGCGTCAACCAATCTTCTCTAAAGATTAGATGAGCACCTCTCAAACGTCTCTCTCATAAGCATTAAGAGGCATATGGTTCAAAAGTATCCACCTAAAACTCATGTGCAAACTCACCGTTGAGTCTAAATGGGCTCACAGATTTAGAAAATGGATAACCCAAGTGTAAGTTTATAAATGTGGTGGTCAATTTTGAAAATGTCATTCAGAGTAATAAGAAACCATTGACATAAATAACCTTTAAAAAAAAAACACAGCCCTATGATGTGCTTTACTTTCTCTAATACTTCGTGCTATCTAACTTGGACTAACACCTGATCATAAAATATAGCTCATAAAAATAAAAAAATAAGAAAGGGGGGATTTTTTTCTGTTCCTACGTAACTTCATTTTGATGCTGTTTCTATGCAAGATCTGACTTACTCAACATATAGATTTATATTCTAAAGGTTTGGCCAAGAACATTTTGGTTCAAGACTTGTAAACTGAAGAACATTTCAAAACACACCATGTTCCTTATTAGGCAACTTGAGATCTGTTATCTTGGCTTATGGGAACAGATCTAAATAGCATCATAATACTAAACGTTGAAAATCACAGGCCTGGGGCCACCAGGACTCAACTCTATGCCTTGGGCGAGGTTGCAAACTTCCAATATAAAATGTAGTTTACCATTAGGAGTAAATGTTTGATCTGTAAAGCTTACAAAATTACTTTGTTTATCATAGCAGATGAAAGCAAAAAGGAATAATTTTAAGCTCAAAACAAAACTGTTTATATGACAGTCTTTACTGCTCCATGATTCTAAGCATTTAAGACAGATTCGAGCAATTAACAGCATAAACTTTCATTACATAGTTCTATTATATATGTTTATGTGACTTAGCTGTTCATCTGTTATTTAAGTGATTTTCTCATTACAATAGTAGGGTAAAGATAATTTGCTGATGCTGTCAAAAATGTTAAGCATTTCTGTCTCAACAGATCTTGGATCCCCACGCTTGTTTAATGCATTTTATTTACTTAAGTCAGTGTCAAATAGAGTACTGCTTCTTCCTTCTGAATTTAGAAAATGTAACATTTTAAGCACATGTCTGGTAATAGACACATCAAAACTTCAAAACTGCTTATTTTAGTGATGCAGATGGAGTTTAGGATTATTTTTCTTGAATATTAAGTTTCAAAGATCTAACAATGAACTGCAAAACTTTTTTTTACAGTTAAAAATAGTAAATCTTTATTTTTTTAGATATTAACAGAGCAGGCTCGGTTACCTCAACTTTTGGTTTGATGAGGTACATAAAAATAACTGAAAACTAAGTATTTTCGTGGGCACCCATGCAGACTGTCTATTCACAACAGAATGAAAGCACAACTTTCAAAAGATCTACTATATTGTCCTCATAATAATAATAATAATGATGATAATAGGGAGACAGACTAAGTTACACTGCAATCCAACATAAATTAGAAAGCCAGCTTATCTGGATACTAAGGCAGGAAAAATATCATGGTTTATATCATTATCTTAAATATGTTTTTAAAAAGTGCTTATCTACTCTAAAGATCAGGAATAATATTACATGCCAAGCCTCAATAATATATTCTTATATCTACATAATCTTGAAAAATAATCTATATCAGACTATGTGTGCAGTGTGAAAAGGACACTGAGTTAGGCAGACCTGGCTTTAAAACCTAATTTATTACTGGCTGCCCTTAAGGGCATGTCATTGAACATCTCTGAATCTCAGTTTCCTCATCTATGAATTGAGCATGGTAATCCTTGCACCTCGTGGTTCTTGTGAGGATTCAAAAAATACAATAAATATAAGGTGCACAGTGCGCCACTTGACATATTAAGAAGCACTTTATTTTGTCAGTGTCATGCCCATCCATACCCTATTACTCAATCTAGTATCTTGCAAATGGTCACAGGGGAGGTCAGGTAAAAGAGAATGATCAATAATCCAAAACACAGTTCTAAACCTTAAAAAGCATTCAAAGGGCACATGCAGAAGGAGTATCAGTACACACATCCTATACCCTATTATGCAACACAAATTATAGAAAAACACAGTAGTGAAACCAGAGTCATTCCCATAAAGGATGTGTAGAGCCATAAAGAATTAGCAAATCAAAACTTGTTTTTTAGAATAGCAAATAAAGGCACAGGTTAGAACCTCAGTTTTTGCTTTACAAGGAAGGCACTGGGTGGTCTACTCCTAAGGGGTTGCTATCTCCAAAATTCTATGATTCTAATATAATGGGTTTAATGCCACTTGACTTATTTTTAAACCTAGTAAATTACTCTGCTCCTTACAAAAAAAAGCCAAACCACCATTGTGAATTGTACTACAATAGCAAGGCTGTTTGAAAACACACACATACATACAAATATACACACATACACAATTAAATGACTCTACTCAACAAATGCCTTTAAGGAGAGATCGATTTTTTTTTTTCACACCATAACCATGAACTCAAACTGTTACGGACAGAAATTAATTCAGGATGCTGACCATTTGAATTTTCTCTGTGATACAAAAAGCACCCGTTGGATCAATTTTTTTTCTCCCTGAATTTACTAAATTGATGTGTCATTTTGGTGTGTTATGTGGATAGAGGTTAACTAACCTGTATGAACATCAAAAAATGTTTCTCCTCTTCCAAAAATGACCACGACAGGGATGTGGTGCATTTTACTGCTGCTCTTAATTGTTCAAACACCCATTCATTTGGCAATCTTTAACAAACACTGAACACCTAAGTAAAACTAAACAGTTACAGAGGAAAAAAGCTCAACTTTTAAACTAAGAGAGGAAGATGTAGTATCCATCACAGACGAACTGTAAATACATGTAACAGATGTGACCAGGGCTGTTCTTGAGTATAGATCATTTTAGTGGCCCAACTTGAAAACTACTTTTTAAGAAGATGCCAAAGCTAGTATGTTTCTCTTTTGCTCGTAAAACACTCAAAGGTAACCAAATAAACTGCATTTTTGTTATAATAGAAAATTAACCCCCGTTCATCAATAAATTATAGACTGTAGGTGCATTTTTTTTTCTTTTGGTGACTTTGCCACCCTACTTTTTAACAAGAATATTTTCCAATCATCCAGGCATATGTATGCTTTTAGTTTGTTTTAAGATCAATGATATAACGGTTATTAAATCCCTTTGTATAAGTTACCATATAGGTTACAACTATTTCTTAAAAATAATTCCAGAGCCCACCAATTCATTCTGTTAAGGTCATCGAAGCTCTGAACCATCATGGCTGAATTGTTTTAGTGCTCTCTGCTGAACACCTGCAAACATCAAACAAAAACTGCTGGTCCTTTCCTGGGTTGACAAAAGCCTTTCATGTGAAAAATGCTCCCTGGGAATGTCAGGCTGTAGCTCAGGTTACATTCCATTCTCCCTAGCAGCCTCACCATTTCTTAAGGTGGTAGGGAAAACCATGTTGGTGAAATGAAAGATTAAAGGAAATATGGCCACACTTCATTTTCATTCCCACATTGCAAATCATGATGGAGCATCCTATATTAATCGACTCAAAGGCTATTGGGAACTTTAAGCATGAAATATCACCATGCCTCACTTTGAAGAAATATGGCTGGTTTTGCAAATATGAATAGTTTACTTACTTATACTTTGGGTCTTTTTTTCTTAGACCCATGTTTCAAAGCTACCCATGAAAGGGACATCTGAACCCACTCAAGACAACGGATATTAACCTTTAGTAAATTTAGAAAATTATTTCTCTGTCCAAAGTTTCCTAGCTCATCCTTCCAGTTAATGGGCAAAGTGTAGTTTTCCTGATTTTTCTATTTGATATTCTTTAAAAGAGATTTATCTTTGTTGTAGAGTGGAAATATAAGCCATTTTTTTCACTAATAGCCCTGTGTTCAAATATGTCTTGAATAGATGAGAAAAACCAACACTACAATCTGTACTCCATATATTATAGTCACCATCATACTGCATTGGATGAATACCCTGCATTTTCAATCCAGCTGCCAGAACAAAATAGCCGCAACACTTTTTTACCTTTACAAGTAAACATTGGGGCCTGAAAACTGCAACTGTGGTACATTGTAACTTAAAGTTCAACACCTTAAAATAATCACAGCATCTTCATTAGAAATATCATTAACACGTATTGCTAAGGATGAAGTCTCTTCTAGGATTATGCGTGTGTGTGTGTGTGCTTGTGCGTGTGTGTGTGTATTTATCTTAAGAACTGTGTAAGTTCAATATATAATCACTTACTAAAATGCATTAATACATATTCATACTTATCCAGCCTGTACTCTCTGTAAACACTTAAACATCATAGCAAGGACTTTATTTAAATGTGAACACAGAAAAGGGACCAGATGCACAGTTGTCTTTTTAAATGTAACACAATTTCATGCTTCTAAATCACTTTACTTTATTAAACCATACCTAAACTGATACACTTAAGTTATTCCAAATGTGTCAGTTTTCACAGAGTGCAAAAGAGTTTTTTGCACTTTGAAAGCAGTCTATCTCTGGGCCTTTCTGACATAATCTACTTTTAGATTTAAGCTGAATACATATTTTCTTAAGTAAAATCATGAAGAAAATTACTGTCAGAGATAAAGTTGGTACCTGTTTTGATACTGTCTAACATGAAAAATTAATTTGTCCACAAGAGATACTTGTACCGATCTTCACTTCAAAGTTGTGTAGAGAATACAACACCAAAATTCGGAAGATATAATACTAAGACAACAAAAAAATGTTAAGTCCCGAAATGGAAAATATAACAGGGTCCAGGACAGCAAAACACAAATATATGGTCAGTAGTACTTTTAATCAAAGTGAACCCCAAAATTTAAAAGATAAAATAGATCTATAGGAAGCATCTTATATTCTCTATTACTATAAATCAAATTATAGAGATTTAACTTAGTCTTATGGGGGCCAGAAAAAGGAGAAGTAACTTATTTGGAAATGAGCAACTTTTAAAAGCCACTAATTTTATAGAAGCATACCAATTATACAAATCACAAAGGTGAACAGATTTCTTTCATTGCCAGAGCATCAGATGAAAATTAAGAGATGTGAAATTATATTCAATAGTTAATAGAAAGTTCCACTGGCATCTCACAGCTAAAAGATGTCAACATTTACCAGTCTGACTTAAGAATGGTATTCTGTCTAATGTACTGTTATTTACCACTGCCAGAACTCCCAAAATACTACAGCTGCTTAAAAAGCATAAATGGATTTAAGCCTTAAACCTAAAGGATAGCAGGCAACCATGTATGCCTCCTTCCCATATGAAATTCACTAGACAAAAAAAAAAAAAAAAAACCCGCCATTTTAAGTGAATATCATATTTTCAGTTTTCACTTTAATAAGAGACCTTCAGGGAGTCCCCTATTAAAACTCCTCCTTAGATGCCAGATAATCACTGCGCACACAGATCCCTTTGTGAATAGCGCTAACGTCTTTTTTTAAGCATCACCCAAAGACCTTTCATTTATAAAATGTAAAAGTCCTTCCAAATTTGCAACTTTAAATATAGCAAAAATTCACTGCACAAGGAAATGCTTAGGGAAAAAAATAGCTAAAACACCAAAAAGAATATTTTAAAGATAAATGAATTCATATTTTGCTCTTAGAGAGCAAGAGGCTTTCTATTTACAGCTATGGTT
Source organism: Neomonachus schauinslandi (assembly GCF_002201575.2). Taxonomy (NCBI): domain Eukaryota; kingdom Metazoa; phylum Chordata; class Mammalia; order Carnivora; family Phocidae; genus Neomonachus; species Neomonachus schauinslandi. Next base: position 19,504,885 of record NC_058416.1, on the reverse strand, counting down.
TACAATGCAGCATTCATCTGCAAAGTTAAGTGCTCACTTCTTTAACAGGGTTAATTATACATAGTACCTAATAATTAATATTATTTACAAGGGATTTTCCCTTTTTTTGAAAGTTAGATTTTTCCCTCTATTTTCAAATAGGGAAATAAATTCATTTTCCCCATGTCAACACTGGCCTTATCTTCACGTGTTTGATTACAACTGCATTAGAAAATTGCTTTTAAATTAAGTAATGGAATTCTGAGACAGTTTCCTTGATTGATAAAAAGGCCTAATTTTAATTTTGCAAAAGATAACATTTTGTGTAAGTTATTCTACTGATGGCTAATGAAATAACCATATCATTACAAGCTAAAATTTCAATGACTTTTTCAAAACACTTCAACAGAGCCAAAAATACACAACGAGTGAATAAACAGCTAAGAACATTTAACTACACGCTAAGAAAAGAATTTACATACTTGAGCCAGTAAAATGTCCACTCGCCAAAGAAGTTGGTCCATTTTTCCCACTGCTCACAGGAGGTGAAAACATCTACAAGAAACAAAGAAATATTATTGTCAAAAAGAAGACATTTGTGCCTTCAGAGTTTGTCAAAGATCTTTCATACTCTTACCAAATAGCTTAAGAGTTTATGCTAAGGGTTCATTTGAGTAAAATACATCACCATCCAACTTAAAACTAAAACAAGCATAACATTACCAGTCACCCCCCCCCCCTTTACCACTCTGTCCTTTCTTTTTCCTCAGGTTCCTTCGATTGCCAGCACTAGGCAAGACTGCTACACTTTAAACAAACACAGTCCCCATAGTGTTATCGGGATTCAAGCTGGAGGGCAGCGGCCTCTCTAGAAAACACTAGTTTTACAAAGGAGAAGAACAAAGTTGTTTGTTTTATATTGAAAACCTTGGCCATAAACGTGGCAATGTCCATTTCCATCCCGTATAGGATTTGCCTGTCATATGTGAACCCAAATAAATAGAAAAGTGCCACCTGCACTAAATTCTCATTTCGCCTCTAACATGAGAGCAATTTGTAGCAAGACTCTCTCTCTCTCTCTCTCACTCTCTCACACTCTCTCTCTCTCCCTCTCTCACTCTCTCTCTCTCTCTCTCTCCAGCATTTATTTCGACCCTAATTGGTTTCCCTCTTCTTCGACGTATCTAGTGGATAATGCGCACCTTCCCTGAGTCAGAGCCTGCAAAAAGCAAAGGAACGAATGGAGAAAGTGCAGCAAGCAGAAAGGGGGCTACAGAGCTGCCTAGGGCTACGTTTCCTGGCAAAACTTCCGAAAGCCATTTCTCCAGAAGAAGGTCCAGAAGAGCAGCAGCGGCAGCGGCGGCGGGGGGCGGCGGCGGCGGCGGCGGCGGCGGCGGCGGCGGCGGCAGCACCAGCAGCACCAGCAGCACCAGCAGCAGCGGCGGCGGCGGCGGCAGCAACATCAAAGAGCCCCGCTTAGAAGGCGGTTTGGATTTTATTTGTGTGTTTTGTGGATTCTTTTTATTTTGCTTTGCAAATGCATCTTACACCAAACTCATCTGGCATTAAAAAGGAATTAATTCCCCTGACAGGTCTGGGACTTGGTTTGGGGAAAGGGGGAGGCAAAGGGATGGAGAGGGACCAACTACAAGCCGTAAAACTCCACAAGTGTGTAAGTTTTGCTTTGTGCTGATCTCACGACTGTGACATTTACCAAGACAGTCTAAAGGATTCTAGAGACTGTCTGATGCTCAGCACACATATACGAGTTCTCAGAATCCTAGGAAAAGATGGAACCAAGAGGACTACAGGTCCTACGAACCCAAAGCATCATCAATTTAAAACTTTAAGAGACGACTGGGTCTCCTATTTTCTCTTTTCCATTTCCAGAAAAAAAAAATCAAATCAAATCAAATCAAACGAGTAGTGCGCAAAGTATAAGTACTCTCATGTTCAGATAAGGCTAAGTTTTAGGGTTGTCTGTTTGTCCTTTCATTTGGGGTGAGATTCCATTATTTTGGAGGTCCAGTGGGTAGGGAATTCAAGGCAAGTAATTACACTCGGGGGGGGGGGGGAAGCCTGAATCGTCCATCACACCCAAAAATTGTAGTTAAAAACTTATCAAAAAGACCTTCATGTTTGCCAAGGATTCAGCCAATTAAAAATTATTCCCGTCCTTTAGACTACTATTGGTTTCTAGCTGAAGTGTTTGGGCTTTTTGTTTTGTTTTGTTTTGTTTCACAGCTGTTGTTAGTTTCCACCGTTCTTTCTTACCGCACTGAAATCCAGTAAATCACTCAGCTCTTTGTCCGTCCCTAAGGCAGCCATTCGCTGTTGGTGATGCATTTTAGCAAAATCACACAAACCTAGAAACATGGAAATAACCGCAATCAGAAAATCCAGTCCCAATCCTTGGAGAAAACACAATCGGATTTTTGGAGACTGGGGGGTTGGGGGTGGGGATGTGGGGGCGGGCGGGATTAAGGTGGAAAGGAGGGAGGGATGGGAGAGTTTGTTGGTTTTTTTTTTTTTTTTTTTAAAAGGGAAAAGGAGAAAAAAAAAAAAAAAAAAAAAAAAGCGATATTGATATTGTATTTCCAAAGAGACGATCAAAACTGGTAACATCCACTATAAAACCAAATCCGGGAAGGAAAAAAAAAAAAGCCGCTCTTCAGCGCATCATTTTATGCAACAGGAGGTAGAGAAATGAATGGATCACAGAGAAAAGAGAAACTACTCAGAACGATCCGGTCTCAACTTTCCCCCCACCCTCCACCCCACCCCCCTCACACACACACACACACTCACACACACGCACACACACGCACACACACCACTCCACTCTGCATTTCAAAGTAGCTATAAAGAAATTAAAGATGAGCGTCTCTGGAGTGAAAACACGTCCAAAGGGGGAGGGGTGACAGGGTCGGCGAAAGGGGGGAGCAGAGTGGAGGGTCGGGTCCTGTAATTGTCCAGCACCCTAATTTGTGAAAGAAAGGGTTGTAAAAATTAAAGTCAGGCCCTTGGCAAAGTCATCGGTTCCTCCAAGTGGCATTGCTGGGGGGGGCGGGGGGGTAGAGATGAGGGGGAGGGAAGAGGCGCGGGAGGGGAAGGGGTGTCTCTTCTGGGAGCGCCGGGAGCCGGGAGCCCGCGGCTCCGGAGGCGCGGAGCCGCGTGCGGAGCCGCCGAGCCCCAGCCAGCCCCGCGCCGCCTGGCGCATCAGCCCGCCGAGCCCCGCCGGCGCCGGTACCTACCGCCCGCGCGCGAGAAGGGGCTCTCCGTGCACCGCCGGCGCCGAGGCGGCGTTCATGTCTAACCACTGCCTCCACCACCACCACCTCCTCCTCCTGCGCCCGCGCCCGCTCCTGCTCCTTCCCCGCCGCCGCCGCCGCCGCCGCCGCCGCCACTACAGATCCGCAGACACACAGCCAAGATCCCTGACTCTTAACACCAACTCTCTTCTCCCGGGAGGGGAGGGGACGAGGGAAGGGGGGAGGGGGAAACACGCCGAGGCGCACGGAATTGCAAGTTCAGCAAAGAAATGGGTGGGGGGGCTCCGGCGGGGAGACGCGGCTCACTCGGGTCGGGCTGGCTGGGATGCACCCCCCCCAGAAAAAAATCTCAACACCTCCCCCGCCTCGCAAAAAAAATACAAACGAAAATTCATCGAGCACCTCATTTTCCCTCAGATCGTCAGTTACAATCTGAAGCCTGAACAGTTCAGTTTTTGCCCGTTTCATCCATCGGAGGCACTTTGAAATTTATTCGAGTTTACATCCCCTCACTTCTTTCTTTCTCTGACTCTCGTTCCCTCTCACTCACACATCCACACACAGCAAAGCAAGTTTATACTAGGCTGCAAATACACGTGATGCAAAAAGACTTTGCCAAGAGGAACAATATTTTTCTTTTCCATATATAAACCAAGCCACATTTTGCTGGGGAGATTTTCATTTCGGTAGTTTTGCATTGGGGGCGAAACCTAAATTGCATACTTTCTTTCCCCTCCCTTTTAAGTCACAGATTAGTATAGCTGCAAACTTCGCCAAAAAAAAAAAAAAAAAGGCAATTTTTGAGGGTGGATGTTGTTTTGTTTTTACACTTGAGTTCCTAGCCACGCTAAGTCCCCGTTCGCCAGCACTGTAAGTTTTGAATTCAACATTTACCATTACAGGCCTTGCATGCTCTTAAAACATACTTTTTCACATCACTTTTTAGGATTAAAATTAAGCTTCATAATTCTATCGTTTCGTAATAACAAGCGTGCTTTATCCAGTATATGCAACATACGCTATTTTAACGTGTGTTAAAATACACATTCCTGAAACCCTGTAATTGCTAGATGTGCAAGTACATACACAAAATGCATGCATACACTTTTTCCCATTGGCAATTATTTAATAGGTTGTTCCTTTTGTTTTAATAAAACATTGGGATCGACATTTTAAAAATTAAATTCAATTACAAACAGTTTACTCTGACAGCAAATTGTAACGTTACCTTAAATGGCCACAAATATGCTCACAATATTCCAAGGAAAGTGACTTTAAAAAGAAAGACAAAAATCTTCTGCAAGTACTTAGTATCTCACATGTGTATCCCCCAAAAAAGTATTTTAACTGGTACTCAGTTCTGCTCCAGGGATATCCACAGAATACAAGATTATGCACCTGGCTCTGGTTTTTGCATTTTCCACCATAAAACTGCAACAAAATTCCCTCCCCCAAAAAAGAAACCATTAAAAAAAAAAAATCCAACAACTTTTTCTTATTGTTTATAAAAAAATATCAATACAGGATAGTTAGAATTTTTCCTCAAACAAATCTTGTTGGTGGGTTTTTTTTCTTCTCCTCTTATAAAGTCTTAAACTTGTTCCAAGTTTAGAGGTGTCTCATCATCATCATCCTCCTCCTCCTCATCATCATCACCATTGACTCCCCCGCGGAGTCACATTGATAATAATAGGTTTCCCTGAAAGATACATTGTAATCCATTCACATCCGGGCACTGCGGGCTTATAAAGAGAAGGCGCTGCGGCCGCGGCTGCTCCTCCAGACAATGACTGGGGAGGGGCGGGGCGGGAGCGAGCGGCCATAGAGTAGTAAACAGAGAGCCTAGAGAGGCACCCAAGATGGCGGCGCGTGCGGGCCACGCCTCCTCCGGGAGCGGAGGCGGGTGGCGGGGCTCCGTCTGGTGTCGCGAGTGGGGCCGAACCGTAAGGGCTCGTGAGGTTGGGGCTGTTCGCAGGCCCCGTGCTCTTGCGCTCTTCTTCTTGTTCCCTTTCCTTAGTCTTCCTTATTTTTTGTTTTTGTTTGTTTGTTTTACTCAGAAGTGTAGTTTCTAAATAAATTAAGGCATTATACGCCACAGAGTTCCTCAGGGGAGTCAGATCCCCTGGCCCACCCTGAAGGGAGGCTGGGGAGAGGCCGCGCTGGTTCCACCAACAGAAAGCCAGAGCCCGGATTCTTGCGCGGTGTGGAGCCAGTCCTCGTAGCCAGGCTTGCGCAGCGTGGGAAAAGGCCGCTGAACCATGTTGTAGTTCCTGGGCTTGAAGAGGGGTGAGGGTCCTCTCCTCCACTACCCCACCCCATCTTTTTCTAGGACCCTGGAAGAGTGAGAACTTTGTAAGTCCAGGAGGTCTTCACTCGGAGAGGACTTTAGTTTATTGCGTCGTAGACTCAAATCGAGTTTGTACCATGAACCACTACTGACCCAACTTACAGTTCTAGCCAAGCAATTACCTTCTCTAGCCAGTTTTCTCCTCTGTGACATGCAAATAATGATCAATTTACGAATTTCATGAGTTAAAGGGATACAGATAATGAGGGAGCCACCACAGAAGAAAACTTCCCTTTCCATCTCTAATTCCTCGCTAAACCAACCGATATCGCTAATCCAGTCCAAGGGTTTTAAAGGGAGATTTCGCTATTCCACCAGTATATTAGTACCCCCAGGAGAAAAGCGAGTAATAATAATGATGGGTTAACACTTACATAGTGGGTTTACTATGTGCCAAACACTGTTCTAAGAATTTCTCACATGTTGGCTGCTCTAATCCTGAGAATGACTCTATAGGGTATTTTTAAAATATTTTTATATTATATATTTTATATACAGAGAATCAGAAGCAATCCATGTTGAGTGGCTTGACCCACGGCACTTTGGTAAATGACAGAAACTTGTCTAAAATTACACAACTTTATTAAGTGATAGAACCCACGTTTGAAGCCAGACAGTCTGGGATCGGAGTCGACATTCAGCCACCTTCCTATACCATCTGGCAGCAGGAACCGCCTAATCTCCATTTTCTGATGCAATTTTGTGGCAGTAACAGAGTTCAGATCAATTTTCAAGATCTTTAATTCATATGTAAGTTTTTAGAAAACAAGAATTAGGGCATTTATAATTTGTTTCCTGTGTATTCACACATTGTGAAGATTCTTTTCTTCGATCCCCATTCCATGTTCTCATCTTAAAATAAATTTTACATGTAGACACTACTTTACACTGCATTATCACTGCATTTTCTGTGATCCTCAGAGTAAGCCTCTACAGGGCTGTACTGAGATGATGTAATAAAAAGTTCACAAACATTTGTTTAGGAGAAATATTCCACTGGTTCTACCTCTAATCAACTCTGTGACCTAAGGCTTGAAGTCAATGTCTTACCGTAAAATACAGAGGCTGGAAGATAATCCCTTAAGATTCTTTCTTAAGAAAGAATTAAGAAAGAATTCTCCTGAATTTCAAGGGGAATAAGTGGTCTGTTTGGAAATAAATGGTAGGATCATGTCTGAGACCTAAATGCACACAACTGATGGCTAGCACTATTTTTTTTTTAGATTTATTTATTTATTTGAGAGAGAGAGCAGGAGGAGAAGCAGAGGAGGAACAGAGGGAGAGAGAGAATCTCCAGCAGACTCTCTGCTTGGCATGGAGCCCGAGGCAGGGCTCGATCTCACAACCCTGAGATCATGACCTGAGCTTAAATCAAGACTTGGATGCTTAACTGACTGAGCCACCCAGGCGCCCCTAGCACTTTTGTTTTAATAACACCCGACAGTCTGAAAACCATGCAACCACCCTTCCTATCTGAAATTCAGGGACAAATGTGGATTGCTTTTGGTTTTGTTTTGTTTTGTTTTGTTTTCCCCCCGAACTATCAGAAGAATAGATATATCTACAAAGTTATACTTATGAAGATTAGAGACACCTTAGAAAGAAAGACTCAATAGAATGTTGTGAAACTTGGATAAAAAGGTAAGTGTAGCAGATATGCTTTGGGATCCATCTACAGACTCCCTTCTTTAAAAACCTGCCTATAAATCCTGATATAGAGGTAGAACTTGTTGTGGGTACCACATGACTCCTTCCTGTCCCAGTCTCACCAGCCCCAGCTGATTGGATCACAGGAACTAAAAGAGGAAGAGATTGACAGTAGTCTATGCTGAGTGATAGATCTGACTTGTTGGAGTCAGCTGGCCAGGGCTGGTGCCAGGAAGCCAAACCATGTGAGCCATGGTTATGGGGAAACAAGAACCATGAGTAAGCAGAGGAAACTGCTCTTCAGATAAGAAAGATCTTGGAAGTTCTGAGAAAAGAAGACAACTTGAGTCCTAGGAAGAAATGAGTAGTAGAGATCCTTTCCCAGTTATTATGAGGGCCACCTTTCCTCCTGTCACAAGATAGCGGACTCCTGTAGTGTTCCCCTTCCCCAACTGAGCTAACCTGAGTACTTTTCTGACCCTTGCCACTAAAGAATTTAGAAAAGCAAAAGATTCTTTAGATTTCAGCATTTCTAAACAGTCCTTAACATTAAAAAAAATATAATAAGTAGTGACCACTATTCTAAGGTGTAAACACTGGTCCACTTCCACATGGTAGCAATTCTGTCCAATTAATTGTGCCTCATATAGTCAGGACAGTATATACAAATGTCATCCCCCTTTCTACTGTGTTGTAACCTTGAGCAAATTTCACATCTTGTCAGAAGTAAAAAAAATTAACTTGTCTTCAGTACTTTACATGATTGGTTAAAATCAAATGAGATGGTAGAGATGAAAGTACTCTGAAAATGACAAATTATTATGAAATGTAAGGCATCATTCTTGCATAAACTAAGTTGATGCCTAAAGATAACATTTAATTCATAGGTTTATGGAAGGAGTGGCAAATATTGAAACCCAATGAGTCATAGAAAAGAACAGACATTGAAGGGGGCTTGGACCAAACCCTTGAGTTTAGTTCAAAATTTCAAGGTCACATCACTAATGAGTTACAGAGGCAGAAGTAGCCCTCCCCTGTAACTGAATGCCAGTCTAGAATGCCATACCATTCCTCTTCAAATTTCATCCAGTTGGATCTCCCCCAATCTTGTCCATGTTAAAAGAAATAAGCAGACAAAACCACACACACACACACACACACACACACACACACACACACACACAGTTCCTTGATGATCTAATTAAATTCATCCAAAAATTCAGCAAATAATTTTTGGGTGTCTACCTTATGTCACCATTTCTTCTTTTAGGCCCTGAGGCAAAAATGTAGTCAAAAAAAAATCAGGATGATATAAAAGTCAAGGACAGCCTTGACTGAATGGCGAAGGCACAGTGAGCAAAATACGGCCTGTAGAAGATATGTGGGAAAGGAAGGGCTATCCCGGTATAATCTTAGGTTGATATATCAAAAGGGCACAACCATCAAGGACCCTAGACTGAAGCCCCACAGACAATGCAAGGCTGAGTCAGACAAGAAGGACAGAAGAGGAGGGATTAGTCAGTGTGTATGGAAGAAGTCCAGAACTTTGGGGCGCCTGGGTGGCTCAGTCGTTAAGCGTCTGCCTTCAGCTCAGGTCATGATCCCAGGGTCCTGGGATAGAGCCCCGCATCGGGCTCCCTGCTTGGCAGGAAGCCTGCTCCTCCCTCTCCCACTCCCCCTGCTTGTGTTCCCTCTCTCGCTGTGTCTCTCTCTGTCAAATAAATAAATAAATAATCTTAAAAAAAAAAAAAAAAAAGAAGTCCAGAACTTCATGACACACAGTCCCACCTACCCAGGGCCTTTTGCATTTGCTGGTCCCATGATTCTTTCTCTTGGTGGCTCACACAACTGGTTTCTAACCATCCTTCTCGTCTCAGCTTAAACATCACTTCTTCCTAGAGATCTTCCTAACCATTCTGTCTAAAGTAAGCACCTCTCTTGTTATTCTCTGCCACATCAGTTTTATATCCTTAGTGGCACCTTTCTCAATTGGGATCTTTTGTTGATATATTTACCTTTATATTGCCTGTCTTCACCATGAGACTGCAGACTCAGTAATGCAGTTACATGAATCTTGTTTACTCTATTTTTCCACACCTAATGCAATGCCTGGCACATATTAAGTATTTGATAACTATTTGTTAAATAAGTGGATCAAGAATCTGTCTTTATTCTTAATATGCACACTTTATACTGAAGAGTATAGCTTTCATATCTTTTCAAATCAGGCTCTCTTTAAGGTTTCATGTTAGCTTGATTTCATTGTTGGTAAATGTTGCTGGTGAATATTCAGTGTGACTTGAAACAGGCCACCGGCCTCTTGTCACTTCAATCCCAGACCCTAAAGGATAACTGCCTTAATTTACCCAACCCTGAAAATAGTCTCTTCATTATTATGAATGCATTAAAACCTGCTGTCATAGTATTGCTTCACTATTATAACATTTTATGGATGAGAACACTGAGGCTTGGGAGTACAACAAATTTCCTGAAGTCACACAGCCACTACATGGCAGAGCTAAGATTCAGGCACAGGCCGACCATGCTTCTGTTTACAGTTCAGTGGCATGTGTCATGGCTTTAACAAGCTTAACAAATCATATGGTTAACAAACCATAACAAACCTTCCTTATTGGACCTAGGCACACAATAGGGCAGAATTTTTATTTTATCTATTTTTAGATGTTTTGGGGGTTTGGGAAAGGGAAAGGTAAAAAAAAATACACACACACAAACAACTTTCAGTCTTAGTGTCCAAGGAGTTTTTTTAAATAGGACTCAAAAAATTTAGTGCTAGCTTTCTGGAAGTTTTCCTTCTAATCATAAAACTGTTTTCTCTGCTATAGTTTGAATGTTCTATTTTAAGGATTTTGTCATGTTTTGAAGGACTTACGGATTGGGAAAATAAGGCAGGAACAGAGTCCCAGAGGAGAAACGAAGTTGTTGTGTATAGACCATTTTGTCTGCACCCGGAAGGTCTCATTCTCCCTTGTGTGTGCTGCAGATTTAAAAGTTCAAGATGTGCAGACTTTTTCTGCAGTTGGCCATGACCTCAAGTCACTGAGCTATAAGCATGGTCTCCCTGTGTCAGAGTCTCAGCTCTTTTATGTAATAACCATGTGGCCTTGGGCAATTGGCTGTATCCACAAGCTTCATTTTCTTCATCCACAATATGGGTGTAACAATCTGTAATGAAGTTATTATGCCAGATTAAATATGAGTATTAGCAGATGCACCTGGCACAGTGCTCATCCAATGACTATAACCTAGCAATTATAATATATACTCTTTAGTGTCACAGTTTTCAAATTTCAGACCTCAACTCTTTAATGGTCAGGAAATTGATTTACTGGGTTTGTTCAAAAGTGAAATAGAACAACACAGACAATATCAACATGCACTGCATGAATTAAGGGTAAGTGTTGTTTTATAAAAGCCTGTTTCAGGGGCGCCTGAGTGGCTCAGTTGGTTAAGCGTCTGCCTTCGGTTCAGGTCATGATCCTAGGGTCCTGGGATCGAGCCCTGCATCAGGCTCCATGCTCAGCAGGAAGCTTGCTTCTCCCTCTCCCACTCCCCCTGCTTATGTTCGCTCTCTCGCTGTCTCTTCTTCTGTCAAAAAATAAATAAAAATTAAAAAAATAAATAAAAGCCTGTTTCGGGTGAATATATACAGCAAAGCATGTGCATACGAAGTTAATATAAAAAAATATTTAGGGTCATCTGGGTGGATCAGTCAGTTAAGCATCTGCCTTCAGCTCAAGTCATGATTCAGGGTCCTGGGATCGAGCCCCACGTCGGGCTCCCTGCTCAGCGGGGAGTCTGCTTCTCCCTCTGCCTCTCCCATGCCCTCCTCCCCGTTTGTGTTCTCTCTCTCACTCACTCTCTCTCTCAAATAAATACTTAAAAAAATATTTAAAGCTGCCACTTTAGTAAATGGGCTTCATTGCTTTGCTAGCAAAGGTATTCATGAAGCATATCCTGGGATCATAATGGAGAAGAGAAATGAAAGCAGATCACCTCCTCATTCTATCTCTTCTCTTCTCAAACTGCATATTATTTCAAAACCAACAGCTACCCCCCACCAAAGAAAAGGAGATGAATGAAAAAATAAATGTTTTAAAAAAATTAAACGATGTAGAAAGAATACAAGGAATTTTAGAAAACAACAAGAGAAACTTTCGCCTATTCAAAAGTGCAATAAAACTGATTGAACTTAATATACTTAACCTGCTTTTTAAAAAATCCTTCAAAAGCTGTACTCCCCTCGCTACTCCCACTTACCTCTGTAACTTTATCTTGATGTCTTTCACTAAAGGAAGTTTCATCTCTAGTCAGTTAACCATACAGCATACCTTTATTGAGCGGTTTGTCTAAGAAAAGTGCTAGGCAAGATGCAGTGAGTAATTCAAGATGAAAAAACAGAACCCCTGACCTCCTAGCATCCCATCTTAGAAGGTAGGCCAGACATATAAATCACCCCAACTCCTAACACACTGAGCTGAGAGCTATCAAGACATAAAATTGTGCTACAAGATATAGGCTAATGAGTAATTACCAGGTGGAGAAATCTAAAGACTTAGAAGAGACAAGCTTAGAGCTAGATTTGGAAAGAGAAGTGGTATTCCTTTCAAGCAGGTAGAGAGAGAAGCACATTCTGGGCTGAAGTGCTAAGTCTGGCAAAGACTAAGGACTGGCTAAGGACTAAGGGTCTTGTTAGGGTTCATAAGTAGAACTAATGTATTAAAATTCAGTTGGCAAACTTGGACCCATTAGCTTTTATTCCTGATGCATGGAACCAGGAGGGTCATGCACATAGGAGCAGTGATCAGATATGCCTTGAGAAGATCATTTGGGAAACAATATGGACAAAGATGAAGGTAAGAAGAAAAGGAAGGCAGAACCAGGTTAGAAACCTATTAAACTTCTTTCAACCGGTGATTGTGAGAGTCTGAAAGAGGGCTGTGCTATGGCTGTGGAAACTAGAAGAAATCATTCAAGAGACGTTGTGTCTAGGTTATTAGAAAAGTTACTTGGGGGGCTCCTGGGTGGCTCAGTCGTTAAGCGTCTGCCTTCGGCTCATGTCATGATCCCAGGGTCCTGGGATCGAGCCCCACATTGGGCTCTCCGCTCGGCGGGAAGCCTGCTTCTCCCTCTCCCACTCCCCCTGCTTGTGTTCCCTCTCTCGCTGTGTCTCTCTCTATCAAATAAATAAATTTTTTTTAAAAAGTTACTTGCGTTACAAAGCAACATAAAAATCTATTCAAACTGGCTTGAATAGTAATGGGCCTGCAAATCTAAAAAGTCTAGCACCATCAATTAGGACTTCAGCTTTGTATCTCCACATTTTTCTCAACTCAGCCTAACTTTTTATGTTAGGCTAACTCCCTCATGTTCCCCAAAATTGTTACCATCAAACACTGAAGCAATAAACTTTTTTGTTTGCTTTCAGGAGGGGATAGTTGCTTGTTCTCCCTAAGCTTTGATACTAAAGCCTCAGTTGGACACTAAAGCCTCAGCTGGACTCTAACTCTACTATCCTAGGAAGACATTTGCTTTTGACCCAACCAAGTAATGACTGGTTACATTCACCCCTAAATAATTATGTTGATAAGGCTCAAACCAATTAAAGCCCACTCTTGGAGTTAAGGTGAAGCCAGTCCTATCCAACCCACAAGGTTTCTATACTGGGGGGAAGAGAAGATGGATACTGGAGAGGCAAGCACAAAGTTTGCCAACCTTTCTGGACATCTATGCCACTATGCATTTCTTCGCATCTTTTCTCTTGTTTGAACTGATCTCCCTCATGTAGTTCCCTTGAATAACTCCTACCTTTACATCAAATCCAGCTTAATTCTTACTTTCTCTTTGACGTCTGCTCTGACTTCTTGATCTTCCCCATCACGTCCTCCTCTGAAACTAACTCATTTACTTAAAACAAAAACTTTTTTTAAAAAAATTGTGGTATAACATATATACAGTAAAAAGTAAAAATCTACAAAGTTCGATAAATTTTTACATGCACATATACCAGTACAACGACCACCCAGCTCAAGATACAGAACATTTTCAGCAACCTGAAAGGCTACCACCTTTACTTTCACTGTCCTTACCTATGATTGTGACTTGCATTGCCAGAAATTAGTTTTGCTTATTCTTGAACTTGGAATTATCCAGTATCTATCCATGTGCATCTAGCTTCTTTCACTTATCATTACATCTGTAAGATTCATCCATGTAGTTGTGTATAGGAACAGGCTATTCTTTTTTATTGATGTATAGTATTCCATTGTAGTAATATACAACAATGTATATGTTCATTCAACACCCCCCAAATTCAGGCTTTCCAAATTTTGACTGATACGAGTAAAGCTACTTTGAAAATTTTGTACATGTCTTTTTGTGGATATATACACTTAATTATCTTGAGTATGTACCTAGGATATCCTATTATATACCTTGAATTGTTGGGTCACAAGTAGGCATATTTTCGTTTCAGGAGACACTGCCAGACAGTTTTCCAAAGTGGTCTGACCAATTTTTACTTGCACCAGCAATGTATACAATGAACTAATTTACTTTTAAAATAAACTATTGTGATCTATTTATTCATGTGTTGGTATTGCTTCATCAATTAGACTCTAAACCTCTAGAGGGCAGAGACTGTCAAAGTTCTTCATTGTTCCAGCGCCTAACATTGTGTTCTGCATGGCCATAATGAATGATTCCATCAATTTTCAACAAAACTCTAGCTATGACTTTTTAAAATTATATATTTACTATTCTGTTATTAATTCATAATCAATAATATAATTAATAATAACATGTTCTCCCTTCTCACTTTTGGGTATATAGCCAAAGGAACTGGTAATAGGATCTCAAAGAGATATTTGCACACCCATGTTCATTGCAGTATTATTCACGATAGCCAAGAGGTGGGAGCAACTTAAATGTCCATCAGTGAATGAATGGATAAAGAAAATGTGATAGAAAGTCATATTTATTCAGCCTTTAAAAAGAAGGAAATCCTGTCATATTCTACAACATGAATGATTCATAGGATATTATGCTAAGTGAAATAAGCCAGTCAGAAAAAGACAAATATTGCATGATTACTATATATCTATGAGGTACCTAAGGTAGTCAAATTCATAAAAACAGAAAGTAGAATGGTAATTGCTAGGGGCTTGGGGGAGTCATTCAATAAGCATAGAGTTTCAGTTTTCCAGGATGAAAATTTCTAGAGATCTGCTGCACAACAATGTGCATGTTGTTTGTTAACACTACCATATACTTAAAACTGGTAAGGATGGTATATTTTATGTTATGTGGTTTCTATCACAACAAAAAATAATGATGGATTTTCTTTTCATTTTAGTATTTTAAAAGTTAAAACTAAGTAATTTTTAAAATACTAAAATGAAAAGAAAATGCATTATTTTTCATTGTGGTAAAAACATGAAATAAAGCAAAATAAATATACTATAACACATACATATATTCACAATAAACAAAACAATGTAGTCATTATTTCTCTCAAGTTCAATTTTTCCCAGCAAATTTTGAGGATCTAAATTTTACTGATTTGATTCTTTAATCTATTTTTGGTTAGTGACAAATTTTATCATTTATCATTTATCAACTTTATCATATGTTGTTTTACCCATTTACAGATTGAATTTAGGCTGTATAGTTCTACTAATAGGATTTGATAAAGATTACCTTTTGTATTTATTTCTTAGCTCACCCACAAGAAACTTCTGAACAGTTCTCCTTGGGTCTTCTAGGATTGCACCACCGGCAAACTCCACTCTCATTTCTTCCATATTTCAGTTGCTTCTGTGGCTGCTTTCTCTTCCTATATATTGTTTGGGCTCTTTGTCTTTCTGCCTTAAAATTTACTGATGAGTTTCCAGATTAAACTAAACTACCCCACACTCCTCTTTCGTGGGATAATTTGTGGCTTCAACAAAGCTACCTGTTTGGATGCCCTCACTGATTGTACTTTCACCTCTGCAGGAGACCTAGAAGCCTGCTGACTTCCATGATGCTTTGCAAACTTTCATGAGTCTCGCAATAATCCAGGAGACTTGTTAAAACTCATCCTCTGGGCCTTCAATCCCAGAGGTTCTGATTAGCAAATCTGGGGAGGGAAAGGGATCCATGCTCTAACCCATGCATTGGAGCTAGCTGGCTCAGTAGAGGCCACTGTGCACGTTCTTCCCAACTCCACATTCAGTGATGTCACATAGCTTGAAATCAACCAGGTAGGAGTATTTATAGCACTGAAATCAGCAAGTGCTAAAAATCAGAATTCTGCCCCCCACCTCACCTCTCCTTCCCCCCAGTAAGCTAGATGTTAAACATTTACCAGCATGTCACCAAATGCATGACTTTGCAAGCAACCAAGTGATGGTGATTTTGTAGTTTGAGTTGCATGTGTGCAGACACACACACACACACGCACGCACACACATGTCCAGGTTTTTTAACCAATATGAAATAGTTGCACCTATTCTGCAACTGCTAGGATTTCAAATGCATGATGAGGTCAAACCGTTTCTTTTTTAAGAAAGAGAGAGAGCACGCGTGCATGAGTGGCAGGGAGAGGCAGGGAGAGAGGGAGAGAGAATCATCCACACCCAGCACAGAACCTGATGAGGGGCTCCATCTCACGACCCTGAGATGATGACCTGAGCTGAAATCAAGAGTCGGATGCTTAACTGACTGAGCCACCCAGGTGCCCCGGTCAAACCATTTCTTGGGTCAAAAACGCTTGATCTATCTACCTATCTTTCCATCAATCTATTCATCTATCTTTAATATATCTGTACTTAATCTACATTCACATCTACATCTGTTTTGATAAATCCAGTATGTGCCACTTCCCCAGATTGTCTTCATACTCTAGGTAATTACTCAATCAAAGGCATCCAGTGATAGACACTGGGGAGGGTATGTGCTCTGGTAAGCGCTGTGAATTGTGCAAGACTGTTGAATCTCAGATCTGTACCTCTGAAACAAATAATGCAATATATGTTAAGAAAAAAAAAAAGAAGAAGAAGGTAGCGGGAGGGGAAGAATGAAGCGGGGGAAATCGGAGGGGTAGACGAACCATGAGAGACGATGGACTCCGAAAAACAAACAGGGTTCTAGAGGGGAGGGGGGTGGGAGGATGGGTTAGCCTGGTGGTGGGTATTGAGGAGGGCACGTTCTGCATGGAGCACTGGGTGTTATGCACAAACAATGAATCATGGAACACTTCATCTAAAACTAATGATGTAATGTATGGGGATTAACATAAGAATAAAAAAAAATCAATCAAAGGCATCCATTTTACTTACAAAAATCAGGAGAGAGAACTGGCAAGCCTAGTCCATTCCTGCTGGGACTTCTTTGAGTGCCCCAGAGTCACTACTGATAGCCAGTCCTAGGCCATCTGATGGCATCATCCACAGCCACGATGATGCTCTTGCCGGTGGGAGCTTCTCAGAGATCACATTCCTGCTCCTTACATGTGAGCTCCAACAATACACACTTTTGCCCATATTCACATGTGTGACTTCTAGGCCAAGGAAGCTGGTCCAAATGGGCTTCTTACCTCAGCCATACCTGGCAGAGGTGGTCATCCCCATGTTTCCTAGACTAGAGTATCTAGGTTTTGCCACCCAACCAGGCTTCTTTTCCCTTGGGGAACATTCCACTCTGGAAATCTTGTAACATACTCCTCCCATTAGGCTTCAGACATGACAGTTCTAACACAGCAGACAGAGAGGTTCTAACCATCCTACTCTGAGAAAGGAAGGAGCAGGTAAGATCCCTATCCTCTCAGAAGGCTCAATGAACCCCATTCAACTTGCTCTCCTCTTCCCAAGTGACCAGCTACGCTTACCAAGGACTCTTAGAAGTGGTAATTTTTGTTGGAAACTTAAAAGATCCTTCTACTCTCTTGCCCTTGTTCCAAGCAGGTTTCCTAGGCTTACAGTCCATTACTGAGAAAAGTAAATCTGTTTCAGAGTGGCCATCTGTGTCCACTTCCTGACCAAGAAGTGATTGTAAACTCTCTTTGAAAAAAAAAAAAAGTTTAAGTTCTTACTCCCTATGCTATCCATAACTAACCTATCTAGTCATCAGGGGTTTTAAAATATAAATGGGACAGTGCTATAATTATTTGAATTCCTTTCCTTTCCTTTTTTCCCTTAGTATATCATGCCATGTTTTCACATCACTATACATAGGTTTGCCTGATTCATGTTAATGCCTGCATAATATAGGAAATATATAGTATTATCACACTTAATGTGTACCAAGCACATCTTTAAATATATTTAGTTCTCAGGACCACACTATATGAGGTAGGTGGTATGTGGACTCCGTTTTATAGTTGAGTAAACTGAAGTACAGAGAAATTCAGTAACTTGCTCATGATCCTAAATTTAGTAGATATCCAGAGCCAGGATTGGAATCCAGGCTGTCCATGGCCTTAACTCTCTTGCCCCGGGCCATGGTATGACTGTACCACAGCTTTTTTAGTCATTGCTTTGCTAATCCTTTCCAGGTTGTAATCTTTGTTGGCATCCCCTGCTGACTAGCACATTCTTGGATGCCTCTCCTGCCTCACAATGATGTGTATTTAGGGAATTAAAAAATAACTGTTATAGTAGCTTACCTCAAAATTAAAGTAATTATTAGATAGATGACTCTCCTTTAAAAAATGTTTTGTATTCCAAAATCTCAGTAAAAATTACTTTTGGGTTATCACCAGCTTTGGCAAACCACATTACATCCACGGGCCATTACCATCGATAATTGAGAACTCACACACGCGTTAATCAATCATTTATTCCTGCCTCCCATCTCTCCTGCATGGTTCTAGATGTTTCCTATCTCAGTGTTAGTTTGGGGGAGATAGTGAAATTGTATCACCCTTTGTAGTCCAAAAAACTGTCATCGCAGATACAATGAGTTAGATGAATTTAGAAAGGTGGGTGGGAGTGGGCTGGGGTGGGGAGGGGATTATGCTGAAATCCATTTTCACTGGCAACAATTTTATACTATGTAGCAACATTTCCTTGTCTACTAAAGGTATACTTTTTACTCTTTCTCAGAAGCTCAAGAAAAAGAGAAATGAAAATGAGCACAATGTAAAATGTAATAGACTATGCTTCTCCATTCAATTCAAGATGAAACTTTCCACTTTGGGATAATAGAAAAAAGACTGGATTAAGAATAATAAAACTGAGTTCAGATCTTACCAACTGTGTGATCTTAGACAAGGTTTTCTTTTTTTTTAATTTTTATTTTTATTTTTTTACTTTCATTTTTTTATTGTTATGTTAATCCCCATACATTACATCATTAGTTTTAGATGAAGTGTTCCATGATTCATTGTTTGTGCATAACATCCAGTGCTCCATGCAGAATGTGCCCTCCTCAATACCCACCACCAGGCTAACCCATCCTCCCACCCCCCTCCCCTCTAGAACACTCAGTTTGTTTTTCAGAGTCCATCATCTCTCATGGTTTGTCTACCCCTCCGATTTCCCCCTCTTCATTCTTCCCCTCCTGCTATCTTCTTCTTCTTCTTTTTTTTCCTTAACATATATTGCATTATGTGTTTCAGAGGTACAGATCTGAGATTCAACAGTCTTGCACAATTCACAGCGCTTACCAGAGCACATACCCTCCCCAGACTTAGACAAGGTTTTCTTAATCTTGGCACTATTGACGTTTGGGCTGGATAATTCTTTGATGTGAAAGATGGTTCTGTGCTCTGTAGAATGTTTAAAAGCACCCATGGCCTCTACCCACCAAGGGCCATTAGCAGCTCCCCCTCACGCTCCCCTGAGTTGTGACAACAAAAATGTCTCCAGACATTGCCAAATGTTCCCCAGGAAGCAAAGTCACTCATTCCCTAGAGTGAGAACCACTGCTCTAGAAAAACCTCCAAATTTCTTAGAACTATAGTTTCTTCATCTCTAAAAATGAGGGTCATTTTATTTACTTTACGGAGTTATTGTAAAGACCTACAAAACTGTAACTTATGAATTGTTACTTAAATATTACATTAGGTATCACTATTGTTTATTATTTAGCTTATGCTGCTTTAGAGAGCTATATATGTTCTGAAATATCTGATATATTTATCAATTTCAGAATATATTTCTATGTATATTTCTAATTATAAATAGTTATAATACATGGAGCAGGTAGGCACTAACTATTCACTATTGTCTATAAATTAATAGTGAACATTGTTCTATTTCATAACCACTGGCCTTACCCCTGCTGCTGGTTAACCCATTTTCAAAAGGCCTGCTGTCAGTCCTACAGGAAGACAGGTACCTAGAATGCAAAGCAGATCCTCACCATCCCTACGGCCAGGAAAAAAATTACAAAGAGTGTATGTTATTCAGGAGGCCAGGAGATCATCTCCATTTGCAAAGCACAACATAGGAGATAATTCCTCCTACGGAAAAAGTACTTTCTCTTATTCCTGGCTTGTATAGTCATTCCCCTTATCTGTGGGGGATCCGTTCCAAAACCCCCAGTCTCATATTGTCACAAGAAGGGTGAGTACAATGGATATTTTGAGAGTGAGAGAGAAAGACCCCCAGTAGATGCATGAAACTGCAGATAGTATGGAACCGTATATATACTATGTTTTTCCCTATGCATATACACCTACCATAAAGTTTAACTTATAAATTAGACACAGTAAGAGATGAACAACAGCAATAATAAAATAGAATAATTGTAACAATATACTGTAGGGGCGCCTGGGTGGCTCAGTCGGTTAGGTGTCTGACTCTTGATTTCAGCTCAGGTCATCATCTCAGCGTCTGGGGATTGAGCCCCGTGTCGGGCTCAGGGTGTCGGGCTCAGCAGGGGGTCTGCCCAGAGTTTCTCCCTCTACCCCTCCCCCACCCCCTCTCACTCTCGCACGCGCTGTCTCTCTCTCAAATAAATAAATAAAATCTTTTTAAAAAACACAATATACCGTAATAAAGGTTACGTAAAGGTACTTTCCCTCTCACTCTCAAAGTGCCCATTGTACTCACCCTTCTTGTGACGTTATGAGACGTCAAAAAGCAGAGGTGAAGAGAGGAAGTGGGTGAATGAGGCACGGGTTGTGACGTAGTGTCAGGTTACTGTCGACCTTCTGACCGTGTGGCAGGAGGAAAACCCCCTGCTCCCGGAGCACGAGGAAAGGCGGGATGTGTGTAACCGACACGGTGGAACATGAAGCCCTGGTTAAGAGGGAATACGGTACCGCTGAATGGTCTTCTTACTCTGCGCATCATTCAGAAGCTCGAATTGTCCCCGCTGATGTCCATGCCACAAGGGTTGTGTCCTTGGAGCTCCCTAGTATGGGATGTCATGTCATTTGAAACCAAAAGCTTGGGAAGAGTTGACACTTTTTTGTCATTCTTCCTGAGTCTGTCTATAGTGCATACAAAGTAACAGGTCCTTTCATGGGACAGACACTGGTCACATCTTTATTGAATGACTGGATAATTATTGTGCTATATCTTAACAATAGCTTTCAAAAAGCAGTAGATACAAAGATTGTGCACATAAATACTAAGGGAAGGTTTTAATTCTGCCACTTCATCAATTTATTTCAGGCAGATTCTTCCCTTTTTCTGCTATGCTCCTAACCCCACCCCAGAATTCTTGAAGAATTAGCTCTGATATGTGTCAAGGTCACACACTGGGAGGCTTTTAGTGGGGGTGGAGGCAAGTTTCCTTCCTTTCCTCATCTTCCTCTTTTTTTCTTCCTCTGGTGTGGGTAGGATGGGCCTTGCTGGGCCTTCTGTTGGGAGGTTAAGGATGAGTTAAGATAGGAGTGCTGGAGGCCTGCTTGGAGCTGGCTGTGGTCCAGATTGTCAAAGCAGGACAAAGAGGGTCTTTGCTTTCTAAGTATTGCCGAACCAGTGTCAGCAGCGTAAAAGAATACAGGGATTTGGGAGGGGGAGCAGAATGGCAGGGGATGTGGCAGGACATGATGTCCCTAAGGAAGGGGATAAGGAAACCCCAGCATCTCCAGCAACCAATAGATGAAAAACCAACTTCTACAAAGGAACAGCAATGACCTCAGTTGTAGGGAGCCCCATTTTATCACTTTGGAAAATAGAGTGGCATTAGAAGTTTGGGGGACATTCTAAAGTCTACCATTTAGGGACAGCCTACTTCGTGGTGGGACTCCTCCAGCAGGAGCCATGGGAATGGAGAGAAGTAGAAGTGGTGATGGCTGGTGAAGTCGCAAAAGGCAGACCCTTGAGGGAGGTAGATTGGCACAAGTTTGAGGACCCATCTTGGCAGAAAACAACTGAGATCCCAGCCCCTCTCACTTTTTAGTTATTAGAAACTTTCAGCTACACAGGCTTTGTCCACATGAGGGCAGCTGGGATTTCTGGAAAGGGCACCTGGAGGGGCATTTGTCATGAAAGGGAGAGACAAAACTGGTAATCCTGACACCATTACAAGGTGTGGAGTTTGGGCAGGGGGTTTGTAGGGAGCTGGTATTAACACAGCATGTGGCCAAGGCTGAAAATCCGCCATACCCTATCACCCAGGCATGGTGACACACTTGGGGAAAATGACTGAAGCAATGAATATGAACTAAACGAGCTGCAATCTTGGAGCTCAAATTTGGGGCACACCACTGTGCAAAGGAATTTGGTCCATCAGGGCGTTGTGCAGATGAAAAAATTCCACCTGGTGGTGTGAGCTGAGTTTTCAGTGGTGACATCGTGTGGCAGGGCAGAAGTAAAAGGGCCAATGGAGGGACGCCTGGGGCTCAGTCGGTTAAGCATCTGCCTTAGGCTCAGGTCATGATCCCAGTGCCCTGGATCGAGTCCCGCATCAGGCTCCTTGCTCAGCAGGGAGCCTGCTTCTCCCTCTCCCTCTGCTGCTCCCCCTGCTTTTTCCCTTGCTCACTCTTTCTCGCCCATTCTCTCTCTCTCTAACAAATAAATAAATAAAATCTTAAAAAAAAAAAGGCCAATGGAGTGATTAGATTGTCCAATTCTCTATTCTAGAATGGGGAGGGACATTGGCCCTTTAGACAGAGCAAACTCCCTGGGCGCCTTTTTTGGGGAAGGAAGAGGTCTCAAGTGACAGAGATTGGAAATCTATCTAAATTGAACATATGGAGGTATGAATGATTAATTGGAAACATAAAAGAGATGGACTTGCATTAGTACTCCAAGCTGGTGTAGCAAATCATACCAGTGACATATGCATTTTCCACACACTTACATACAGATACACACACGAACACACACAGTCTCACATACACACATACCCCAAAACCTGATGAGGCAGGTATCATTGCTTCCCATTTCACACATGAAGAAATATGGGTGCAGAGGATTAAATAACTTACCCAAAGCCACAGAGCTGAGAAGTGGTGGTCACAGTTGAAACTGAGGTTTGCATTCCTACACACATTTGTGCTTCAACTCTGCTATGCTGTCTTTGGGGGCAGTGGTTCTCAAAAAGTGGTTCCCAGACCAATTGCACAGTGTCACTTGGGACCTCGTTAGAAATGCAGATCTTGGGGCCTCACCCCATACCTCCTCATCGGAAACTCTGAGGTGGGGCCAGCAATGTGCTTTACAAGCAATATTTTCTTTCTTTTTTTTCCCCCACTGATTTTATTTTATTTTATTTTATTTTATTTTATTTTATTTTATTTTATTTTATTTTATTTTATTATTTTATTTTCCAGTGCAGTTAACATACAGTGTCATGTTGGTTTCAGGTACACAGGCAATATTTTCATTTGAAGAATGGTTTTGTCACTCCATCGTTTGGAGAATAAAGGTCTGAGATGCTTTTGCAAAATCTTCACTCCAAACAACAGGTAACACCTATAACTTACACAGGGTAAATATTTTCTAAGCAAAAAAAAAAAATCTAGGCTAGAAATAAACAAATAATCCAGGCTTGGTCCTGATTAAAATCATATTTATTCAAAGATATTCTTTTAGTGGATAGATGAAAATTGAAATACTAGATAATATTTATCTACTGTAACAATTACATTAAATTAATTCATAATGTTCACTCAATAACATTGTTTGCATATACTCCTCTTCCTAGGGAAGTGCTACCTAATTTATTTCTCACACATCAAAATCCAGTAAATTGATATAATTATATTATTTTCTCTAGAAATACTGATGGGGTCTGGTCTGCATGCCTCAGAGGGAAGGGGAATGAGAACAGTGGGTGACATCATGTGCCATATGTTCAGCAATATCTATAGCACTGTAGGTACAATGAGCAGAGGTGAGAGTATTTATGCCAAATTTCCTCATTGTTGGGGGACATGATGAATTTTAAGTTCATATTTTATTCATTTCCCAAGTATTGTATTTTTTTATATGCTCTTATTTTAAAAAAAAATCACTGACACACTAGAATTTGTTCTCATCTTCCAGGGAGACCTGTAAACCAATGGAAATATTTTTGACTGTCTGACCAAATGTCTGATAAAAATGTGTTATTCTCCAAGGTTAGAAGGTCAAGTGATCGATTTAATTTGATGCAGGATTTTTACAATAAATTTTCCAACAAATTATAAGAAAAATATTGTAAGATTTGGTGAGGATTTCTCCCATGTTAAAAGGACAGTCGATTCAAAAAGCAACTAATTTCTACTTAACCGTGCTTCTGGCTGCCTTTCTTTGGCAAATTTTGTCCTCAAAGAATCACCAGGACAAACCTAAGAGAATCTATTCTCCAAGAGATTAAATAAGGATTTTGGAATTAAATGCTTTGAGTCCTAATCCTAGGTCTGTCCAAAAAAAACTTTTTGTATGTCACTATTCACAAGTTTCATTTCCTAGTTTTTAAAAATTGAGCAATCTCACAATCTCAGCACCAGATAGATCATGGGAAGGTTGTCACTGATACAAAAAGCTATCATCCTCTCAATAATGATTATCATAAAGACTTAATATGTGTAATTCAATTTAAGGAATGAACTCAAGGAAAGAACCTGCCAAGATTTTTTTCAATGTAGGTTAACATCAGCACAGAATATATAATATGCCATAGGTGTGGACTGTGTACATACTTCAGTTATATTTTCACTACACAAATACTATTTTCCTGCCCAGCTTTTCATTCAAGTGCTGGTTTCTAATACCTGTGAACAAATGTGCTTAGCCCTGCTAATGCTGATAAAAACTACAAATCTGTGTCCACTGTTGATCTACGAATGAAAGTGGTATGCCATGCACTCCATCTCACTGTACCCTCAATGGAAACTCAGCAGGGCTGTTAGCATATACCACAAAAAGATAATATTAATTCAAGCACTTTAGGAAAATTCCCCAAATCCATCTTCTTCTCCTGATAACATTATAGAAGTTTTTGATATACTGATATTTTTCAGCCTACGACTTACTAGCAATGCAATTTATGACACAGTCATGATAAATCATTTTCCCCATAAGCCCAAAACTTGTCTATCTTAAACTCCCACCCACAGTAGTGTTAAAGATTTACAATGCATGGAGAAAATTAGACCCATCTAGCATCTAGCCACCATGTTTCCACAATATGGACCTTCAGTATGTTTTAGAGGAAGACATTGAGGTATGTAACTGATTAGTCTATTTGACTAATTCTGGTTAGTCTATTTGAGCCATTTAGAGAGTCAAAGAGATGAGCCCATTTATTTCTGGTTCCAGAAAATTCTTCTTTGTGACTTGTTTTTATAGATCATGATAGGCAAAGAAAGCCCTGGGCCATGGGCTATGGGAATAATGACAACTAAGACAGTGTCCCTCCTCCAAGGAAGGTGTTATCCTTTAGAAGATAAGCTCCAGAGGTCAGGGTCTATGTGATTCATTGAGACACTATCATATACACTCAATAAAGAGGTGTGAAGCCAGTGGGGGATGGTGGTGAGTAGGAGGTGTGGACATTAGTGTATGCAAGTGCCAGCAACTACATCACAAAAAGGTGGGAGACTGCCGTGCTCAGTATAAACTAACTATGTCTACAGTCAGCATTGTGTTCTAAAGAAAACCACTGTCACTGGAAAAACCCATATGCAATATTGAAGAGAAGTCCAGAGACATCTCCAGAGCATTTTCATGAAATTCTTTGAGGCAACAGTCTAGAAGTGTCATTCATCAAACATACACTGAGTACTTTCTTTCTGAAAGGTGTGTGCGGAGTACTTGATGGATTCAGAGGAATGCTCTGCCTTCCAGGAGTTGTCAAGCATTGGGGGCTGGAAGGCAGGTTCAGAGCCGCTGTAGTGAATGTATGTATGGCTTCTGTGTGACTTGTGAGTGGTACTGAAGAACGTTGCAGCTGTGAACCCAAGAGCCGTAATAGAACGATTAAGAGTTTGAACTTTAAAATACACTCAGAAACAGGCAAGAGTAATATGCCATGGACATGAATTAACCTTGAAGACAGAGATGATGTGAGAACTTGCCTTACTCATTCTGTTGCAGCCACTCTGACATCTTTGCTTTTGCCTCCAGCATATGGGATATGCACCCCCAGGGCCTTTGCAGTTGCGGTTTATTCTGCTTGGCACATTTTCCCCCAGATATCTGCAGGCTCCCTCCCTTACCTCCATCAGCCTTTATTGTAGTGTCACCTTTGCAGGGAGACTTTGCTAATCTCTTTATTTGATATTAAAGCTTCCGTGCTCTAAGCACCTAGGGGGCTCAGTTGGTTGGTTAAGCATCGGTCTTCGGCTCAGGTCTGATCCCAGGGTCCTGGGATCAGAGTCCAGCATGGGGTATCCGGCTCCCTGCTCAGCGAGGAGTCTGCTTCTCCCTCTGCCACTTGCCCCGCTCCTGCCATTCTCTCTCTTTCTCTCATTCACTTTCTCTCTTTCAAATAAATAAATAAATAAAATCTTAAAAAATTACTGAAAATACTTCTACGCTCATCCCTTGTTTGCTTTCTTGCTCTGAACAGCACTTATCTCTATCTTCAGCACCCTATGTTTTACTTGTTATTTATTTATTTATTTATTTATTTATTTATTTATTTATTTATTTA
>NC_058416.1:19472090-19478589 GCF_002201575.2 Neomonachus schauinslandi | reverse complement strand
TTATTTATTTATTTATTTATTTATTTATTTATTTATTTATTTATTTATCAATATCCCTGCTAAAATATAAGCTCGATGAAGGTTGGATTTGTCTGTTTCTTCACCTAGGACATTGCCTAGACTGTAATAGGCACTGATCAAATATTTTTGGAATGAATGAATAGGACTTGCATCAAGAAAAGTACATTCTACAGGTCTATATGCCAAGTACTGACAAAAATGTTTAGTAAAATCTGTCACATCTTTGACGATATGCAGAAAATACATTCATGTAGGGGCAGGGATGGGGAGGATATTCATTTTCTTGGCCTAATGTTTCTATGCAGAGGGTCTTCTGTTGGAGTAACTTGTCTTTCTTCCCATGCCTTCTCCTGCAGCCTTCTTAAGTTTGATTGACATTACTGAGCATGCTCAGCTCAATGCCTTCTTGGATTCTCTTTTCCTTGGAGGATGCCACGAGATATTTGCACTCTGGTCTGCTCATTCATGCACTACAATGGGAGTAGGCCTTTTGCTATCCAGCTCTACTGGCGATTGTGTGGGTGTCTCTCTCATTCAAGGGTGAAGTACTGGGGAGATTTCTGGGCCTCTAATCTAAAGCCACATTCTCTCACCATCTGTCCTGGGTCTGTTTTTCCATCGATTCCAAATTCAGAAGGTGGTCAAAAGGATAAAAAGGATACCATATATTGACTCCTTAACAGCTACAACAGGAAGATATCCATCAAGATGGAAAGATTACACCTAAGGAGGTGGTTGACATGGCAGCATGAGGCATTCCAGAGGAAAGAGTCTGGGACAGCACAATTTTATTGCAAGACTTGGCTCTGCCTTTTGTGACATTTGCCATGCTTTGCAATTTCAATGGTATTTTACATGAGCTGGAATTAATATAAGAGAACTGAGCACTACCTACAAGTCCTGGAATGCAGCAATTCTGCCAGTACCATGCAACTCAATCACCTACGGGACTTATATGAAGTGTTAGCACAGGGAGCCCAAGAAGGGATTCCAAGATTCCCTGACACTCACATGAATCCAAACAATGTGGCAGAGCTCTAGCTGACTGAGAAATAAGAGAAGTAGAGAGAGCAGTTTGGTGCACAAGAGTCTGGCATGAGGCAAAGACTTTGAGGAGATCAAGATTTTAATCCACAGGGTCAAAAACTGTAGCTACTGCCTCAACTCTTGCTTTAGTAATAGTTACACAGATAAGACCTTGGTTGGGTCCAGACAACCCTGGGTTGGCTCATCTTTCACAACTGCCACAAACCCATTGGAGCTTGATGCACCAAAACTCTAGCATTGTACCCCAAAGCAGTCTAGCACAAGAACAGCCTTGACTTATAAAATTGATCTTAACAATTTGGATTGAATATTTTCCACCACCTACTATGAATTCATGACCAACTCTGTCCCCTTTTCTTTCTAATCACCATCTATTATTCTGCCTCACTTGGCCCATTTTTCTTCAGGTATCCCCTTAGATTCTCCCAGTGGCATCCTACTTAGAGCCTTCCACCCTCTTCCAAACTTGAAGCTAGACAGCACATGGTTAAAATTCAGGTTCATTATTTTCTAAAATTGTCATAGTGAAAGGCATGCCATTGCTTTGCATGATTTAGATCAGTGCTGTCCAATAGAAATATAATATGAGGCATGTGTAATTAAAGATTTTTTAGGAACCACATATAAAAAATGAAGATAAACAAGTGAAATTAATGTGATAATATATTTTATTTAACTCAATATATCCAAAATATTATAATTTCAACATGTAATCAGTGTAAAAAATATTAACAAGATATTTACATCTTTAAACTCTGGGCTGTATCTTATATTACATCTCATCTCAATGGGGATGAGCCACATAGATTTCAAGTGCTCAGTAGCTACTGCAGTGGATGGGGAAGACTGAGATGGTATTACCTTACATTTCTGGGAAGATTGGGAATTCAGAGTGATGGGGATTCTTGAGTTTAGTGAGAACCTCTTAGGCTGTGTGAAGGGATTGTAAGGGGCAGAAATAGAAATGTTTGAGGATGATTGTACTAAAATCAGGTTTGTCTTTTATTTGATTTGCTTCTAAGGATTTCTACATTGTGTTTGCTGATAAAGGTTATCTGACACTGGCAAAGTAATCCCCCTGAGCCTCTGATTTCATCATATATTACATAGGAACAATAATGTAATAATAAAATATAACCGTGATACAATAAAAATAATCAGTATCCAGCTCAGTGACTATTCAGCTTACTGGATTGTTGTGGTGAAGAAATGAGAAAGCACTAAGCAAAATTGTTCACAATATTAGTTATTTATTTGGTGAAAAATTGGCCTTTTCATACTTAAAAAGACAGCTCTATTGAGGAGTACTTGACATTTGGTAAACAGCACATACTTAAAGTATACAATTTGACATACATATATACCCATGAAATCAATGAAGAAATGCACATCTCCAGCACCCCCTAATTTTTTTCATGCCCCTATGTTATATATGCTCCCCTCCTCCCTGCCCCTCACCCCCCATCTCTCACCTCCAGGCCCAGGCAACCAACAGTCTGCTTTCTGCCACCATAGTCTGCATTTTCTGGAATTTTATGCACATGAAATCATACAGTGTGAAATATATATATATATAAAATCAGGAAAAACTATATATATTTAACAGGCTTCTTGAACTCAGCATCGCTATTTTATAATCCATCCATGTTGTTTCATGTATCAACAGTTGATTTTTTTCTTTTTAAGATTTTATTTATTTATTTGACAGAGAGAGACACAACGAGAGAGGGAACACAAACAGGCTTCCCGCAGACAGGGAGACCTAGGCGGGGCTCGATCCCAGGATCCTGGGATCATGACCTGAGCCCAAAGCAGACGCTTAATGACTGAGCCACCCAGGCGCCCCCCCTTATTGATTATTTTATAATCCATCCATGTTGTTCCATGTTGGAGTCATGACCTCTGATGGACCTGTAAACGGAAGAGGGCGATCCCAGGCCAGTGGGCCCCTGCCCTGCCCTCAGAACGTGCGTTCCCATGATTCACCGTCCGAGCTGCGCGGGGAAGCACGCAGGCAGCCTTGAGAGTCACGTGTAACGACCACCAGGAGGGTGTACGTGGCGAATGAAGACAGGTAAGGGCTCCATGTAAACGGCCAAGATTCCGGCGGGTGGTGCCCGAGTATGTCAGCTCGCTTGCCTGTTGAAACTGCCGCCTGCCATCTGGAGCGGCCGGCCTCGCTCCGCCGTGGGTCTCCCCTTGCCCTCGGCGTCCAGTGGCGGGCCCGCCCGGAGAGAGAGCGATGGTTTGTGGGAAGGAGGCGTCCGCGGGGAGATCCGGGTCGGCCGTGGGCCCCTGTGTGGGGGTGGGGGAGCCTTGCGGAGCACACCACGGGACCGCCGGGACTGGCCCACCCGCGAGGGCGGCCGGCTGGGCGCTGGTGGAGGCCCTGCGCGGCGGGGGCGGCGGAGGGGGTGCGTGGCTGCGCCGTGGGTCGCCGCCCATGCCCAGCCGGCCGCCCAAGCCGGGGTTAGCAAGCTTGGAACAAGAGCTGAGGTGAGAGAGGGCGGGCGGGGGTCCAGACTCCGCGGGCTCCCGGGCTGGCAGGCAGAGCAGAATATGTTGGAGACCTTGGCAGCCATTTTGCAGAGCGAGGACGGCGTCTCCTACGCAGGGCTACCGTTTGAATTAGATCTGCCTGTGTCGGCGGAAGGGATGGGCTGGGAACTGTTGAGGGGAGTACACCAAGGATTGGGTCCCAGCTCTGGAAGGGGCAGAAAGCCCATGTCCTCCCGGCTCGGCAACAGCTCGTAGCGGTGCGCATGGTGCTCGGAAAGGTCGGGCCTGCCGGGAGGCGGGAAGAACGTCCTTTCCTTATCAAGCGCTGGGTGGAGAACGTGTTCCACGGACCGACCCCTGCTGGGGCTCAAACCCCCATGTTGGCTAAGTGAGTGCCTACTGCAGCAGGGGGCACCTTGTCCACGAACCCACTGTTTCTAGAAAGGTGGGTGCTACTAAGTCATGTAGAGTATGTAGATCCTCCCAGTGCCCCTGCCCCTATTTCTATGGAAGAGAGGAGGAAATTCCTGCTGATGGCGGGTGTATATATAGATACCTGGAAATGGGAATGAATGCAGCAGCCAAGGTGGTTGAACTCAGTGATTTTTCTGGTGACCTGTCATGAGCCCTGGTAGATTCCGCCACATTCACTAGAGAAGTGGTCCTTCATGTATGTGCAGAAAGACAGTTCTACTTCATTTTCAATCTTGATGCCTTTCTTGCCTTACTGCTCTGACCATAACCTTAAATGTGGTGTCCACTAGAAATGGTAAAACCAGACATTTTTACCCTCTTCCTGGTTTTAGAGGGACAGTATTTGATCTTTTATCATTAATCGTGATGCCAGTGTAGACTTTTTAATTTTTAAAATAATTATCCTTTATGAGATTGTGGAAATTCCCTTTTATTCCTAGTTTGCTGAGAGTTTAGATTGAGAATGAATGTAGTTTAAGATTTTTTTTGTTTTAATATGGTGACTTAAATTAATTGATTTTCAGATGTTAAACTGGCCTGAATTTCGGAGAGAAACCCCACTCTATCATGATATATTATCCATTTTATAATTGTTGTATTTAATGTATTAAAATTTCATTTAGAATTTTAGTTTAGAATCTGTGTTCATGAGGAATATTGGTCTTTGGTTTTCTTTCTTTTTTAAAATTGTGATAAGAACACTTATCATGAGACTCTCAACAACATTTTAAGTGCACTACAGTATTGCTAACTATAGTCACAATATTACACAGCACATCTCTTGAATTTATTCATCTTGCATAATTGAAATTTTATACCCATTGAACAACAACTCCCCATGGCAACCATATTCTACTGTCTGTTTCTGTAAGTTTGACTATTTAAAATACCTCATGCAGAATTTATCTTTCTGTGATTGGCTTATTTCACTTCGCATAACGTCCTCCAGGTTTATCCATTTTGTCACATACGACAGGATTTCTTTCTTTTTTAAGGCTGAATAATATTCCATTGTGTGTATACACCACATTTTCTTGATCCATTCATCTGTTGGTGGACATTTAATTTGTTTCCATGTCTTGGCTATTGTGAATAATGCTTCAGTGAACATGAGAATGCAGATATCACTTCAAGATCTAATTTCAGTTCTTTTGGATATATACCCAGAATTGGATTGCTGGATCATATGGTAGTCCTATTTTTAATTTTTTGAAGAACCACCAAACTGTTTTCCATAATAGCTGCACCATTTTATTTTATTTTTTTAATTTTATTTATTTATTTTTTTTAAGATTTTATTTATTTATTTGAGAGAGAGAGAATGAGAGAGAGCACATGAGAGGGGGGAGGGTCAGAGGGAGAAGCAGACTCCCTGCTGAGCAGGGAGCCCGATGTGGGACTCGATCCAGGGACTCCAGGATCATGACCTGAGCTGAAGGCAGTCGCTTAACCAACTGAGCCACCCAGGCGCCCATAGCTGCACCATTTTATATTCCTACCAACAGGGTACAAGGGTTCTGATTTTTCCACATAGTTGACAAAACTTATCTTTTTTTTTAATAATAGCAATCCTAACAGATTTGAGGTGATACTTTATTATGGTTTTGATTTACATTTCTCTGATGATTTGTGATGTTTGACATCTTTTCACATAACCATTGGCCATTGTATGTCTTTAGAGAAATGTCTATTCAAGTCCTTTGTCTGTAGTCCAATCAGGATTTTTTCTGTGGGTTTTTTGGTTTGTTTGTTTTGCTATTGAGTTGCAGGTTCCTTACATATTTTGATTATCAACCCTTTATCAGATATATGGTTTGCAAATATTTTCTCTCATTCCATGGGTTGCCCTTTCACTCTGTTGTTTCCTTTGCTGTGCAAAAGCTTTTTAGTTTGATATAGTCCTACTGGTCTATTTTTGCTTTTTTGGTTTGTGCTTTGGTGTCCTATCCAGGAAATCATTGCCAAGACCAATGTCAAGAGGCTTTCCTTTTGATTATGGGCACAATTCCCAGCCCAGTGTGAGCACTGAGTAATGTTCCCTCTAATTTTTTCAGGTGGTTATTTCCTGGGCCTCAGGTAGATCCATCACATCATCTGTTAATCAATACTTTGATGAATATTCAAGTATGTCCCTCTGCAGTTCTCTGGAGTCCTAGCTGGTCCTCTGTCTTGTCAACTCAAGTTGCCTTGTTCTTCCCAGAGTTTCAATTCTGTCTTCTCAATTCAGAGAACCTGCTGGGGGCGCCTGAGTGGCTCAGTTGGTTGGGCGTCTTCGGCTCAAGTCATGATCCCAGGGTCCTGGGATTGAGGCCCCTGTCATGCTCCTTGCTCAGTAGGGAGCCTGCTTGTCTCCCTGCCCCGCCCCTGATGCTCTCTCTCTCTTTCTCAAATAAATAAACACAATCTTTAAAAACAACAACAACAAAGAAATCAGAGCTTCATCCTCTATAATGTTGAC
>NC_058416.1:19188285-19472080 GCF_002201575.2 Neomonachus schauinslandi | reverse complement strand
TTGGTCTCTATTTTATGTTTTTTCATTAGTAACAATAGCTATGGGACTCCAGAGTCTCTAGGCCTTTGTTTTCTCATCGACAATATGGGGACAATTGTAGTAGATCATCAGAGGATTCATAGTGAGGATTAAAGGACAGTATCTGCAGTGCTGTTAGCTTCGTACCTGACACATAGAAGTGCTCAATAAAGATTAGGAGATCATTAATCTTTAAAGATACTCCCAGTTCTCGTACTACTATTGAATTTGCAAAATGATCCACATTTATCTTACTCCCTGCCTTGACCTGTCATCACACACGCGTGTGTGCACACACACACACACATATACTCTTCTTCTCTGTAGACTTAAGAGTAACTACTTTGTTTGGTTTGTCATAATGGTGATATTTTAGTTAGAAGCATCCAATTTCAGAGTTGGATGTGCACTTCATGACCATTTTACCCAATATCCACCAATATCCATATTCTTCAAAGAAGTAAAGTGCAATTTGGAGATATGAAGTCATCTGCCCAAGATAATGGAGTTGGTAGTGGTGTAACTGAGTCTCCAGATTTTCCATCCAGGTGTTTTCTCCACAAAACAATACTACCCCTCTTTCTCATTCTCTAGTCTTCTCTCAATTCTGGTAAATACTTTGACATTCACAAATAGGAATTTCACAAAACATTACAGACCCACTTATACCATAGTTCTATATAAGATTTTAAATTTTCTTTTCCCTTTTTATATTGGAGTGTGTGTGTGTGTTGGGGTGAGGATGAGGGTGGGGAAATGGGAAAATCTAACCAGACTCACTATAAACCAAATTAGCTGTCACAAAAGAAAATCATGCACTGGCAGATTTAAGAGATCCCCAAGTCCATATTCATTTTATAGCTGATAAAGTTGTGACTTTGAGAATTCAACTGATGGGTCTTAGTTTGATATTTGGTTAAGCTAAATTTTGGGTAAGCTAAAATTTAACATTCTGTTAAACACAGTGTCTTTTCAATAGTTTGCAACAGCTTCCAGGATAGTGAACATGGATGGTTATTAATGTAGTTTGGTACAACTGAGTAAAAATTCCCATAATTTCTTCAAATGATACTTTTGGAGAAATTAAGAGCTCCATATAACTTTAAATATTAACACTCTTGGTTATTTACACTACCTTTTTTCTCCCTTTTACTTTAAACATATATAAACAACAACAAAAAGTAGTTCTTAAGCTTAAGCATTATGGTGGTAGTATAAAAACATATTTAAAGCTTGTTCACTTTGAGCATAATCACTTTTTAATCTTTTAGGTCATAACCACCAATTGAACACACATTATTGGAAATCTTTATTTTAAAAACACAATGAGTTTGCTGAAACAAAAATACTTCGTAAGTAATAAAATACTTTATGCATTAAAAAAAGAGTGCACATAAAAAAATATTTAGAATTAGATTTTGGCTTTAGGCGATCTTTGTAAATGAGACACAATTTTTATAACTTTATAAATATCTTTACAACATCCAAATTATCTTGCAATAGAAGTATGAATTTTATTACATCACAAATGTATATTATGTGAATGCAAAATTGGATGCTGTTAAATCCTAGACAGTCTGATCTTTAGAATGATTATGTGATTGAAATTTCATAATAATAATTTGTTTGGTAGTGGATCAATTATTTTTTTGAGAGTGAGTTTATCATTTTCTTGACTGTGTCTGATCCTTGGATCCTTGGGGGTAAATTTTCAGTACAGCACATGGGGATTTAGCTATGTGAGTCCCATTAGTGTGAAACGGAGTTTTGCAGCTAAATCCATGAGCTGAGCAGTTGCTCTTTAATGTTATTTTAATATTTAATGGTTATTGCAGGGTTGTCAAGCTGGGACTCTCTCAATGAGAGAGATTTCCAGAACTTATGAGAGAGATTTTAAACATCTATTTAGAGCATATTGCAATATCCTTCGTTATAAGAAGAAGATTCTTTAGGGAGAAACAGTCCAATTCAAAAAAGAGTTTCCCTTTAATTGTGGCAAATTTGAGACTGAGATAATCGATTTCTTATTTTTATTAGAATTATCCAAAGGACTCATTAAATTGCTTTCATGAGGTAACTTAGATATTAATTTGGTGAAATTTTAATGGAGTATCAGAGAAAAGAATAAAGCGTTTTTTTGTGTATGGATTGTTACTGTTTTTGTCATTCATTTTACAATTTTTTGAGTTAATTGGCACTCTTGATTTTCCTTAAAATTTTCTAGGCAAATTTATAGAGGTAATCATATGTGAAGAAACCTCTATGAAGGATCAATAGTCTTTACCACAAGTTAGATTATTTAGTCATCTTGGAAAATTGTCTCACTATAAAGAATACACAGCTGCATTCTTCCCAGTGGGCATCTCCCTAAGTGCCTGGTGGCCTCTAAGAAGTTGTACAGGCCTAAGTGTTTTTGAAGAATCAGAGCATCTGGTGTCAATCCTTAAAATATACCCCATATTATTTTGGTCAAATCTAAGGAACATAAAACCTGTATCTGAAGTACCCAACGAAGTCATTTAAGGTCTCCAGGTAGAAGTGTTGGAACGACTCAAAAGAAGAAGAAAAAAAGAACAGCTGTATCCATTTATCACTTATCCCTCCTTTTGTCCACAAGTTCAAATTTTCCTCCTTTTGTTTCACTCAACTTATAAACCTGTACAAGTTTACACATTCTGGAAACAAGCAGACAAACCAATTTTTCTGTCACACAGTGCTCCCCTCCAGCTATGTTCTTAACATCTGCTTCCGCCCACCTCTTTGGAAGAGCCATCAACCTCCACAATCCCCTCTTCTACTTCCTTCCTGCTTGGTGGTATTACCATTGACTTCATGCTGGCTGATTCTTACCTCTCCTCAGTGTCTATCTGATCCATCCACCCTGAGGTTCTTCATATCCTGAAATACCACCTTCTTTTCACTTCTTCCTTTCCCTTGCTCCTTCCTTTCTTAGTTCATTCATTACTAAATACATTTTATCAGACACTGCTCAAAGTACCTTACACAGATAAATAGGCATAGTCACAATCCTTCGGGGGGAGGATGGGGGAGAGGGAGGTAAGGGTCTAATGGGAGAAATAGAAAAACATCCTTCTTTTTTCTGCTCAGTGATGCTGGAGTCTGGACTCTGGAAACAACATTTCTCCCTTGATTGCTGGTTCCCTTCTAGGTTCTTGTCAATAGGGAGTATACAAGAGAGACCAGAAGGCTGGAGTTGGGCAGAAGGGACTTACTCTTCCCTGTTTCCTTACTCTCCTTGTCAGTGATACTTCACCAAGGCCCTTCACTCGGGCAGGGATGGTTGGCTCCAGTCTCCAGCTATTTGTTGGCATTCTCAGAATCAGCTTCATTGTGCCCATTCAGTGGTATCAGGAACAGTTGGGCACTGGTCCACTTCAGAGGTTTGGGTGCCAGCTCTCTGGAGCATATCCTCCGAGGGCCTAAGGTATCAGTATCTCCAGGCAGCACTCTGGAGGCATGGTTTCCAGTTCTGTGGGCCTGAGCCTTGCAGAAGGTCCACTTGTATAGCAGACTGCTCTGCCTCTTGGTTCCATTATGACCCAGCAGTTCAAGGATACTCAGTGATCTGTGGCAGGTAGGGATGCTATTAGGAGCCTCTGGTAAGCCCCAGTAGGGGAATTACAGTGCAGACCCCTAAGCCCTATTCTTTTTTGGGGGGTTGAGGGAGAGATGATTTATGGTTCTTCATTTTTTAAAATTTATTTATTTATTTATTTGAGAGAGAGAGAACGAGAGAGATCACGAACGGGGAGAGGGAGAAGCAGACTCCCCACTGAGCAGGGAGCCCAATGTGAGGCTTGATCCCAGCCTTGGGATCATGACCTGAGCCAAAGGCAGATGCTTAACCTACTGAGCCACCCAGGTGCCCCAGTGGTTCTTCATAGGTTCTTCTTAGATATAATTTATATACCACACAATTCACACATTAAGGTGTTCAGTGTTTTTTAGTATATTCACAGGATTGTGCAACCATCACCACAATCTAATTTTGGAACCCTAAACTCTCTTCTTTTTTTTAAAAGATTTTATTTATTCAGTTATTCATTCATTCATTTATTTATTTAGAGAGCGCGCGTGAGCAGGAGGAGGGGCAGAGGGAGAGGGAAGAGAGAGAATCACAAGCAGACTCCGCACTGAGCCGGGAGCCTGATGGGGGGCTGGATCCAACAACCCTGAGATTATGACCTGAGCAGAAATCAAGAGTTGGATGGACGTTTAACTGAGAAACCACCCAGGTGCCCCTAAACTCTCTCCGCACACATCTGTTCTCTTTTTGAAAAATAGCTCTTTACTTGTTACTGGGCCCAGATAGAGTAACCATGAGCCACTGAATGACTGTGCAGTATGACCTGGCCAGCATGAACTGAGTGTTGTCTGACCCATCAAGGTTTAACACTGGGTATGTACACTAGCAATCCATCATCCTATGGAAATGTTGGAGGAGACACTATCTCCAGCAAGCTCTGAAGACTCAAGTGAGTTGAATGAGCAGGTGGCACAGACTTTTCTAACTCCTACTGATACTGTATTACCTCACTACCTCAATTCACTCCTATGGCCTCACTGGGGAATTTCTTATGATAAGTTGACTGAGGAATAAAATCTTGGTCCTGATTTACATATGTATTAGTCTGTTCAGGCTGCCATCACAGAATAGCACAGATTGGGTGGCTTAAAGAACAGAAATTTATTTTCTCACAGTTCTGGAGGCTGGAAGTGCCAGATCAAAGGGCCATTAGGGTTGGTGTCTGGTAAGGCCTCTATTCCTAGCTTACAGACAGCTGCCTTCTCACTGTGTCCTTTTATGGCCTTTCTTGTGTGCATGTGCAGAGATAGAGACAAGGACAGACACAGACAGAGATGTCTGTGTCTCTTCCTCTGTGATAGTTAATTTTATGTGTCAACCTGACTGGGCCATGGGGGGTGCCC
This sequence comes from Neomonachus schauinslandi, assembly GCF_002201575.2. NCBI lineage: Eukaryota > Metazoa > Chordata > Mammalia > Carnivora > Phocidae > Neomonachus > Neomonachus schauinslandi. Next base: position 19,467,112 of record NC_058416.1, on the reverse strand, counting down.
AGGTATTGGTCAAACATTATTCCAGGTGTTTCTGTGAGGGTGTTTTCGGATGAGATTAGCATTTGAATCTATAGACTGAGTGAAGTAGATTGCCCTCCCAAGTGAGAGGCAACACCTCCTGCCTGACTGCCTTGAGCTGGGATCTTTCACCTGATTTCTTACACTAATACATCAGCTTCTCCTGGGTCTCAAACCTGCTGGCTTTTAGACTAGAACTTACAGAGCTGGCTCTCCTGGTGCTCAGGCCTTTAGACTCAGACTAGAACTATTCCATCAGCTCTCCTGGGTCTCCAGTGTCCAGCATGCTGACTGCAGATCTTGTGCTGATTGCAGATCTTGGAACTTCTTAAATTCCATATCACATGAGACAATCTCTTGTAATAAATCTCTTTATATTGATTTTTATCTGGAGAATTTTGCCCAATACACTCTTATAAGGACACTAGTCCTATCAGATGAAAGCCCCATCCATATGACTTCATTTAGCTTGTATTACTTCCTTGTATTTCTATCTTCAAATATGGTCACATTGGGGGTTAGGGCTTCAGCATATGAATTTTGGGGAGGACACAGTTTAGTTCATAAAAACATGGTTCTACATGATATCTTGGCACTAACCAGAAGTGTACTGCTGTAACGTTACAATACAATCTGGAATGTTTTTGAAAGATAATGATGTGAGAGAAATTCTTCAGGTGGGTGGAACTTCAAGTAGTCCACTTGGTTGTACTAACAGTAGTCCGGAAGGATGGCTATATATTAATTCATAGTCAGCAGGTAACAGTTTGACGGGTGTGGGTCAAGGACTTGGAAAGAACAGGACTGAAGATTGGCAACAAGGTCTGGAGAAGAGGAATGTGGATGTTTTTTTTGGAGTGGGCACAGAATGTAAAGATAATTTGTGTCACATGTAAAAGCTCACCAAGGGGCATCCACTGTAGAGGAGTCTCTCAGTTGTCAGAAGGACAAGGTAATATATTCTATGGATGTCAATCATCCTCTGTCTTGTCCCTGTTATTCCAGTGCTTGATCAATGGGCCTAGGTATGAAGCATCTGTGGTAGCACTGGGGAAGGCTATGCATGAGCTTATCTTCCCTTAAGCAAGGATGACTTGGCTTCTACCACTGCCGAGTGCCTTATCTGCCAATAAAAGACCAATATTGACCCTTGGTATGGCACCATTACTCTAGCTACCTAGAGACAAGTTAATAACATTGAATTCCTTCCATTTTGGAGGGGCAACAATTTGACTTCAGTGGCTATGGATATCTCTTTCCTGCCTATAATGCTTTTGCTGGCACAATCATCTGAAAATATAACATCTTATTGACCGTATTCCATATAATGTTACTTCTCTCCAAGGAACTTATTTTATAACAAAATAAGTAGGGCAGTGAGCTCAAGTGCATGGAATCCACTGGTCATAGAACCACCCCAACACCCTTTCTCCTTTCTCTCTCCCTTTATCTCATCTCTCTCTCTCAGATATCTTTCTCTAGGGGAATCAAGCTGCCATGTTGTGATCAGCCCTATGTAGAGTTCAAAGAACTAATGTCTCCACCAACAACCACTGAGGACCTGAGGCCTGACAACAGCCATGTTAGGGAGCTTGGAGGTAGCTTTTCCATGGTTGATCCTTAAGATGGCTTCAGCTCATGCTGACACCTTTATAGCCTCATAAGAGACCCTGAGATTGAGGAACCCAGAAAAGCCATGGCCACATTCCTGAGTCACAGAAATTGGCAGATACATGTTTGCTACTTTAACCTGCTAAGTTTTGTGTTCAGTTGTTATACATCAATAGCTAAATTATATATATTAAATAAGTGAATAAAGTCTCTGATAAATTTTAAACACTGGACTGCTATGATTAAATATGTTTAAATATGAATAAATATTTTAGAAATATCACTGGCATCAATTTTTAAAAAGACCACTTTGGCATCAATATGGCCAATTATGTTGGGTTAGCCTATGGGCAGGAGAATAAGAGGATCAGATAACAGGAGCCTAGGTGTGAAGCGAACGAACGTACTGACAGTGAGAATGGAGAAAAGCTGGATTCAAGGAGGTACTTAGGAGGTCATCTGTCAGACTTGGGCAACCAACAGGATATGAAACACTTTCTCTATGTAAAAAAATGAGACTCCAGTCCCCACCATATTGTGTCTCTTTTACATGGTTGCTCTTCATTCTCTTCTCCAAAACCTCCCTCTCATCTGTCTCCCCTGAAGTGGTCAGAGTTCCACAGATTTCATGTTAGGCAATCTCATCTGAACCCGTGGCTTCTATTACCAACTGTATGCTAAGGACTCCCATATTCTTCCTCCCCGCACCTCTCCTGGGAGCGCGAGTTTTATATATCCAACTCTACACAAAGTCCACGTTATCTAGTTCAGGAATTAGCACACTTAGTTTGGGCTTTGTAGGCCACACAGTCTCTGTCGAAATACTCAGCTCTGGGGTTGTAGTTATGATAGTGGCCAGAGACAATACATAAATGACTGAGCATGCCTATGTTCCAATAAAACTTTATTTATAGGCAGTGGAATCAGAATTTCATATAATGCTCACTTGTTATGAGGTATTTTCTTTTTGATTTTTTTGTACCATTGAAAAAAATAAAAACTATTCTTAGTTCTTGAGCCTTGTGGGCTGTAATTTGCAGACCCCTGATCTCCACACCATGTTTCTAGCCTCATTTTCTGGTATTCTTTGCACTCAAGAGGAGGCAAACTTAATGCCCTTTTTTATGTCCTGCATTGACTGTCTATGGAGTTCCTGTTGCCTTTGATGCCCTCTTGCCTCTCTTCTACCTTGTGAACTCCTCATTGATAATTACTGGCTCAGTTGTACCCTGCTCAGTGCAGCCTTCTTGGATTCCCCCAGGCAGAATTATTTCCTTGCTCCTCTGTGCTCTCAAAGTACTTTGTTCCTATCTCTGTTATAGCAGTATCATATCATAGTGTCATTTATCTCTTTAAGTACCTGTCTGCAGCATTGGCCTATGAACTCCTCAGTGTCAAACGTCCCCCCTTATTCATCCAGTCCTCACTTAATAATGTCTTGAAGTGACTCATACAAGAAAGCCAACATTTTGTACAAGATACTACAGATTATTTCTAGAAAATTCGACCATAAAGATAAGTGTTTTCATTAAAATGCTCACTTTTTATCTTTGAAGTCTGGTTTTTTGGAGAATAAGTATTGTCTTCTGAAAGCTAGTTTTCATAATACTTCTCCGAGGATCAAATATTAAAAATTCTTGTAAAAATATTTTATAATCCATATACAAATAAAAAAATGTTAATCTTCATTAATATTATTGCTATTACTCAAACTACAGCTTGTACAGTTACTACTGCCATAGGTATTGCTATAAACCTGTTTTTAAAAGAAATTTGCCTCACTGGTAGTGGAAATCAGCCGCAGTAATATAAATTTATCTTACCTCCCAAAGCATGTATTTCCTGATTTGTTTTTGCAGATATTTTTGTTAATGACATGAACTCTTTTATACTTGTTATCATTTGTTTTCATACTAAAATTAAACCATTTTTTCCTTGAACTTTATATTCCTGTGATTTCTTTTTTAAAAAAGAAATAAGTGTTTTTCATTTCTTTCTTAAATATGTCCATTTAAATATGATTTCTCATTCTACCTTCATAAGACATGTTCTTTTCACCAAATGTAATCCTGGAGATAATCTCAGGCACAAGGACTGGCAGCCTTCGACAGTGGACTACTTTATGATGGAGAGAAGTATTTTCAGTCTCTCCCCTATTAATTTCTATCAAAAGCCAGCTTTACTCTCTTGTTCCCTAGTGGAACTATTTCTGTTTGATTTCAATTAAAAATGAAATGTCAGCATTTCAGGATGCATTGTGCTGCTTTATGGTGCACACGATTCCAACTCATTAGGGAGAAGGCAGCATGTTTGGAGGAAACCCAGTTGGGATGGAAAAGTAGATTTGTTTCACGTTTTTGTTAGGAGTATGAACCAAATGTGTTTTACAAGGCCTCTATTTAAAGGAAGAATCCATGGCAATAGGTTTCTCAATTCCCATATCATTGACTATCTTCAACTTGTCCGGAGGTTTCTTCTATTAGATCATATTTTCCTTATTCCCAAGCTAAATTTATCTAAAAACAATATCACCGTCATTTCTTGTCTGTGAATACTATATACTGTTGGAAAAGAGTGCCTGAAGATTGGGGAAGTAGTTATGGTTCTTTAAAAAGTTGATTTAAAGGTAGTATTTTAGGAGGGTTGGTGTTCCAAGAAAAAAATGTCTATGCTTCAAGTTTTTTTTTTTTTTAAGATTTTATTTATTTATTTGACATAGACACAGCGAGAGAGGGAACACAAGCAGGGGGAGTGGGAGAGGGAGAAGCAGACTCCCTGCTGAGCAGGGAGCCCGATGCGGGGCTCGATCCCAGGACCCTGGGATCATGACCTGAGCCGAAGGCAGATGCTTAACTACTGAGCCACCCAGGTGCCCCTATGCTTCAAGTTTTGACAGTCTGAGACTTGACATATAAAAATTCAAATGCATGTGAAACTTAGGAGAGTTAGTATCATTCTGCTTCTCTTCTCTCAAGGAAATGGGCATATGTAGGTAGTTATAGAAATGCATTGGTAGTGTTGACAACTTGACCAGGAGTGTAAAATGCATGATAACGGGATCACTTCTAAAAATTTCAACAAGAGTTCTATAATATTTTCAAAGAGCCAGCATCTGGAAAATGGAGTGTTTTTCCACTTAAAAGCAAGTAATATATTTTTCCAATTTTATTCTTGTAAAAGAAAAATGATGAAGGAATGTGCTTTCTGACTGCATCACATTTGGCAATACAGAGTACATAAACTTGAGAAACACAGATTGTATAGCCAAATTTCATAAGGAATTACAATCACCAAACACTGAAATAACCTGGCAACAATTTCGGAATATTGACAAAAAAAATGACCCTTTCTGTGGTGCCAAAGATTAGCTAATCGATGTGATTACAATGTGAAGGTTCAGAAGGGAGGGACCTGTGAATGGTGACTCTTGCTGTTAAAAAATGTGCTTTGCAGCCCTTCCTAATACTGGGCTGATAGACTTGTGCTCAAAATTGGATAACTCTAGCTTCTTACATTCTGTGACTTATGTTTCCCAGTTATTTACAGAGTGTGCTGGTATTAAAGTTTGTGTTTTCTTTCTTTGAATATGTCCAGAAGAATTTAGTCAGTGAACATGTTAAGCATTGACTGTGGGCTAGATATTGTGTGAAGTGCTAGAGAGAAATGTATTCCAGGGATCACAGGCTTTATCATCCTCCCCAGTGGAGGAAACAGACAGGTGCACAAATACATGAAGGAAGGTGTCATACATGGCCTGACAGTGGTTTCTTTGGGATACAATGGGGACACAAGAAGGGAGTGTGCAAGTGTATCCGGGAGAGTCAAGAAAGGCTTCATAAAGGATGTTGAAGCTACTGGTTTTTGATAAAAATCATTTCTAAGGCTGATGACTACCTGGTTTCAGGACTTGATAGTAATAGGTGACCTTGACTTTTCTTTCTTTTTTAAAAAATTTGAGATCTAATTGATACGTAACATTGCTTAAGGTTAAGCATGTGTATAGCATGTTGATTTGATACATTTATATATTGTAATATGATTACCACTATAGCTTAGCTAACAGCTCTATCTCATCACATAATGGTCATTTCTTTTTTGTGGTGAGAACTTTTAATATCTAGACTCTTAGCAACTTGAAATTTATAATACGGTATTATTCACTAATCACTGCGTTCTGCATTAGACCTCCAGAATTTATTCATCTTCTAGTCGTAAGTTTGTATCCTTAAAAAACATCTCCCTAATTACCCTACTCCCCCAGCCCCTGGTAACCACCATTCTACTCTGTTTCAATGTTCAGCTTTTTTAGATTCCACATATAAGTGATATCATACAGTATTTGTCTTTGTCTAACTTGTCTCACTTGGTATAATGTCCTCAAGTTCCATCCATGTTATTGCAAAGGCAGGATTTCCTTCTTTCTCATGGCTGAATAAATAACATTCACAGATACATAATTTTCACATGTATAATATTCACTATATAGGATATATAATATATATAATATTCACATATATATGTTATTCAGCCATGAGTAAAGAAGGATATATATATATATATATATATATCCATCACATCTTCTGTATCCACTCATCCACTGATGGACACGGTTGTTTCTATATCTTGGCTATGGAGAATAATGCTGGTAGTGAACATGGGAGTGTAGATACCTGTTTTCATTTCCTTTGAATACATGTAACCAGAAGTGGTATTGCTGGTTTATATGGTAGTTCCTTTAATGCCCAGAGGATTCCGAGGGAGCATTGATGAAACATTTCTAGGGGATGGATGACATAAAGAAAGGAGGCCTAACTCGTGTGTGTGTGTGTGTGTGTGTGTGTGAGAGAGAGAGAGAGAGAGTTTGAGAGAGACATCATTTTCATCACTCTCCTGGCACCTGATTTGGCCACTAACATCACAGCAATGAACCTTCCAGTTAAGCCCCTGCTTTCCTTATTTTAGCTTTCACTTTTCAGGCTGAATTTGATAGAATTTAATTTTTATTGAAGTAACATCTATTATTAAGGTTATACTATTATAATATATAATATATAATTATATATAACATATGTGTTATATGTAATATAACATATATGAGAATATATGTTATATGTAATAATTATAATATATAATAACATGTAACATATTATCAAAAAGGTTACTTTTAATAACCTTTTTCACAAATATAGAATTAACTTTTCTTTTAAAAGTTTTATTTATATGAGAGAGAGAGAGGGAGAGAGAACAGGAGCAGGGGGAGAGGGAGAAGCAGACTCCCTGCTGAGCAGGGGATTATGACCTGAGCCAAAGGCAGAGGCTTAACCAACTGAGCCACCCAGGAGCCCCTTAACTATTTTTAAATGTAGTGTTACTGAGACTCCTCTTTCATTATTCATTGAAAAGTCTTAGAAAAATTAAAGTAGATGTGTCCATTAGCTAAATATAAAGTGTTGATGGTCATTGAAAAACATGTTTTGGAGGCTTGGTTTTATATGAAGTAAGTATGATGATACCCTAGGTTGATGTGGAAAATGTTTATCTGGACCAGAGTTAACTACACTTTCACATCCTTAAAACAAAGTATAAGGTATTTAGATCAATTTTTACAAAAGAACCTTTTTTTGTAGGTCTGCAAAATATCTGTTTGGTCAGTGACAGCAGTTAAGTGTATGTTTGGGGCTGGCAAATGAACATCACCTTGTTCTATGAAAAAATAGTGCATGTGTAGTAAAATGCCAGAATGGAAAGTAGTTTCCTTAGAAAAATAGACACAACTTAACAGATTTCAAAAGAATTGAGGGCAAAACAATATGACATATCTTTCTTCATAAATTTATGTCACTAGTAAATAATTTTATAAATGTGTAAAGTTCCCTTGTAATAAATGTTGTATGCAGCATAAAATTTGAGACTTTATTAGGTTTACATAATGATCTTATACCAAATAATGCTTTCTTCATGAGATATTTGTTCACTCCAATTTGAAGAAACTTCCTTGCTTCCACAAACATCTGGAAAATTCATGACAAGGCCTGTTGATGTATTTTGTATGCTGACAAGGAGGGCCTGGGATCACTGTTAATGGAAACGCTCTTGATATCAAGTGAAAACATAAAATTCATGCCAATGTTTATAGCTTTCTGGCAAAGCATTGGCTATTAGCATCCTAAATATATACCTAATTAGAATATCTGGATGGTCATGGTGGATGAAAGTTAAGCTAAATTTCAAGAAGTCTGCCCTGTAAGTCATGCTATAATAGGCCTGGCAGCCTACTGGCCAAAAAATTATAAATATAATTCTAAAAAGTATTCTTAAAATAAGGTATAGGATACTATCATGTTTAGGTGCTAAAAGAACATCAATATGATTCATACAAATGGCAAAGATAAGAAGTTTGCTGAAGCATGGGACCTGGATAGGTACACATATGTGTGCAGCTGCTATGAAATTGGATTGTCATATGGAAGTCATATGGAGGTGCTGTGCTTGAAGCCAGCTTTGAAAGCACAGAGCTGTTCTTCATAGAGGCACAGAGGAGGCCAACAAAGGCATGGGAGTAAAATCTATCTAAAAACCTCTATGTAAAAGCACTCCCTTAAACTAAAGGCATAAACCATGTGCAATAGAAATATGAGACAGAAGTCACTATTCTGCTTGCTAAAATCTTGGACCACAGGGCTTTTGTAAAACAAATGATTTCTAAGTGCTTAAGGTCAAAGTGGAAGAAAAGGCATTTTATCAAACTTGTTCAGGGGGAGAAAGAACCTCCAAGATGAATGTCATGTCCTTGGCTCATGTATCATTCTTAGGGAATTCTTTAGGGCCTTTCTAAGTTTTCACTGCATGTTCACCACATCTGGGTAATTTAAACCATTTTGAACACCATCTGAAGATAGTTGTGTTTTCAGCCAAAGTAAAGCATTTTAAAGTTGTTTTTTTTTTTTTTAATTACTATGTCATTAATTTAAAATATAAAGGGCTGGAAATAATGGGCTAACATCCATGAAACTTTGCATTGCCTAATACTGTGTTAGATAATTATAACATTTAATTACTTGAGAGAAGCAGGCTTTAAAAGTTGTATACTACTTGTGGGAATAATTGAATTAGCAAAATTCTACCATGTTGACTATAATGGCACTAAGTTCTTATCATTATGATGAATAATAAGGATTTGTGGCTTGCATATTAGTACAGTGGTACTGTGCCAGACACTTAGAATTCAAAAATAATATACAGGCCCCTGATCCTATTCAATAATATGCTGAGAAGACTAGGCCCATGGCAGGAAGAAAGGAAATACAGCAGGAGAGTTATATAAATGTGTCACAAGTTCAGAGGAAGGGTAAGTGTTACAGGTGGGAGAACACAGAGAGAGGGGGCGAGAGGGGGCGTGATGCAAGGTGGTACCAGAGTGGTGAGCAGGGGTCAGGACTTGGGAACCCTTGTGGGACATATGAAAGATTTCTATCTTTATTTTAAGAACAATGGGAAGGAACTTAAGACATGATGTTCTTAGTTTGACATTCAAAAAATGTCAGCTGCGGGTGAAGAAAAGATGGTAGATATGCTAGAATGAATGCAGGTAGAAAGTCAGAAGACGATACCGATAGTCCAGGGAAGAGATGGCGATGCTATGGATTAGGGTGAGGACAGTGGAGATAAAGAGAGGTGGACAGAGACTCCTGACAAATGACAAAGCAGGTAAGGGAATAACCCCTATCTGCTCCAAACACATAGGTTTGCTTAAAGTATATAGCTGAGCTTGAAGGCAAGAGGGAAATTGACATATTCCTAAAACTTGACCTACTAGGTTCTGAGAGTAGATGAGTGGATTAGGGGATGATATTTGATGCCTGTCCTGGTAGTGGCAGTTCATTCCAACGGCAACAGTTAATCCAATTTGCAGTTTTTCCAAAACTTGTATAACCAGCTTCATTGCACCCTTTTAGGAACCCAAGTACCAGGTAGCCAGCACACCCTCCTCAAAGGCAGTAGGTTTAGTCTGCAGGCTCCCTCCTCCAAGCTTTTAAATTTTAATAATCCCAACCTCATCCCTTTGTTCTCCCAACCCTAGTGGAGGATAACCTCGTGCAGGCTCCATTCCTTGCTGCCTCCTTTTTACCTTTTGCCTGATTAATAATTTTTCAGATTAATCTCTGCCTGTTAAAGTCACTGGTGTGGGTTCTGTCTCCTGAATGTATCCTGACTGATACAGAGGGAATAGAGAGGATAGTCAAAAGTCAATAAGCAGGGAAACAATGGTTGAGAGTTTCTGAGAGTTAAAGAGCTGTATACGTCTTCAGACTGTAAAAAATCAGACCTAGTGTTAGAATAAATAAAAACAAATCAATCTTTGGCCTCAAGGATGCAGACAAAGTCTCAAAAGCTAGTGGAGGGAAAGACAGCTTACCTTCAAAGAATGTTGCTTTGACAGCAGACCTCTCATAAGTAATAGATGCCAGACAAAGAAATTCATCATGTCATTTACTGAGATAGGGAATATTGGAGGAAGATCATACTTGAATGGGAAGAAACCACAAGCTTGCATGTTTGGGGTTTTAAATACTTTTGAGATATCTAAGAAGAGATGTGGAATAGGCAGTTACATACAAAGGCTTGAGTTCATAGGAGAGGTCCAGGCTGTGGTTGTACATTTGAAAGTCTTTGGCTTGTGGAAGATTGGTGCATTAGTTATCTATTTCTGTATAAAAAAATTAATCCCAACTTACTGGCTTAAAACAACAATAAATATTTAGTATCCTTGCAGTTTCTGTGGATCAGGTGCTGGGGAGTTGCTTTGCCAGGAGGTCTGGCTTGTGGTCTCTTGTGGTGTTTGTAGTCAATATGAAAATTGGAGCTGCAGTCAGCAAGTTCATGTGAAGGCTGCAGGAGCCTGGAGCAACACCTTCTAAGGTGGCTCACATAGAGTGATGGCTGTTGGCAGTGGGCCTCAGTTCTTCTCTAGCTGGGGCTCGCCCTAGGATGAATGAGTGTCTTTGTGATACGGTGGTTGACTTCCTCCAGAAATGGTGATCCTGAAGAGCATGATGGAAGCTACAGTGCCTCTTAAGACTTTCCAAGTAGTCACATGCTGTCACTTCTGCCACATTGTATTTGTTATAAGCAAGTCACTAAGTCCAGTCCATATTCAAGTCGGGGAGGGCATTGGGCTTCACCTTTTGAAGTGAGTTTTATTGAAGAATTTGAGGACATATTTTTAAACCACCACACCTAGGGAGAGAATATATAATGAGGAAAGGAAGAGAGCCTAGCAAATATTTTAAGCTTTGTAGGATGTATGGTGTCTGTCACAACTACTCAACTTTGCTATTCTAGCATGAAAGCAGCCATAGACAATACTTAAATAAATGGGTGTGTCTGGGTTAAACCTAAGGCAGGCTGTACTTGACCAGTGGGCAATAGTTTGTCAACCCTTGGCTTAGAACACGGCCAGGAGAAACTACATACAAAAAAAGACAAAAATAGAACATAATCATAAAACCAAAGAGAAAACAAAATAAAAAAATCTTTCTTATCTCCTAGCTCATAAAAGGGATAAACCAGGTACAGTAGGGGGTTTAGGAGCTAACAAAAATATCATACTACTGTAATTTATACATAATTACATTTAATCTCCTAAATGGTCATATTAGTTAGTTGTCATTATCTTTATTTTTGCTTTTTTATTTGTTTTTTTTTTTTTAGTTGTGGAAACTGAGACTCCTATTGGTTTAGGAACTTATCCAAGTTACTAGTAGCAGATTGGAATTTAAAACTAAATATGTCTGACTTAAAGTTTATGTTCTTTTCATTTACCCCCCCTGCCCCCAAAATTGTCCCATCGAGTGTGGAGAAATACTTTCAAACATGGCCAGTAAGATAGTTTGGACCATACTTGGGCATTGGATGCCAGAGAATTTGTACATTGAATGTGAGGGGGTGATGAATTAGTAATGGATTTTGAGCAGTGAGTTGAGAGTTACACGATTGGAGCTCCAGCCTATATTAAGTAATCCAACAGTGGTTTATTGATTACTTTGTGGAAGGGATATCAAAAGAAGGGAGATTAGACAAAAGGCTGATTCAACAGTCTAGACAGGAAATTGTTAGGATGTAAACTTGAAAGATGGTAATAAGAATGTACAAGTGATATTTGCACACCAAAAATAGTCCAATTGAACTTTGGAAATATACTGTAAAAGGAAGAACCAAAGATGACCCTGAAAATGGTGACTGGATTGATGGAAGGAAGAAAGTCATAAGGGGGAGCTAGTTGATGCAGAAATTAGGAGTTCCATTTTACACAAGTTGAATTTAAGATGCCAACAAGACATGCAAGTAGAGGTGTGTTAGAGAAAATACGTGGAAGCAGTTAGGGCTGGAGATGTAGTTTTAGAAATGTCCCTGCTGGCAAAGTTCTTGGAGAGAAAGAGGTGACCATGGTCTATGAATATTGAGAAGCAACCAACTTTAGGGTTATGATGGGGAGGAGGGAGAAAGACAGGAGCAGTGCAGAAAGTCAGACAAGGCAGTGTGTAGTCTCAGCAACCAGAGGAAAGGATTTCAAGAAGGCATGCCAAGTGTAATGGAAGTGGGTGCCAGGGAGGTTGAAGAGCTAGAGAAGACTGTTGTATTTGGCTATGGAGAGGTCATTTATGATCTCAGTTTCTACCAAGATACTAAACTAACCCAACTGCTGGTTCCTGCCAGCAAGATCAACCTGCAGAAGATGGAGTGGTAGTTCTCAACCCTGGCTGCACATTGTAATATCCTGGGATGTTTTTAAAAATGATGTCTTGGTTCCATCCCAACAGCTTCTAAATTAATTGGTCTGGGGTGCAGCCCAAGCATTAGGATTTTTAAAATCTCCCCAGGCGATTCTAGGAAGTAGTCAAGATTGAGAATCATTGCCCCAGAGGGAAAATATCAAACTACGGGAAAACCTGTGAGAGATTCCTAGAGTGACACTAGCTGATTTGAAGTTGTGTGTTTGTGTTTGGGGAGCAGTGAGGCTTTGATCTGGGACAGGAGGCAAATCAGTGCTTCAGTGGGAGGATACAATAGGAATGGAGCTTAGGAGCTTTAAGTTTTGTTGTTCTCCCAAATTTTTGATGGGACGAATAATGCCCAGCCTTTTACCCACAGAGACTCCGAACTCTGATCCAGATGTCCTAAAAAATAAAATCAGAGCAGTGCCGAAGTCTTAAGTTTGTGAGGTGCTGAGGAAAGTAGTGACACAATAACCTCCTGATCACTTCTGCAGTGATCCCCAGAACAGAGGATTTACAGACTATGGAGTGTCCTTTTAATGTAGCTTCTCCCAGGAAGGGCAAACAGCAAAGCGCTGAACAGAGCTTTTTGTAGAGTGAGGACTGATGTTTTCTAGTGTTCCCATCAGACTCTCCACCCTAAGTCCCATTCAGCTACCCCCACTCCTGCACTAATTTTGTTGATGAGCCTGAAGTCTGGCTTGACAAAATAACTGAAGCCATCAGGAGAAATGAGCTCCCAGCCCCAAATAACACATCTTAGGAACAGCACAACTATTTCAAAGGAAAACAAACATTGGATTATGTATTTCCTCAGAAGCAGAACTGTTAGAAAGACATATAAATCATTTAAATCCAACCTAACAAAAAATTCTAAAAGACACTAGGAAAGGAAAATACTAACAATATGAAATAATAACAAAACATAATAATCAAGCAGAAATATTAGATAAGAAAAATATAATAGTTGAAATAAAGAACTCTAGTGAGATAAATGACAGAATGAATACAGCTAAGAAATGATTTAGTAAATTGGAAGATAGGATTGAGGACATTGCCAGAAGGAAGAAAAGATACAGAATTATAAATGTAAAAGAAAGGCTATGAAGAGAAATATAGTGACAAGATCTGTATAATAAGAGTCCCATAAAAGAAGTAATAGGGGTGCCTGGGTGGCTCAGTCGGTTGAGTGGCTGCCTTCGGCTCAGGTCATGATCCTGGGGTCCTGGGATCAAGCCCCACATTGGGATACCTGCTCAGCGAAGAGCCAGCTTCTCCCTCTCACTCTGCCTGCTGCTCTGCCTACTTGTGCGTGCGCTCTCTCTCTGTCAAATAAATAAATAAAATCCTAAAAAAAAAGAAATAGATTTCCCACAATTTAAAATAAAATATGAAAGCCCTCATGTTAAACAATCACTGAAAGTGGTACACAAAGAAAACCTACATTTAAACATATTACAATATAGTAGTTTCAAAGAAAAAGTTCTAAAAGAGCAGATCACATTCAGAGGAACAAAATCAGATTGATATCGTATTTAAAAACCCCAATGTAATAAATAGTGATATTTCAAAAATATTTAAGAAAAACAGTTAAGAACCTAGAATTTTGTGTCTAACCAAACTGTCATTCAAATATGAGGGCTGGATAGGGGCATCTGGGTGGCTTAGTCAGTTCAGCGTCTGACTCTTGGTTTCGGCTCAGGTCATGATCTCGGGGTCCTGGAAACAAGCCCTGTGTAGGGCTCTGTGCTCAGCATAGAGTCTGTTTGGGATTCTCTCTCTCCCTCTCCCTCTGTCCTCGCCTCCCGCTCAGGTTCTCTCTATCTCTCTCTAAAATAAATAAAATCTTAACAAAAAACAAATACGAGGGCTGGATAAAAATATTCTCTCACACACAAGACCCTGGAAGGTTTCCCACTCAAAGATTCTCACTGAGAAGAGTTTTAGATGAAGTACTTAAAGATGTGAAGAGACAAATTCAAGAGAAGCCACAATAAGTAGAGAAAAGGTAATTTAATACCTTGGTAGCTCTTTGTTCTTGTTGTCCTTAAACAGTTACTAAGATGAAAGAAAATAAAATAGTGCATCCATAGTAATCTGGAAAGTATAAAAGTCTGAATAATAGGGGTGCCTGGGTGGTTCAGTCAGTTAAGCATCTGACTTTGGCTCAGGTCATGATCTCGGGGTTGTGGGATCGAGCCCCGCGTTGGGCTCCTTGCTCAACAAGGAGTCTGCTTGTCCCTCTCCCTCTGCCCTCCCCCTACTTGTGCTCTCTTTCTCTCTCTCAAATAAATAAAAATCTTTAAAAAAAAAGGAGTCTGAATAATATCAATGAAAAGAGGGTTTGAAGAGCAACTGAGGTAAATATGCTCAAGATATTATGAAGTAAATACAGAAACTCAATTAAAAAACAAAGCGTAGGGGCGCCTGGGTGGCTCAGTCGGTAAAGTGGCTGCCTTCGGCTCAGGTCATGATCCCAGGGTCCTGGGATCGAGCCCCGCATCAGGCTCCATGCTCAGCGGGAAGCCTGCTTCTCCCTCTCCCACTTCCCCTACTTGTGTTTCCTCTCTCCTGTCTCTCTCTCTCTCTCTGTCAAATAAATAAAATCTTTAAAAAACTAAAAAAGCATAGAATAGATTTTTAAAGAGACATAGAAAAAGTGGGAAATAAATTAGGTAGTTAGAAAAATGTTTTAAAAATCTATAATTATAAGTATAAAAGGACAAAAAGACAAATGTTGACAGATTGGGGGGGAATCGAGAATTATGCTGTTCCTACTAGGTAAACCTTAGATATTATGATATAATAAGATTGAAAGTAAAAAGATTTTTAAAATGGGAATACCAATAAAAAATTTGTATACATATATTAATAACTAAGTGGACTTTAAGATGCCCCCCTCCCCCAGGGAAGAGCATCATTGGGGAAGGGAATAATGATAAATGATGAAATGACTTCAAAATATATAAATCAAAATTGAAAGAGTTACCTCAATCCTCATATTGGTATCATGTCAGAAGCATGTTGAATAGAGTATAGGTTTCTATTTCTGTTGGGCATAATGAGACCCTCTTCCTTCATGTCAGTGGAGACCATGTAGGAAGCCTGGACTTTCCACCCCCACCTGGCAATAAGAAGTCACCCTCCCTTTCCTCACTAGAGCAGTATGAGGGAAGGCTTAACACTAGGGAATACTAAGGAAGAGAGTTAGGACTTCTGCCACCACCCATTGGTAATGAGGCCATCCTCTCTCATGGTGTTAGCAGAGGCCACCAGAGAAGTGGTAATGAGGCACTCCTACCCCTCCCTGCCAAGGAGTTATCAGTGGCACTCTGCTGGAAAACTGGACTCCCTCCCCTTCCTGGCAATAATGAGGAGTTCCACCCTTCAGACATTCAAGAGAAACCTAGACTTTTACCTCTATCTGGCAGTAACACAACATTCCTCCCTTCCTTTGCTGGAGTGGTGTTAGTAGACGCCAGCTAAAATAGAGGTTTAAGTAAGATCAGGAGTCTCATAATATAATACCCATAATGACCATCTTTCAATTGAAAAATTACTCATCATATCAGGATGACTAGAATTAGAAAGATCTCACCTGATACAAACATTAAGATGACAGAAATGTTAGCATTACCCAACAACAATTTTAAAGCAGCCATCATAAAAATGCTTCAGTGAGCAATTATGACTAACTTAAAACTAATGAGAAAAATAGAAAGTCTCAACAAAGGAATAGAAGACATAAAGAAGAACCAAATGAAAATTCTCAAACTGTAAAATACAGTAACCAAAATAAAAACTCAAAGGATAGACCCAACATTAGAGTAGAGGGACAGAAGGAAGAATCAGTGAATTAGAAGATGGAACTATAAGAATTACCCAATCTGAAAAACACAGAGAAAATAGTCTGAAAGAGAGAGAGAAGAAAAGAAAACCCCCAAAACAAAAAACAATCAGAGCCTCAGGGACTTATGTGACAATAACAAAAGATCTAGCATTCATGTGATCAGAGTCCTGGGAAGAGAAGAGAAAGAGGGTAGGGCGGGGGAAAAACAAAACAAAACAAAACAAAACCTGCAAAGAAATAATGGCTGAAAATGTCAAATTTTCATAAGACGTAAACCTAAAGATTTAATAAGCTGAGCAAAATCCAAAGAAGATAAACCCAAAGAAGTCTGCATCAACACACATTACAGTCAAATTTCTGAAAACTGAAGTTAAAGAAAAATTTTGAAAGTAGCAGAGAGACAACTCTAGGAGAAAATAATCAGAATAACAGTGGATTTCTCATCAAAACAATAGAAGGCAAAAGGAACTAACATATTTCAAATGTTGAAAGAGAAGAACTGTCAACTCAGAATCCTATATCCAGTGAAAATAGCCCTCAAGAATGTTCAAATTAACATAATTGAAATCATGTAGAGTGTATTCTCTAACCGTAGTGGAATTAAAATAGGAAACAAAAATGGAAAGATAGCGAGAAAATTTGCAAATACTTGCAAACTAAACAACAAATTCCCATACAAGACACAGGTCAAAAGGAAATCTTAAATGAAAAAAAAAAATTGAATTCAATGAAAATGAAGTGACAACATACCAATTTTTGTGATGTAGAGCTAAAGCAGTGCTGAGAGAAAAATGTATAATACTAAATGCATACATTAGAAAAAAGTCTAATTTTAATAAGCTAAGCTTCTGCTATAGCCTAGAAAAAGAACAAAATAAATTCAAAGAAGAAGGAGGGAACTAATAAACAGTAGGTATCAATGAAATTAAAAACAAAATACAATGGAGGAAATTAATGAAATAAAGAGCTGGTTCTTTGAAAAGAACAATAAAATTGACAAACCTCTAGCAAGACGGACAAACAAAAAAAAGAGAAGACACAAATCACTATTATCAGGAACAGAACAGAGTATATTGTTATACACCATATTGATAGCAAAAGGGTAGTAAGGGAACACTACTCATGGCTCTCTATGCATAATTTTAACAACTTAGATGAAATGAACAAATTCTTCAAAAAACAACTACCATAACTCATTGAATATGAGATAGATAACGTGAATAGCTCTATAATTATTAAGGATATTGAATTTGTAATTAAAAGTCTCCCCCAAAAAAGAAGTCTTCAGGACTGTATCTTTTATTAGACAGTCCCACCAAATGTTAATGGAAGAATTAGCCAAATTTTACACAATCCCTTCCAAAAAATAGAAGAGAAGGGGACACTTCCCAATCCATTTTAAGAAGTTAGTATTACCCTGATACCCAAACCAGGAAAAGACAGTTTGAACAAAGAAAATTATAGAAGAATATGTCTCACAAATATAGATGTAAAAATCTTTAACAAGATAGTAGTAAATAGAATTTAGCAATAAATAAAATAATTATACACTGTGATCACATGGTGTTTACTGATGCAGGGCAGGTTCAGTACTTGAAATGAGACAAGGATGGCCATTATCACTCCTTCCTTTCAACATTTTACTGGAGGTCATAGCCAGTGAAATAAACAAACAAAAATGAGATACATAAGAATTGGGAAAAAAGGAAGTAAAACTTGAGTATTTACAGTAATATCACTAACATAGAAAATAAAAAACAATTTACAAATTATTAGAAATAATTGGAAAATTTAGCAAGATGAACATGAAATCAGTTGCATTTCTATAAGCACATAGCAGACAACTGGAAAATTAAAGACAAGATGACATTTGCAATATGGTCAGAGAATATGTACCTGGAAATAAATCTAACAAAACATGACCAAGACTTCCACAGGAAAGTACAAATTCTCATTAAATATTAAAGCAAACCTACATAAATAAAGAGATGTATCGTGTTTATCAGTAGGAAGAGTTAGTATTGTAAAGATAATATAGCCTTCATATTGATTTATAGATTCAGTGCAAGCTCAATAAAGTCCTACATGGATTTTAATGAAGATGAATACAATCTTTTAAAGATTTATTTGAAGTAATGAAAAGCCGAAGGTAGCCATGCAAGTCCTGAAGATGAACAGAGAGGGGAGATGTGTTCTGTGAGATATCAGAATTTATTATGAGGTTACAGTAATGAAGATAGTGTGATACCAGCAATGGTGTACCCATGTTAGCCAACAGAATAGAAAAGATGCCCAGAATACACCTGAGATGTATAGAACTTTGGAATTTGATAGAAATGTTAAGTGAGATCAGTGGAGAAAGGTGGGGCTGTCCAATAAATGGAACTGGAAAAATGGTTACTATTTTTTATTAACATATTATGTATTTGTTTCAGAGGTACAGGTCTGTGATTCAACAGTCTTACACAATTCACATCGCTCACAATAGCACATACCCTCCCCAGTGTCCATCACCCAGCCACCCCTTCCTTCCCACCCCCCTGCACTCCAGCAACCCTCAGTTGGTTTCCTGAGATTAAGAGTCTCTTGTCTCTTTCTCTGGCTTCATCTTATTTCATTTTTCCCTCCCTTCCCCTATGATCCTTGGTATTGTTTCTCAAATTCCTCATATCAGTGAGATCATATGATACTTGTCTTTCTCTGATTGACTTATTTTGCTTAGCATAATATCCTCTAGTTCCATCCACGTCATTGCAAATGGCAAGATTTCATTTTTTGATGGCCGTATAATATGGGGCAGGTGCCCCTTCGGATCACTACATTTGTATCTTTGGGGTAAATATCCAGTAGTGCAGTTGCTGGGTTGTAAAATAGCTCTATTTTCACTTTTTGAGGAACCTCCATACTGTTTTCCAGAGTGGCTGCACCAGCTCGCATTCCCACCAACAGTGTAGAGGGGTTCCCCTTTCTCCACATCCTTGCCATCATCTGTCATTTCCTGACTTAATTTTAGCCATTCTGATGGGTGTGAGGTGGTATCTCATTGAGGGTTTGATTTGGATTTCCCTGATGCCGAGCGATGTTGAGCACTTTTTCATGTTTCTGTTGGCCATTTGGATGTCTTCTTTAGAAGAATGTCTGTTCATGTCTTCTGCCCATTTCTTGATTGGATCATTTGTTCTTTGGGTGTTGAGTTTGATAAGTTCTTTATAGATTTTGGATACTAGCCCTTTATCGATATGTCATTTGCAAATATCTTCTCCCATTCTGTCGGTTATCTTTTGGTTTTGTTGACTGTTTCTTTTGCTGTGCAAAAGCTTTTTATCTTGATGAAGTCCCAATAGTTCATTTTTGCCTTTGCTTCCCTTGCCTTTGGCGATGTTTCTAGGAAGAAGTTGCTGCGGCTGAGGTCGAAGAGGTTGCTGCCTGTGTTCTCCTTTAGGATTTTGATGGATTCCTGTCTCACACTGAGGTCTTTCAACCATTTGGAGTCTATTTTTGTGTGTCGTATAAGGAAATGGTCCAGTTTAATTCTTCTGCATGTGGCTGTCCAATTTACCCAACACCATTTGTTGAAGAGACTTTCTTTTTTCCATTGGACATTCTTTCCTGCTTTGTCAAAGATTAGTTGACCATAGAGTTGAGGGTCCATTTCTGGGCTCCCTATTCTGTTCCATTGATCTCTGTGTCTGTTTTTGTGCCAGTACCATACTGTGTTGATGATGACAGCTTCGTAATAGAGCTTGAAGTCCGGAATTGTGATGCC
Source organism: Neomonachus schauinslandi (assembly GCF_002201575.2). Classification (NCBI taxonomy): domain Eukaryota; kingdom Metazoa; phylum Chordata; class Mammalia; order Carnivora; family Phocidae; genus Neomonachus; species Neomonachus schauinslandi. The sequence continues at coordinate 19,447,092 of NC_058416.1, read as the reverse complement.
GCCAGCTTTGCTTTTCTTTTTCAACATACCTCTGGCTATTCGGAGTCTTTTCTGGTTCCATACAAATTTTAGGATTATTTGTTCCATTTCTTTGAAAAAAGTGGGTGGAATTTTGATAGGGATTGCATTAAATATGTAGATTGCTCTAGGTAGCATTGACGTCTTCACAATATTTGTTCTTCCAATCCATGAGCATGGAACGTTTTTCCATTTCTTTGTGTCTTCCTCAGTTTCTTTCATGAGTATTTTATAGTTTTCTGAGTACAGATCCTTTGCCTCTTTGGTTAGATTTATTCCTAGGTATCTTATGGTTTTGGGTGCGATTGTAAATGGGATCGACTCCTTAATTTCCCTTTCTTCTGTCTTGTTGTTGGTGTATAGGAATGCCACTGACTTCTGTGCATTGATTTTATATCCTGCCACTTTACTGAATTCCTGTATGAGTTCTAGCAGTTTTGGGGTGGAGTCCTTTGGGTTTTCCACACAGAGTATCATATCATCTGCAAAGAGTGAGAGTTTGACTTCTTCTTTGCCAATTTGTATGCCTTTTATTTCTTTTTGTTGTCTGATTGCTGAGGCTAGGACTTCTAGTACTATGTTGAATAGCAGTGGTGATAGTGGACATTCCTGCTGTGTTCCTGACCTTAGGGGGAAAGCTCTCAGTTTTTCCCCTTTGAGAATGATACTCGCTGTGTGTTTTTCTTAGATGACTTTTATGATATTGAGGTATGTACCTTCTATCCCTATACTCTGAAGAGTTTTAATCAAGAAAGGATGTTGTACTTTGTCAGATGCTTTTTCTGCATCTATTGAGAGGATCATATGGTTCTTGTTTTTTCTTTTATTAATGTATTGTATCACATTGATTGATTTGTGGATGTTGAACCAAACGTGCAGCCCATGGATAAATCCCACTTGGTCGTGGTGAATAATCCTTTTAATATACTGTTGGATCCTATTGGCTAGTATTTTGGTGAGAATTTTTACATCTATGTTAATCAAGGATATTGGTCTGTAATTCTCCTTTTGGATGGAGTCTTTATCTGGTTTTGGGATCAAGGTAATGGTTGTCTCATAAAATGAGTTTGGAAGTTTTCCTTCCATTTCTATTTTTTGGAACAGTTTCAGAAGAATAGGCATTAATTCTTCTTTAAATGTTTGGTAGAATTCCCCTGGGAAGCCATCAGGCCCTGGGCTTTTGTTTGTTGGGAGGTTTTTGATGACTGCTTCAATTTCCTTAGTGGTTATAGGTCTGTTCAGGTTTTCTATTTCTTCCTGGTTCAGTTTTAGTAGTTTATACACCTCTAGGAATGCATCCCTTTCTTCCAGATTGTCTAATTTGCTTGCATATAGTTGCTCATAGTATGTTCTTATAATTGTTTGTATTTCTTTGGTGTTGGTTGTGATCTCTCCTCTTTCATTCATGATTTTATTTGGGTCATTTCTCTTTTCTTTTTGATTAGTCTGGCCAGGGGTTTATCAATCTTGTTAATTCTTTCAAAGAACCAGCTCCTAGTTTCGTTGATCTGTTCTACTGTTCTTTTGGTTTCTATTTCATTGATTTCTGCTCTGATCTTTATTATTTCTCTTCTCCTGCTGGATTTAGGCTTTATTTGCTGTTCCTTTTGCAGCTCCTTTAGGTGTAGGGTTAGGTTGTATATTTGAGACCTTTTTTGTTTCTTGAGAAAGGCTTGTATTGCTATATACTTTCCTCTTAGGACTGCTTTTGCTGCATCCCAAAGATTTTGAAAAGTTGTGTTTTCATTTTCATTGGTTTCCATGAATTTTTTAAATTCTTCTTTAATTTCCTGGTTGACCCATTTAATGTTTAGTAGGATGCTCTTTAGCCTCCATGTATTTGAGTTCTTTCCAACTTTCCTCTCATGATTGAGTTCTAGTTTCAAAGCATTGTGGTCTGAAAATATGCAGGGAATGATCCCAATCTTTTGGTACCAGTTGAGACCTGATTTGTGACCCAGGATGTGATCTATTCTGGAGAATATTCCATGGGCACTAGAGAAGAATGTGTATTCTGTTGCTTTGGGATGGAATGTTCTGAATATATCTGTGAAGTCCATTTGGTCCAGTGTGTCATTTAAAGTCTTTATTTCCTTGTTGATCTTTTGGTTAGATGATCTGTCCATTTCAGTGAGTGGTGTTTTAAAGACCCCCACTCTTAATTGTATTGTTGTCAATGTGTTTCCTTGCTTTTGTTATTAATTGGATTATATAATTGGCTGCTCCCATGTTAGGGGCATAGATATTTACAATTGTTGGAGCTTTTTGTTGGATAGACCCTTTAAGTATGATATAGTGGCTTTCCTCATCTCTTATTAGAGTCATTGGTTTAAAATCTAATTTGTCTGATATAAGGATTGCCACCCCAGCTTTCTTTTGATGTCCATTAGCATGGTAAGTGGTTTTCCACCCCCTCGCTTTCAATCTGGAGGTGTCTTTGGGTCTAAAATGAGTCTTTTGCAGACAGCATATCGATGGGTCTAGTTTTTTTATCCAGTCTGATGCCCTCTGTCTTTTGATTTGGGGCATTTAGCCCATTTACATTCAGGGTAACTATTGAAAGATATGAATTTAGTGCCATTGTATTGCCTGTAAGGTGACTGTTACTGTATATTGTCTGTGTTCCTTTCTGGTCTGTGTTCCTTTTCGACTCTCTCTTTGCTTAGAAGACCCCTTTCAGTATTTCTTGTAGGGCTGGTTTCATGTTTGCATATTCCTTTAGGTTTTGTTTTTCCTGGAAACTTTTGATCTCTCCTTTTATTTTCAGTGACAGCCTAGCTGGATATAGTATTCTTGGCTGCATATTTTTCTCATTTAGTGCTCTGAATATATCATGCCAGTCCTTTCTGGCCTCCCAGGTCTCTGTGGATAGGTCTGTTGCCAATCTAATGTTTCTACCATTGTAAGTTACAGATCTCTTATCCCGAGCTGCTTTCAGGATTTTCTCTTTGTCACTGAGACTCATAAGTTTTACTATTAGATGTCAGAGTGTTGACCTATTTGTATTGAATTTGAGGGGGGTTCTCTGTGCTTCCTGGATTTTGATGCCTGTTTCCTTCCCCAAATTAGGGAAGTTCTCTGCTGTAATTTGCTCCAATATACCTTCTGCCCCTCTCTCTCTTTCTTCTTCTTCTGGGATCCCAATTATTGTAATATTGTTTCGTCTTCTGGTATCGCTTATCTCTTGAATTCTACCCTCGTGATCCAGTAGTTGTTTATCTCTCTTTTTCTCAGCTTATTTTCCATCATTTGGTCTTCTATATCACTAATTCTTTCTTCTGCCTTATTTATCCTAGCAGTTAGAGGCTCCATTTTTTATTGCACCTCATTAATAGCATCTTTGATTTTGACTTGGTTAGATTTTAGTTCTTTTATTTCTCTGGAAAGGGTTTCTCTAATAACTTCCATGCTTTTTTCAAGGTCAGCTAGTATCTTTAAAATTGTCGTTCTGAACTTAGTTCCAACATCTTACTAATGTCTGTATTGATTAGGTCCCTGGCAGTCGGTACTGCCTCTTGTTCTTTTTGTTGTGGTGATTTTTTCCATCTTGTCATTTTGTCCAGAGGAGAATAGATGAATGAGAGAACAAAATGCTAACAGGGTAACAACGACCCCAGAAAAATATACACTAAACAAATCAGAAGAGACCTGAAACTGGGGGAAAAGAAAGGGAAAGAAAGAAAAAAGAAAAAAAAAAGAAAAAGATAACAAAAACAAAAACAAACAAAAAAACATAATATGATCAAATATGATCAGGCTGGTGTATAGATCAATGCCACACACTAGATTTTGGGCATATTTTCGTCTGTTAGAAGAAAGTGCATCCTAAAATTTTAAAGAAAGAAAAATTTATGTACAAGTTAAGGATAAATATGATGAAGGGATGGAATATAACTGTAAAGATGAAAATTATAAAAGACTTTATAAAAGGAATTGATAAGATAAGAAGTTGGTTGAAAAAAGAAAAAGAGGATTAAAATAAAAAAAGGGAGAGAATGTGATAGGCAGGAGACTAGAACAAAGCCATACACTAGAGGTTTAGGGTATACTTTGGTGTGTTAGAAGAAACTGTATCCCAAAATTTTAAAGAGAGTACACCAAAAATAAGGTTAACTACTATGAAGGGATAGAATATGACTCTAAAAATGAAAAATAAAAAGTTTTTTTAAAAAAGAGATTGATAAGATGTTTGTTGAAAAAGGGAAAAAGAAGAATTAAAAAAAAAAGAAAATTAAAAAAATTCACTTTGAAAGACTAAAGAATCATGGGAAAAAAGCCATGAATTCTATGTGCAGTATTCTCCTAGTGCTGGAGTTCTGCTGTTCTCATTGATCCGTAAACTTGGTCTTGGCTGGCTGTTCTTGCTGATTTTCTGGGGGAGGGGCCTGTTGCCGTGTTTCTCAAACGTCTTTGCGGGAGGCAGAATTGCCCCACCCTTGCTGGGGGCTGGGCTAAGTAATCTGCTCAGGTTCGCTCTCAGTAGCTTTGTTCCCTGCAAGCTTTCCGTGCAGCTTTGGAGGACAAGAGTGAAAATGGCGGCCTCCCATCTCCACCCAGAGGAGCCGAAAACTCGGGCCCCCACTCCTCAGTGAGCCCCCAGAGAAAAGCAGTCAATCACTCCTGTCTCCCCAGTCTCCAGCCGCACTCTGTGCTCACCTGGCCTTTGACCAAGCGTTTCTATCTCTGGCACACGACTCCGTTTGGAATCTCCAAACCCAGCAGATTCCTGTGGTGTGCTACCGTGCCACTCCTCCCGGGGGAGGAAGGGGAGTCTCCCCGGATCTGCCGCTTGTTGGGTCCCTGCTGGAAAGCAGTGGCCCGACTATGCCGCGGATCATGGTTTATGGCAACCCCGAGCTGAGAGCCCGCGCCTGGGCTCCGCCTCTGCAGCCGGCTTCCCTGCTCCTATCCCTGGGAGCTCTGCTGCACTCAGGCACCCCTGGTCTTTCTGTGACCCCGAGGGTCCTGAGACCACACTGTCCCAGCGAGGGTTCCACCGCCCGCCCCCCTCCTCCCCCTTAGCCACTGGAGAGATGTCCCTCAGCAGAGCAGACTTCTAAAAGTTCTGATTTTGTGCTCCACTGCTTTGTCACTTGCCAGTAGTGGCTGATGGAGGCTGCCTCCTTACCGTGGTCTATCTTCCCGAACATCGCCTCGGTTTCACTTCTCTGCACATCCTACCTTCCAGAAAGTGATCGCTTTCTGTTCATAGAGTTGCTGCTATTCTTTTCTTCAATCTCCTGTTGAGTTTGTAGGTGTTCTGAAAGGTTTGATAACTATCTAGCTGAATTTCTGGGACCAGACGAAATTTAGGTCTCCTACTTCTCTGCTATCTTGCTCCACCTCAAATGGTTACTGTTTTTTTAAAAAAGTACCTAATACAAAAATGGTTCCAAATGAACTAAGAACTTAAAAATTAAGATTTGAAGCCTTAGTAGAAAAAAAATTGAGTGTCTTTTACACCTTGAGATAAGACAACATTTCTTAAACACTAGAGAAAACATTGATTATAAAAGAAAAGTTTAATTAAATTTGTATAGATTAGAATTAAAAGCTTTTGTTCATTAAACAAATCTTAGAGATAATATAGCAAGTAAAGTCTGGGTAAGATATTTACAGTACCCACAACAAGTAAGATTTTAGTATTGATAATATGTAATTAAGTTTTAAATCAAAATAAATTTCAAAGCATTGATAGTAAAGTGGGCAAGAGACATGAACAGTTATTTACAGATGAGAAATCACTTATGTCCATTAAACACATGAAAAGATACTCATCATTATTAGTCATCAGGGAAATGCAATTATCTAGATCTTAATTAGGTAACACTTTATATCACTTTTATTGGTAAAATAGAAAAATCTGACACCAAGTGTTGAAGAGGATTTGAACCTATAGGGTCTCTTATTTATCACTGGTGAGAGTGTGAAATTATTCAACCACTTTAGAAAACAGTTTAGTATTTCTTCTTAAAGTTAAATATTCACATTCTTTAAGATCCAACAATTCCTCTCCTAGGTATTTATCCCAGAACAAGTTTTGCACATTCTTCAAACAGCAGAAATCTGAAAATAACCCAAATGTTTATCAACAAGACAGCGAATATACTGTATTGTATTTACAGAGTGGAATATTAGCTTTTAGTTGATATAAGTGAACTATTGTGACATGTAACAATATGTATGAATATTAACAATCATCATTAAATGAAAAAGCTAAGTCCCTAAAATATTTACAAAGTGTTTTTAAAGTAACAATAACTAAAACAAAATATGTTCCTAAGGAATGCATGTTGTTTTGAATGTTGTTCATGTGTGCGTATTAGCCCCAAATAGGAAAAAAAAATATAACCCGATAGATATGCTTGAGTTGATAGAGTAATAGAGTAAGCACCATAAAACACTTTGTAAGAGCAGCATTTTGTTTTGTGAATCTTGGACATTGATGTAGTAGAGCATGTTACTAGATAAAGGAGCATGCAAGGAAGAAAGGATTGAAAAACATTTATAAATACAATCGATGATGGAGCAAATTCAAGGATGAGAAAGGAATAAACACAGTACACTCAAGAGATAGAAGAGGGGTGCCCAGGTGGCTCAGTCGTTAGGTGTCTGCCTTCGGCTCAGATCATGATTTCAGGGTACTGGGATCGAGCCCCGCATTGGGCTTTCTGCTCGGCGGGAAGCCTGCTTCTCCCTCTCCCACTCCCCCTGCTTATGTTCCCTCTCTCGCTGTGTCTCTCTCTGTCAAACAAATAAAATCTTAAAAAAAAAAAAAAGAGAAGAGTTGGCCAGGTGCAGAAATGGGAACAGTGTTTCTATAAAGTGGGAAATTTGTAAGCTAAAGTTTCAGAGTTTTTGGTTCTATGCTTTATTTATGTATTGTTGAATTCATTCTTTTATGCCTTGTGGGTCATTATTAGATTTATTTTATTGTAATACTTTGAAATACTTGGTTAGGTTGTTATCATGTGTAAGTGGGCTTTGAAACATTTCAGAAGTGAAATGAAATGATTTTAATACTAAAATTTAATTTTTTTGTAGACTGAAGAATAAATTTTTTAAAGAATTTCTGGATTTGTTGTAGTTTTCTCTAACATTCTACCATAAGGAAGAGTTTGATTTTTTTGTTTTGTTGTCATTTCTTGCTTGGTTTTGTTTTGATAGATTCTGTAACCGAACCTCTACCAAAAGCATGTGAAGAGTGGTCTCACTTTTGCTAGGGAGTGACTATGCCTACAGAAACATGTAGATAGAATAAGTTAACTGCACACTCAAAATAATGTCAGTAATTATGCCACATATAGTTCATGGGCCATATACTTAGAGCAACAATTATGGTCACACTAGAAGTGGAAAATAATGTCTATTCAATTAATGTTGTTCCAAACATTAGAGTATGGAGTTTAGTTGTTCATGTTGCCTTCCAGAAGAGAAGAGATGAAATAAATTGGGAGGAGCAAAGTGGCTTTAGGTTGACTCATGCCCCTAGGAAGCACATCCTAAAACAGTCTGGGTCCCCTTACTATGGCCACTGCTCCTAGTGTGGGCCAGATCCCTGGATGAGCCTGGATCTTGTTACATAGGTATGTCTGGACAAACTGTGAATTAGAACAATTTCAGCTTCTTAATTTTTCTTAATCTGTCTCCTATTGAAAGTTGCTCAGATGAAAGAAAAAAATTCTCTTAAGTCTAGGAAAATTTACATTTCAGTAAGTTTAAATCATTTCCCTCCCCCATCTGTCTGTGCTTTCCACTTGTAATTGTGGAGTACAAAGTTTACCTCCCAGATAAAGATATTCTCAGAGCAGACAGCAGGCTACGGGTGGGAGAAATCTGGCAGGAATAGGGGTGGGACATAGGCACTTGCTTCCTATTCCATAAGATGTATTGTGCCATAATCTGAACTTGCACTTGTCTAGGCTCCGGACACCTACATCTGAGACCGAACTTTTTGGGGGAGGGTGGAGAGGCAGGAAATGATACACTTAGTCCTTTCTCAGCTTTCAGAATTAAATCTAATTAGCCAAAATAAGAATTCTGTAAGCAGCTTAAAGCCAAATGGGAAATCCACGCACAGTGGAAGGCTAGATCAGATGAATTCGAGAGATTAAAGAGAAATAGTGATGTCCTGTGGAATAAAAATGGCAAAACCAGAAGATGTTACGCTTAAGCCAAAAGATACAATAAGAATAAGAAAAGGATAAAGGCAAATATCCTTTAAGCAGATTCAAGTCAAGCAAAACACTCAGTCAGAAGGTTGGCAAGGGAAGGTACAAAGAGCAGTAGAAGAATGTTTTCATGCAGTAGATACATTTGAATATACAAACCCTGATAATTTCAGAGAAGAAATGAAAATCCCAGCATCACTATTTTTTTGAGCATTTGTTGCTTATAGAGAATTTATGTCATGAAAGTTAATGAAAGACCGACATGATAGGTACATTTTTAAAAAGATTATTGTTATGTAAATAGCAATTTACATAGAAATAAAACATTTGATTCAAACTGAGACCAATACTATCATATTTCACATTTCCGGTAAAGGTCTTCAATGGAGTAGAGTTGGAAAATAAATATAAATTTAATCATATACTGATGCAGGAGAATAAGTAGCATCATGGTCAATATCGTGTTTATAGTGATCTCTCTTCTTTTGTTTCTGTGTGTGTGGGTGTGTGTACAAATACATTTTTACATCTCCACTACATATACATGTACACATTTGGGGGGAGAATGAAGAGAGTAGGGCAAATCATTAGCAATAAAAAGTTGGCAATAAAATTCTGCCATTCAGAAAGCTCAGAGACCCATGATATATTGCAAGATGATCAAGGCCACTAAGTGCTTTCAAGAGATGACAGAAGTAAGATTTCACTGTAGTTTACTTTGAACTGCAGACCAAATAGAGGTGTTGTGATGCTTAAGCCTAGGGTATAAGAATTACACCTACTAGCTTCCACATGGCCGCGTTTACCTGGAACTGCCACCTTAAATGGATAGATAGCGCTCCCTTCCTTTGCCCTTTTTCTTCTCCTTGTGCCTTATCCTGAATACTGTGATTCCCGCTGTCTTTCCTTCTGCCCCCACTTTGCCAGCCACCCCTTTTGCCACAACACACATGCCTTCTCCTTCAGTTTGGTTGCTCTTCTGAGATGTGGGAGAAACTCCTGCTAGTTCTTTGTGCTCAGCTTTACCTCAGATTCTCCTTGTGGGAGAACCCCCTTCTAATCTTGTGTGCTCCTTCTAGTCCTTTATGCTGTTTTTCTGTTCCACAGGGATCTAAGTAAAATGAGAGGGCGCAGAAGGAGAAAACATTGATAGCTGTGTTCACCCTTGGAATCAACCAGGACTCAGTGTGGGGAGGAGAAATGAATCCATCAGGGGGTAGCTCCTTGTTTTGCTACCACTAGTGCTTGGCTGGCTGAGTATACTTCCACTGACTGACATCAGGCTTGGTCATGTGATTTCTTTCAGCCAATGGATTGTGAGTGGAAGTGATAACATTCCACATCCACATCGAAGTTTTATAAGGCATTGCTTACTTTACTCTGCTCTCTGTATCCTCTGCCTTGTAAATAGTAAACAGGCCTGATAGGGGCTGTTCTTTAGCTCAGGTCCAGAAATATAGGCATGTAGAAGAGAACTGCAGACTTGCACCTGGTCTGCAACTGACATGTGACGTGACCTAAAATGCATTGAATGTAATACTGAACATTTGGTATCATTTATTACCGAGGTTGCTTTTGGTACCTTGAAAGTGGGTCCAGGCTGAAACAAGACCTATTTTTTTAAACTTGGAGAGGAATAGTAGAAGTTTAGGTAATTATTATTTCAAAACATAGTGTATTGTAAAAAGGGGAAAATATATACAACTTTTGGGAAGACCATTCCTTTAATGACGATTTTCAAAGATTTTTGGTAGCAGAATCTTACTCAGATGGAACTCGAAAACAAGGGGCTTTCTTCATGAACAAAACTGATCATTTTGTTGTCATTCTTTGAAGAGTCAGTTCCCATAACAGGAATTTTCTCCTTCAAGTCTGTGGACATTTGGAGTAAGATGACCCTCACCCCTGCTCTCTGGGCCTGGATACCAAGGAATCTGGACATACTCAAGGATATTTCCAGGTACCTGGGTAAATATGGCTCCAGTCCGTAAGTACTGAAACCATCTGAGACAGTTGACAGCAGAGTGGACAATACCCTGTGGGAAGGATCTCAGTTAGCTGGCTATTTCCTGTGACCTTGAAGGCATAGGCTATAGCCTGAATAGATGAGAGAATGCAAAAGACACCTCCTCTCGTTCCACTCGACTCTCTTTGACATATCAGAAGGAACCTTGACAGTGGGTTGATGGCCTTCCATTAGTCAAGTGGGGGAACTGAGTTGCTGAAATGTAGATACACAGTTCGATTAAGTTATGTCATTTATACCTGCAAGTTGATGAAATTTGAGGATGTAGTAGATTTAATTAGTAGCCCAATATTTCATCCCCCCTCCATATTTTGTCATGTAAAGATAGCAGTCCTTCCCACAAAAGATATAATGTAATTCTACGCCACTTGAATTTGGGCTTCACCTTGCAACTTGCTTTGGCCAATGAATTGTTAACACACTTGATACAGCAGGGGCTTGAAACATGCTTGGGCATGGGCCTTGCCCTTTTGCTATCCTCCCCAAAAGAATATGCCCTGGTTGGCCTGTTGGTCTGAGGAGGAGAATGAGAGATATATGAAACAGACCCACCTCAGCTCACAGACTGAACAAGAAGTAAATGCTATTGTGTATGCCACTGAGATTTTGAGGTTGATGTTGCATGGCCATAGTTGACTAATATTGGAGGATACTTGCATTATGATACCAAAGTTCAGTGGAGACAAGAGGATGGGGATAATGAGAGGAAACTGTTCTTTTTCTGAGTAGATGAAAATAGAGAAATCCTTGTGGGCAGTAACAGGTGCTTAGAATGGAGAGGAATGAAGGCAGGCCATTCTACATGGTACCTGAAGAAGCAAAAGGTTGGAGTTCCCCAAGGGTTATATTCCTTGTTAGATGTGAGCCTCTATGGATGGAGTTTCACACTGTGACTTTAAGTGGATGAACGCAAGTAAAAATGAACAAAAATGCAGACTTGAAGGAGAAAAGGAAAAAGACTGACAAGAGGGCCAACAGTTCTAATGGCATCACTATTATAGCTTTATGCTGGAAAATAAAAGTTTCTAGGCACACTGCAACCTGGGAGACATACCTCAAAATCCCCCAACTCCTAAATCCTCACATTTCTAACCATCTGATAACCCATCCAGCTGCAAAAACCATTTGTTACCTTGCTAGGGGTTTTGCTCTTAGAGGTGGGTTGGGCTTTGTATATTGACCATACTGGGCAAATCATAGTCAGAATGGTGAGAACAGGGGGAGAGGTGCATTTGTTCTCTGTGGTGTGGTCCTCTTTGATCTTCTCATTGTCAGAGAGAAAGGTCCCCATTGACCCACAACAGAGTTTGGTTAATGTGAAGATAACAACATGTGGATGCTACAGGGAGACCTCCCTTCTGCTCCCTGTTTGTAGCTAAAGCAGATGAAGCAAACAAAAAGGAAGATATTGAGAAAGTGAAGATCCAGGAAACAAAAATAGTTTGGCCCTTCTATGGACAATTTGTCAGTGTTTTGACAATTGATGCCCTTGTTGTGGAAAAAGAAATCAGTATTTCCTTTATTTCACAAATGAATTAATCCCAATTAATATAACACACAAAAATACTGCATGGCAATATTAGACAATAGGAGTTTCACATTTGAGAAGTATTTATTTTAAAAGTTTTTGTGAGATATTTCTTTCAAAGTATGATTTTTCAATAAAATAAATTATGTGGTATGATATTCTGAATTGCTTGAGCAAGAAAAGGAAATAGAAGTCTGAGATCATAAGACTTTTTTGAAGGCAGATGCACCAGAATTTGTACATTTAAATGTACAATTTTACAACTTTACTCAAAATATTAAATATGCTTCTCTTTTAGAAATGCTTTTAGAGCTTGCAGCTCACTAACATGAATATCCTCAGTGATGGTGCATGTTTATTTTTAAGGGTGAATTTTATTTCTGAAAATAAGTCTAAGTTATTTTGATTCAAGTTTTTGGGCAACCCAAAACAAAAGCTTTTAGGCTGAATTTCCTCATATGTTTAACATATTGGCTCGGATGCATCTGTGGAATGACTTACTACTCTCGGGGAGACAAACTTCATATCTTGATATATTTGATAAAATGAAATTAATCTCACTCTGTAATCAGATCTTGTACCTGAATCAAAGGAGATCAGTGATGACTCATGCATTTTTCACTTTTATTTTGGGCTTTGATTTTTTTTTTCTTTGAATTAAATTAAAAACTTTGTGGCTCAGTTTGACTGGGAATTAGATACCTAGACATTTGGTCAAACATTATTGTTGGTGTGTCTGTGAGGGTTTTTCTGGATCAGATTAACATTTGAGTTGGTAGGCTGAGTAAAGCAGGTTGTTCTCCCCAGTGTGGATGGGCCTTATCCAACTGAAAACTTGAACCGAACAACAAGGCTGAGTTAGAGGAAACTCCTCTCCACTGTCTTGAGCTGGGATGTTGGTCTTTTCCTGCCTTCTGACTGGAACTGGAAAACTGACTTTTTGTAAGTTTTGACCCTGATGGCTTTTGAATTGGAATTTGCACCAGTCAAGCTTGCCAACCACAAATCTTGGAACTTCTGAGTCTGTAATCCTGCGAGCCAATTCCTTATAATAAGTAAATTCCTCCTTCCCTTCCCTTTGCTCCCCTTCCCTTCCCTCTTCCCTCATCCACTCCCCTCCCCTTCCCTTCTTATTGGTTCTGTGTCTCTGGAGAATGCTGACTAACACAACTTCTCTGGCTAAGATTGGTGGAGAATAATGGAATTGAACCTTCAGGCATAGAGCATTAAATGACTTCAACTGGTAAAGGCTGGATAAACCTGAGAATGATGTTTGGTTTTATCTTAGTAACTACTGTATTGAGAACAATATAGTACTAAGCCATGTCCCTGAAGACTTCCATTTAAGCAAAAAAAGTGAGTTGTATTGATTTAGTGTTTTGGTTATCTATTATATCAACACATTAACTGAATGTCTGCCAAGTTTATGTGCATTATAGCTTCATTTGCTTATTGAGAGATTTGTAAAATTAAGACTATATCCAAAACTTAGATGTCACTTAATGAAATATCAGTATTTCTATTACGGTTTTGTACTAGTTCCATTGTATTTCAACATCAGGTTTATTAAATAAACTTTAAGGTTAAAATTTTGCCATGTAGAAAGTTTATTTCAGCTTTTTTAACGTTGAGATAATTGAACTAGTGTTAATAAAATATTCCAAGTGCATTTTGTAGTTTCTCCTTTACATATTTTTAGAAATACAATCAGGAGAAGCAAGTTAAGTCTGAAGGAGATTTTCCAAGGTCATTTCCAAGTCTACATGCTCTGGGGTTAGGAATTGAGACTGGATGTTTTATTGAGGAAATGCTTTGTCTCTATGACAGCAGGGCTATTGTTCTGTATATTAAGAAGGCTTATGTGCTCTGATAACATTTTAATAACAAATCATTCTGAATATTTCTAGAAGGTTATTTTTCCAAAGAAATTTTCTAAATTATGTACTAACTTGTTATTTTGCCAGCTTTTCAATTTTATGTCATTAAAGAAATAAATGCAGACAACAGTAGCAAATTACAGCAACATAAAACCCCTTTGTAAACCACATTCTACAAAGTTGAATGGAGAATAAAATAAAATGGGATATACTAGATAAGGCATAGTAAATAGTAAGTATATTGAATATATTGGAACTTGCTTAGAAAATTAAAGAGTAATTACCAAATGGAAGTATTTTAGTGTGTAAATTTTTGAATAGTAAAAAACAAAACATCAACCATAACAATGTTAAAAGCACTCATAGCTAAAATATTACCGAGAAACAGTTTAACAGATTTTTAAAAGGCCTTCTTGTAGACCCTTCACCAAAGGAATGAGATCTCTATTCCTCCTGTTGTAGAGTTTTTTCAGAGTGGAGAAGAGTGTTAGATCTGTTTGCTTCTTGCTGACCTCCCATGGCCTCCTAATCACTAATGTCAATAGGAGGTAAAGTTCTAGAGGACTCCCCCAGGAGAAGCTGTTGTAATAAGAGAAGTTTACGTTATAATCAAAGTAATTACTTGAAAATGTAAATGATATACAAAAGGCTCACTACATCATTTCATATGTTTAGTAGGGATATCTTTAATTTTGTGGAAGACATGCTGGTTATAACAGAACCCCTCATCAGTAATTTAATTTGACTGGCAATATGGTACCCTTCTGACCAATAGAAGAAAACAAGAAAGGAGTGGGGGGCTCAATTTTCAGTAGGTAGCTTTCCCTTGATCCTTCTATTTCCATCAAAATTCTTCACCTATGCTCTTGGGTTTACCAGATGTTCCCATATCCAGAATTTTTTGGTTTTATTGAGGATTGTGGGCTGTGGGAGAGAAGTTTCTATACCATGATAGTTGTGGTAGAGAAGGGTGGAGGGGATCCAGGAGTTTAAGTGTTTGTTAAAACAACTTAGAACCTCTTGTGTTTTCGATAGCTGCCGTCCTCAGTGTTTCTGACATTCTCTGGAACTAAATGGCTTACTTCTTGCTGATTTCTCCTCCTGCAGGCACCTAGTTTTTAACTTTCTCCTCTCTGTGAAGTGATTGGTACTTATCCCTCTGTTTTCAAACTTCTGACATGTTATTGACATCTCGTGGACTTCTGTCAGATCTCTTCTTGGCTCATGCTTTAATGATTTTTATTTCACTTAAAAAAATCCTTTCCGGGCGCCTGGGTGGCTCAGTTGGTTAAGCGACTGCCTTCGGCTCAGGTCATGATCCTGGAGTCCCGGGATCGAGTCCCGCGTCGGGCTCCCTGCTTGGCAGGGAGTCTGCTTCTCCCTCTGACCCTTCTCCCTTTCATGCTCTCTGTCTCTCATTCTCTCTCTCTCAAATAAATAAATAAAATCTTAAAAAAAAAAATCCTTTCCTGAGGCACCTGGGTGGCTCAGTCAGTTGAGTGTCTGCCTTTGGCTCAGGTCATGATCCCGGGGTCCTGGGATGGAGTCCTGCATCAGGCTCCTTGCTGAGCAGGGAGCCTACTTTTCCCTCTCCCTCTGCCTGCCATTCCCCCTGCTTGTGCTCTCTCTCAAGTAAATAAATAAAATCTTAAAAAAAAATCCTTTCCTATTATTTTAGTGGGATTTTGGAGGGAGCAGAGAGAAATGTGGGTGTTTAATTCCCAATGTTTCATTCAAATCTCTAAAGCATTTTTTATTTCAAGGGTATTCTCTTTTTCTTTTTCATTAGAATGCTTCTGGGCATCAGGGCAGCACTTGAATGTGTTTTTTATTGATATAAAATGCAATTGCTAACACCCATTCATGAAAACAACTATCACTAACTAGGAATAGAAGGGGAACTTTCTCAACTTGATAAAGGCTATCTACAAAAAACCAGTAACTAACATCATACTTACTGGTAAGAAACTTGAAGCTTTCCCGCTAAGATCAAGTATAAGGCAAAGATGTCTCCTCTTACCACTCCTTGTAAACATCATACTGAAAGTTCTTGCCAGTGCAATAAGGCAAGAAAAGGAAACAAAAAGTAAACAGATTTGGAAGAAAGACATAAAATCACCTGTGTTCACGGTGATGTGATCATCTGTGTAGAAAATCTGAAAGAATCAACAAAAAAATCTCCTGGAACTAGAAAGTGATTAAAGCATGATTTCAGGATACAAGGTAATATACAAAAAAGTCAATTACTTTTTTATATGCCAGCCATGAACAAGTGCAATTTGAAATAAAAATGCAATACTGTTTATATTAGCAGCCCCTCAAACAAAATACTTAGGTATAGATCTAACAAAATATGTATAAGATCAATATGAGGAAAACTGCAAAACACCTATGAATGAAATAAAAAAGCAACTAAATAAATGGAGAGATATTCCATTTTGTGGATGGAAAAACTCAATATTATTAAGATGTCAGTTCTTCCCAACTTGATCTATATATTTAATGTAATCCTAATCAAATTATTTCATGGATATAGACAAATTGATTCTGAAGCTTATATGGAGAGGCAAAAGACCCAGAATAGCCAACATAATATTGAAGAAGAACAAAGTTGGAGGACTGATACTACCCTATTTCAATAATTACTTTAAAGATATAGTAATAATGACAGTGTGGTATTGATGACAGAATAGACAAAAAGATCAATAGAATAGAATAGCCTAGAAATAGGGCGCCTGGGTGGCTCAGTCGGTTAAGTGACTGCCTTCGGCTCAGGTCATGATCCTGGAGTCCCGGGATCGAGTCCCACATCAGGCTCCCTGCTCGGCGGGGAGTCTGCTTCTCCCTCTCTCCCTCCCCCTGCTTGTGTTCCCTCTCTCGCTATGTCTCTCTCTGTCAAATAAATAAATAAAATCTTTAAAAAAAAAAAAAAGAATAGCCTAGAAATAGACACTATTGAGTATGGTCATCTGATCTTAGACAAAAGAGCAAAGGCAATACAATAGAGCACACATAGTCTCTTTGATAAATGGGGCTGGAACAACTGGTCATCCACACATAAAATAATGAGTCAAGACACAGATCTTATACTTTTCACAAGAATTAATTCAGAATGGATCATACACCTATATGTAAAATGCACAACCATAAACCCCCTAGCTAATAAAGGAAAAAACCTAGATGACCTTGAGAATGGTGATGCCTTTTTAGATATAACAACAAAGGCATCATACATGAAAGCAATATTTGATAAGGTAGACTGTTAAAATTAAAAACGTCTGCTCTGTGAAAGACACTGTCAAAAGGATGAAAAGACAAGGCACAGACTTGGAGAAAGTATGTGCAAAAGACACATTTGATAAAGAACTGTCACCCAAAACAAACAAAACACTCTTAAAACTCAACAGTAAGAAAACAAACAACGTGATTGAGAAATGGGACAAAGACTTTAGCAGACACCTTGCCAAAGAAGATACACAGACAGCAAATAAGCATATGAAAAGATGTTTCACATCATATGTCATCAGGGAAATGCAAACTAAAACAACAATGAGATACCACTACACACCTATCACAATGGCCAAAATCCAGAACACTGACAACACCAAATTCTGGTGCAAATGTGGAGGAACAGGAACTCCAGTGGGAATGCAAAATGGTACAGCCAATTTAGAAGATAGTCTGGTGGGGCGCCTGGGTGGCTCAGATGGTTGGGCATCTGCCTTCGGCTCAGGTCATGATCTCAGGGTCCTGGGATCGAGTTCCGCATCGGGTTCCCTGCTCAGTGCAGAGCCTGCTTCTCCCTCTCCGTCTGCCGCTCCCTCTGCTTGTGCTCTTCTGTCTATCTCTCTGTTAGATAAATAAATAAAATCTTAAAAAAAAAAAAAAGATAGTCTGGTGATTTCTTACCAGGCTAAACATACACTTACTTTACAGTGCAGCAATCATGCTTGTTGGTATTTACCCAAAGGATAAAATTGAAAATTAATGTACACATGAAAATTTGCACACAGATGTTTATAGCAGCTTTATTAATAGTTCAGCCAAAACTTGGAAGCAAGCAAAATATCCCTCCATAGATGAATGGATAAACTGTGGTATGTTTAGACAATGGAATATTATTCAGCACTAGAAACAATGATCTATCAGGCCATGATAAAACATGGAAGAACCTTTCGTGCATATTATTAGGTGAAAGAAGCCAACTTGAAAAGACTACATACTATATGATTCCAACTATATGACAGTTTGGAAAAAGCAAAGCTCTGGAGATAATTAAAGCATCACTGATTACCACGGAGTAAGGTGGGGAGGAAGAGATGAAGAGGCAGAGCACAAATATTTTTAGGGCAGAGAAAATGCTCTGTATGATATTATAATGAATATTTATAATTATACATTTGTCCAAGTCCATAGAATGTACAACTCCAAGAGCGAACACTAGGGTAAATGGTGATTATGATGTGTCATCTTTGGTAACAAATGTCATATTCTGGTGAGTGCTGTTGATATGATGGGGGAGGCTGTGCATGTTTGGTGTATAGGAAATCTCCACCTTCTCAATTTTACTGTGAACTTAAAACTGCTCTAAGAAAATAAAGTCTTAAAAAAAAATGCAACTGCTTTGGCATGTCCAGCAGTTGAGGTAAGCCCCCAGAAGGCTGTTGCATGACATTCTGGGGACCCTCTTGAGAGGACACTGTGCTGGGTGCTTTGCCTGTATTAGCTCTGAACTTCACAACAACCCTGAAAGGCACTATGATTGCCACTTTACAGATGAGGAGACATGTTCATTGAGGATAAGTGACTTACTCAAGGACCCGCATCTAATGAAGAATATACCAGAGTTTGAAAGTGGGTCTGGTTAATCCCAGGCTTATGGATTTTCCACTTCTTACTGTTTTGGTTGTTCTTTGTTACTACTATAACAGTGTTTTAGAACTATTTACAATATGCCTGATAGTACTTTATATGTGTGTGTATACATGTATTTATGTATCCCACTTTTAAATGATGTTGTTAACTTTTATTGTGTAATTTTTTTAGTGGTTATTTGAGCAAAATATAGACTAATTCTTATTTTGCACAAACTATTTAGGAAGGATTATAGCCTTTTGCTTTAATTTTATAAGCTCTATTGCCATAGAATCATAATATTGGTTGGAGCCTTGGGAATGGAATGGGTCTTGGTAATGTCCTCTTGACCTTGAGTGTATGTAGTCAAACTAGTCCACGTAATTGCCGCTTTCTGGGAAGATGCAGCTAAAACTGCTCCAATGAGGAAAGATTGTTCATAAATTAAAACCTGTTAGTTGAGAGCAGACTGCTTATATATAGGCTAGTGCTTCAGCAAAATTTCACAAAGGATAGAGCTAAATAACTAAAATCATCTTCACAAATAAATGAAACTCTGTATACACTTGGTATTCAATTTTTTAAAAAGATTTTTATTTATTAGAGAGTGAGCAAGAGAGAGCAAGCATGAGTGGGGGCAAGGGGCAGAGGGAGAGGGTGAAGCAGACTCCCCACTGAGCAGGGAGCCCAACATGGGGCTTGATCCCAGGACCCTGGGATCATGACCTGAGCCGAAGGCAGACGCTTAACCGACTGAGCCACCCAGCAGCCCCTTGGTACTCAATTTTTAATATTGAGTTCATCTACCATCTAAATTATAAGTCCCAATGAATGAGCATATTAGGTAAGTTCTATCAGAGGCTCCTTATACTCATTTTCCTCTATGCCTCACATTTTTATGGCAGCCTTGTTCTAACCAAAACTTTTTGATTCTCAAGACATTTTCTTTGAGCAAGTGGGAATTACCATTTACTGAAGCTTAAGTTAACTGAAAATTAAATTAACTTTATATGAGATAAAGGAACTTGTGCAAGATAATGGAATAAGCATATGAAATCAGAGGTTTCTCAGTGCATAGGGAGATAAAAATCTCTTGCTGTTGTATGTTATTTTATATAGTATGTATGCTAAAAAGTCTTTATTAATCTTAAGAAAATACACATTATATCACTTTATATAAGGGGAAAAAACATCATTGTCAAGTGATATATTCCAAAGGAAATATGTCAGAAAATGTAATCTTTTGTGATATCAGAAATTTTCTGGAAAACAATTCGTTGATTAAAGCTGTTGTCTTGGGCGCCTGGGTGGCTCAGTTGGTTAAGCGACTGCCTTCGGCTCAGGTCATGATCCTGGAGTCCCGGGATCGAGTCTCGCATCGGGCTCCCTGCTCTGCAGGGAGTCTGCTTCTCCCTCTGACCCTCCCCCTCTCATGTGCTCTCTCTCTCATTCTCTCTGTTTCAAATAAATAAAAAAAATCTTTAAAAAAAAAAAAAAAAAAAAAGCTGTTGTCTTTATAAAATTATGCTTACAGACAAAAAAAAAAATTGTTGCCATTCCTCCCAAAAGCTCTTAATAGGAATGAAGACTTTCTCTGTCTCTTCCTGACTACTTGGCCATATTAATTTATATTAATTTGCTAGTGGCAAAGACCAAGTTGACAAGGTCAGAGATGTCAAGAACAAGCTGGAATTAATAAAGATAAGCACTCAGATTCCAAAGGAGGGGCCAGGGGCTCTACAAGCATTCCATAGGGTAAAGTATAGTAAAGTAAAAAGCAACCACACTCAGGCATCTGCCTTTACAATTTTCCTTTTAAATGGCAGGACTCTTTTGCTTTCCACCAGGGCTAAGAATCTTTATCTCATGTTAGAGACAGATAATTTATACATTTTTAAATTAGACTAAAATCAGAGTAAGTTAGTGATCACATCCTGGACTATAAATCTGGAGCCTGTTGCTGCTCATTGAAAGCTTTTCTGACAGAAGAAAGAGAAACTCATTGTATAGGCTTCAGAAGAGTGCAAGGCCAAGCACTAATTGGCCTGAGGTTTATTATTGGCTCTACTGCCTTTGAGCAGCTGTGTGACCTCAGGGAATTCACTTAAACTGTCTGCTCTTCATTTTCCTCACATGTGTTAAGATTCACTTAGACTAACAATTTCTAAGATCTCTTAATCCCAACAGATCTATAATTCTGATTGTAAGCCCCAGAGTGGGGGATGATCTAAGCAATTATGGGTGAAGACAACTTTAATATTGAGACAATACAAAGGCATACAAATGCATGAGGCAAATGGATTGGAGAATATAAGGAGTTGGTTTTTTTTAAGATTTTATTTATTTGACAGAGAGAGACACAGCGAGAGAGGGAACACCAGCAGGGGGAGTGGGAGAGGGAGAAGCAGGTTTCCTGCAGAGTAGGGATCCCGATGTGGGGCTTGATCGCAGGACCCTGGGATCATGACCTGAGTCAAAGGCAGACGCTTAATGACTGAGCCACCCAGGTGCCCAAGGAGTTCTTTTTTTAGCCAAGACGAAAACTATTAGACTTACTATCCTACATAGTAAAAACGAGACAAAATTTCTGAAACAATAGTTTTCAAGACATTAGAAATAAAGCAACAGACAGTGCTCTCTGAGATACAGGAAAAAATGGGGTGAGCTGTATAATGGTCCCAGCTTTAAGGCTTTGGTGTAGCCTCCAGGGCATGAGGCAGAGAGGGTGGTCCCTGAGTTCTGTGGATAGAGTTGGGGATCTGGCGAGGCAGTGTGGTTGGAGTTCACAGGACAGGATACAGAGAGGAGATCGCTGCAGAGAGAGAGAGAGAGAAAATAAATTCTGGAGATTTGCAGAAGGTCCTTGAGTCTTCAGCTGAGTCCTGATCTGTTTGTGCCCGTGAGGAAACAGTGTGAGACTGGGAGAGAACTACTAGGTGAGGGTGAAGGGGATAGTCCTCAGAGCTCATGCAGGGCATGGTACAGTTCCTGTTCACCCAGACCAGAGCATAAAACCTCATCGTCATGGGGCATTGGGTCAGCATCAGGACAAAATCAGCCTTAGACTAAATGCTGCTCTAATCCCACCTCACAGAGATTGAAAACAAGACCCGAAAGGATTAAACTTTTCACTTAACTGTGAAACTTCTAACTTAACTGTGTCCCAAGAAGCTCAAGAATTTTTATAGGAATGCAAAAAGATCCAGTACCCCACAAGATAAAATTCGTGAGTGGCACTTAATAAAAATTACTAGGCGGGGTGCCTGGTGGTTCAGTTGGTTGAGTGTCCGACTCTTGGTTTCGGCTCAGGTCACGATCTCAGGTTCCTGAGATCGAGCCCTGCGCCCGGCTCCACAGTCAGAGGGGCATCTGCTTGAAGATTCTCTCCCTCAGCCTGTCCTCCAACTCACACCCACTCACTCTAAGTAAATAAATCTTAAAAAAAAAAAAATACTAGGTGTTCATAGAAGTAAAAAAAACAAAACCCAAAACAAAAAACCCGCACAAAACCCCAAAATAAACCAACAGAAACAAACACAAAAAGATCCAACAACCACCCGTAATGAGGAGAAAAATCATTCATTGGAAGAAATTCCATTCATTGGAAGAGCCAGAAATGACACAGATGATAGAAAATCATTCATTGGAAGAGCCAGAAATGACACAGATGATAGAATTAGTAGACACTTAATATAACTCTATCCTGTATATTTAAAAAGTTGTAAGAGAGATGGAATATATTAAATAGAGACAAGGAAGACTTAAAAAGAATGGGAAAACTTCAAGTGGTACTGTAATATATGTTTAATTGGGAGGTGAGAGGAAAAGAAATTATTTGAAGAAAAATTTCTAAGTTGGATGAAAACTATAAACCCTCAGATATAAGAAGCTCAATGAATCCCAAGCACAAGAAACATGAAGAAATGACACCAGATTGCTTAAAACTTGTGATAACAAGAAAATATTAAAAGCAATCTGAGTAAAGACAAGTTATGTACAGAGAAAGAAAAAGATAATAGTAAATTTTTCATCAGAAAAAATATATGTCGGAAGACAGCGGAGCACATCTTTAATGTACTGGAGGGAACAGAGACTGTCAGCCTAGAGTCCTGATAAATTGGCCTTCGACAAGATTAAGAACTTCTGCTGTTCAAAAGATACTGTTAGAGAATAAAAAGCCACAGAATGGGAGAAAATATTTATGATTTCATGTACATTGTACTTCATTGAAAATTTACAAAATTTCATGTCTAAAAAGGGATTTGTATCCAGAATATACAATGAAACCTCAAAAGTTACAGGTAATAAATACTTCAGTTAAATAATTGGCAAAGCGTTTGCACAGAGATTTCTTCAAAGAAGATACATAATTTTTATTATGCACATGAAAAGATCTTCAGCCTCATTAGTCATTTGGGAAATGCAAATTAAAACCACCATGAGATACTACCATACAACCGTCAGAATGACATAAATTAAAAAGTCTGGCCAAACCAAATATTCATGAGGATGTGGAGCAACTGGACCTTATACACTGCCAGCAAGACTGTAAAATGGTGCAACCACTTTGAAAAACATTTTAGAAGTTTCTTAAAACTTAAACCTACATCTACCATATGATCCAGGCATTCTACTTCTAGATACTTAGCCCAGAGAAATGACAAAGACTTGAAACAAATGTTTATGGCAGCTTTATTTGTAATAACCCCAAACTGGAAACAACTCAAATGTTCATCAACAGTTGAACTGTGAACGAATTGTGGTATATGCATATAACAGAAATCTGCTCAGCAGTAAAAGGAAATGCGCTATTGATACAGGCTATGGAATGGATGAGTCTCAGACTAACGAAAGTAGTTAGTAGTCTCTGAGCTCACTAGAGCTCTTGTAGTTTATCTCTTTTTGCATCCTACTTTGTGTCGGGGGGAATGCTGGTCAATTCCATGATAAAGATTGTGCTGGAAATATGGGGAGGACTGTAGGGGAGATATCACTTCCTAGTAGAGACTCAGAGGGAAAGACAGGTAACTCACTCCTCGCACTATTTGTATAGAAGGAGGAAGCTGACTGGCTGCAAGTTCAAGGCAAAAATCAGAGGCGATATCGTGGGATCTGCAGCATCCCTAATGTCTCCTCTATCTACTTATCTACCTTTCTGTCTGTCCATCTGTCTACCTACCTACCTACCTACTTACCTACCTACTGACCCACCTATCTATCTCTCTGCTATGGAGATTTCAGATATTTTAGAGATCTACCTGTATCTCCAAAATATCCAAAATCGGCATGCCTGGGTGGCTCAGTCAGTTAAACGTCCAACTCTTGATCTCAGCTCAGGTCTTGATCTCAGGGTCGTGAGTACAAGCCCCTTGTTGGGCTCCATGCTGGGTGTGGAGCCTGCTTTAAAAAAAAAAAAAACCAAAATCAAATGTCAGCTTTTTTTTTTTTTTTAAGATTTTATTTATTTATTTGAGAGAGAGAGAGAGCACATGAGAGGGGGAGGGTCAGAGGAAGAAGCAGACTCCCCGCTGAGCAGGGAGCCTGATGCGGGACTCGATCCCGGGACTCCAGGACCACGACCCGAGCCGAAGGCAGTAGCCTAACCAACTGAGCCACCCAGGCGCCCCTGTCAGCTTTTTAATGTTTATTTTTGAAGTGATCATTTGTGACATCAGGAAGATTATTTCCAAGTTTTCATGGTCCTTCAGTCCTCTTTTCTTCCTTCCCACTAGAGGTGATCAGAATGTTTCCAGAGTTTTCAGGTGAAGGTTTTTGGTCCTAGTGCCAGATATTGGGAGTGAGATTCAATTACAACAATGGATTCTTTTTCATTTTTAAATCATAATTTCAAGTTTGCAGTGCCTATTTTAGAACAACGTAAGGTGAGGTACAATGAAGGGTGCTAAGTAGAGATTTGAAAAGGGTGCTATATGAGTAGAGGCACTGGAGCCAAATTACTCTGACAGAAGCCAGGATCAGGAATGACTTCCCGGAGGAGTGAGTTTTGGGTTGCACTCTGTGAAGCAAGTTAAAACTCCAACAGGAGCACATGGCATTGGGCCAGAGGGCATATTAACCTGGTGGAAGATGAGCATGCTCAGGGACAGGGAGCTGTGAAGGAACCTGATTGGTTGGAGTGAGATGGAGGCCCTGTTTGGCACAGAGAAGAGTAAATGCTTTTGTTCAGCCTTTCTAGTTCATACAATATTCTGCTTAATGAAATAGACGATTGTCATGTATTTCATTCATAGATTTCAAGTTAGGATGTAGTAAAATGTGCTTGCATCAGTGAGAATTCAGTTGCAAAAAAATGAACTGCCCCAAATACCTTACGCAACATGGGAGTCAGGTGCTTTCAGAATTGTTGAGAAAGCTGGAGAAGGAGATTGCAGGTATACCAACAGGCTAGGTCTGGGGGTAACTGGGAGGCGCCACAGCTTAAGTGCATGTTCATTTCCTGATGAAAAAGAGCTCTAGAATTTTTCAATGCCTCAGTTTGCCTGGGATTAACACATAGTAGGCACCCTGGGAATGTTGAAAAAAATCAGCAAACATATGTGAAGGTCAATATTCCGTAAAAGTACAGATGTGCTCGTTAATAGAAATTTCATTCTTGAATCTCCCAAGGGCCTGGCACCATGGCTCACACATTAGTAGGCAGTTCATTCATATTTGTTGAGTGAATTTCATAGGCACATAAATGAATCAGATATTTACTGTTATGGTAATTTCAAATAGATTGCATCCATTTTTACCACTCTTTAAAAAGGATGGTGTATGTATCTAACCTTGTGATTCTGTCACATCAATACAATCAATGATATGATGCTGTTTATGTAATAAACTTAATGATGAAAATAGAACTGTTTGTTTTTTTAAATCCAAAAGTGATGTCAAGGAAAACAGCTTTTAAGTCATTGAATTTTGATGTCTGCTGGTTTAAGAAATGTGCCTGAACACATTTGATCTTTTTCAGGTTGGGTGGCTGCCTCAGTGCATAGCCAGAAATGGAGGAAAACACTTGGCTAATAACATCCTAACTCCCCTTAATGTTTTTGTTTACTCCAGCCTTGCATGACCAGCAGCAGGGTAATTGTGTTAAGTTTGGGTAAAATAGTTCTCAGCACACAGACCCCCAGCAGGGCACAGGAAGTTAGTTTAACTAAACTGTATCTATTCTGGAATAGAAATACATGTACTAAAATAAAAACAAAATCTTTTTCACATTAAGGACATTAAAAAGCCAAATGGACTTGGCTGGTGGCTCAGTTAATAGAAGGTAGATGTCATAACTTAAGATTCTTTATTATTTAGGAATTTTGAGAGTCCTCTTTACTGTTAGTTGAAGAGTGTTTCTTTCTAGAAGCAGATACATCTATCTATCTAGCTATCATCTATCTGCTTTGGAGATATGGGGTATTTTATATTTTATAGATATATTTTATAGATACTTATATATATTGATATACAGTATATGTATCATATTGTGTTTATATATATCTATAAAGTAGAGAGATTTTATACGTGTGTGTGTGTTTGTGTGTATATATATATGTGCAGAGAGAGAAAGAGAGATCTCCAAAATATCCAAAAATCAAGCGCCAGCTTTTTAATATTTATTTTGAAGTGTTTATTTTGTAGCATCAGGAAAAATATTTAAAAGTCCATTTGGAGGAGCGTAATCTCTAAATAACCTGTAATGGTGCAGTATTGGGAGTATAGTCATTGAACCAGAAGTCAAGGCAAAGCCAAGTGATGTACTCTGCCGTTTTCCCATTTCCCTGAGTGATTTCATCTCCTAGTCTAAAAATAGGATAAAATGGAGATGGCTTCACGTGCTTTCACCTCCCACATATGTCCCAATCTTCTCCATCATTGAATTAAAAAAAATGTACTTGCAAATGAATCATTAATTCCATAAGGAGTTTTCTTCTGTTTTCCTGCGCAGGTAACATTTTGTTTCACAAGCATCAGTCGCTTAGTATTTTGGGCTTGGCTTTTCTTATAATAAACCACATTACTCATAAATGTGAGCACGCTTTGGTTGTTTGTTCCAATTTGTTTCCCTTTTCTGAAGCAATGCCACTCAATCCTTTAGTTTTCAACTTGACAAGCAGGGCCAATTGAGTATCCCAAAAGGTACAGATTTTGAGACCCTGTTCCAAATGTGTGTTTCTATTTAGCCTCTAATAAGACTCTGAATATGACTTCTCTATGACTTAAAAAAATTTTAGGAATTGCGATCACACGGGATGTCTTCTGAACTCAGTTTCTAGTAAAGGAGTTTTTAAATGCTCCCAGGCCCTCTCTCTTCACTCTAACCAGGAATTCGTGAGGGGAAGTGACTGATATACCAGCTTTTCCAGGCAACTTGGGGGCTTCTGTGTCACTCCTATCTTTCATAAAGGAAAGAGGCTATTATCCTTGTGCTATTGTCATTAGGAATGCAGTGGGAACATCTTCATTAGAAACAGAGAGTGCGCTTGATGTGCTCTGTTGTGATAATGAGGGGAAGGGTGTGAACAAGAAGATAAGAGGAGCAAGTATCTCACTGGAAGCATTCCACCTGGCTTCTGCTTCATTTTATTTAATTGCATGAGGAACATTTTCTGCCTGTGAAAACTGCCAAATGTCCCAGATTGGGAGTCGAGAAGCCAGGATTTGAGGACATCGTTGATGGCAATGCTTCATGTCCCTCTTTCTTCTGCCTATGGGTGTCTCAGTTTCCTCCACTTTTCAGAGAGCGAGGGGACTCCACACAGGACATTTGGAAATGTGAGAAGGATGCAGTTTAGGGGGCAGAGGTACTGTGGTCTTCTCATAGTCAGTTTTGAATAGAATCGTGAACTAGATAAATTCTGTTTTCAAGCCTTTTTAGATTACCTTTGTGTATTTCTTTTCTACTTTTACCGTCTCTAGGCTTTATGTCCATGCTATTTATATACTTGTCCCCTTTATAAAAACTCTTCTCTGTCCTGCCCCTTCAGATCTGTGCTAAATAATGTTATAAATTAGTAGAGTTGTCAGATTTACCGAATAAAATAACTGGATGTCCAGTTAAATTTTAACATCATGTATACAACAAATAAAATTTTAGTCTACACAGGTCCAGTGCAATAACATTCATTGTATGTCTGTGATCCAAATGTAACGGACAATCCTATAAATTAGGGGTTTGTAAATTTATTTTTCAAGCATGCCTGCAGTTCAGCAGAAGGTGCCGTTGGTGGTAGGGGGAGGATTGGGGGCGGGGGTGGAGGCTGGTGCTGCCACTGAGTAAGAGGGAGGTGGACAGAGCAGGGCATACTGGCTCTTCTGTGCTGACTGAGCTCTATTCTCATCTGATTTGCGTATTGGCATTGGGTATTTAATTTCATCTGATATAAGGGTTTTGTTGCTAAGAAAAGAAACCTGAAAACTACTGGTTGTCCTGGCTATCTTCCGTTGGTCTCTACGGATCCACTTCCCATCTTTCTGTCCCTAGCTCTGGGCCCCTAGAGACTGTATACATCAATGGGCTCTCTGCCTTCTGGCTTCCGGGGAGCTGGGAGGAGACTGAAGGCAGAGAGAAGAGTGAAGCCAGGTTATTTAGTCACCTGGCTTGTTGCCTGCAAAATAATTCAGGTAATTTAAAATTTGGGGTCAAAAAGAAATTATCTTATCCGTGTGGAAAGAAGAACCCATTCACTATGTGTTAACCCAACTGTGGCTTATGTGAATGAAAATTTATTTATTTATTTATTTTTTAAAGATTTATTTATTTATTTGACAGAGAGACCACTCGAGAGAGAACACAAGCAGAGGGAGTGGGAGAGGGAGAAGCAGGCCTCCTGCCGAACTGGGAGCCCGATGTGGGGCTCGATCCCAGGACCCCGGGATCATGACCCAAGCCGAAGGCAGACGCCCAGTGACTGAGCCACCCAGGCACCCCAGAAATTTATTCTTCTCACATACTAAAAACTCTGGAGTCAGGCAGCTGCTGGCGGTGGTATTGTGGTGGCTCAGTGATGTAAACTTAGTATCTCTGAGAGCTCATTGATATTTCCCTTATTGATATTTCCCTCATGATTACAAGATGGCTGCCAGAGTTCCAGACATCAAGTACATGTTAAGGCAGAAAGAAGTGAGGAAAGGAAGATGTGTAACCCATTATTAGAAGAGCAAAAAAATTTCCTCAAGGACTCCCCATGGACTTCACTTATGTTTCATTGGCTAGATCTTTTTTATATCCTCCTGCCTGGTTGCAAGGGATACTAGGAACATAAATATTTAGACTTTCCAGCCTCTAAACAGTGCAGGTGAGAAGAGAGTTGAGAATGATATTGGTTTAATCAGCTAACAGTGTCCGGGGTGAATTCACTTTTGACAGGGCATGTCTAAGAAGTCAATGCCTCAATTCTAGGAATAGCTTTTTTTTTTTTTTTTTTAAGAGTATTTATTTTAGGGGGGTGGGGAGGGGTAGAGGGAGAGTGAGAGAGAGAGTCCTAGGCAGACTCCCTGCTGAGCACAAAGCCCAACACGGGGCTTGATCTCAGGACCCTGAGATCAGGACCTGAGCTGAAATCGAGTCAGACACTTAACCGACTGCTCCGCCCAGGTGCCCTTAGGAATAGCTTTTTAATGCAATCGTTTACAGACACTCTAACTTGCTTATGAAGAAGTATTTAAGGTAAGCTATTTCATCGTGGCCCCTTAATTTATACTGTGTAGGTGATTTTATCTATTCTTTACCTTTGGACATAATTTGAAAGGCAGAATAATTCAGAGGATTAAGGCCTTGGTCAAATTATATTGCAAATACTTCTATTCCCCCTTTATTCTTCCATTTTTTTTTTTCCTCTGCTGTCTCTATTTCCTAAATATACTGGTGAAATCAGAGTAAAACAAATACAAAACCGTGGGAAAAAATACGTGTTTAGAAACCAAGTGACCTACCTGTTTGCCTGCCTGCCTTCCTTCCTTCCTACATACCTACCTTCTTTCCTTCCTTCCTTCCTTCTCTTTTGCCACCAAATAGCTATGTGTTGAGATAGTTTTTTCCTTTCTGAATCTCTCTTCTTCATCTGTAAAAGGAGGGTTATGTTGGATTAGATGATCATTTTGTTCAACACATATTTATTGAACATCAACTATGAAACATACTGTGTTCCAGGCTCCGGGGACTGATAGGATGGTGATGCTTCAAAGTTCTTGTCCTCATGGAGCTTACATTCTAATGGACAGAGACCCACAATAAGAAAATAAAGAAATGATGAAAGATGTCAACTAGTGATAGGTGCTATGCAGAAAAGCAAAATAAAGTGA
The DNA here is from genome assembly GCF_002201575.2 of Neomonachus schauinslandi. Lineage (NCBI taxonomy): Eukaryota > Metazoa > Chordata > Mammalia > Carnivora > Phocidae > Neomonachus > Neomonachus schauinslandi. Next base: position 19,417,314 of record NC_058416.1, on the reverse strand, counting down.
GGTGAGAGTAAGTGCCTTGGTGCCTATTTCATTTAGTGAGGTCCAAAGACCTCTCTGAGGAGGCAGCATTTAAATTGAGATGGGGACGGGAGGGGAGGGGAGGGGGGAGGCACCTGGGTGGCTCAGGCTGTTAAGCAGCTGACTCTAGATTTTGACTCAAGTCATGATCTCAGGGTCCTGGGATCGAGCCCTGTGTTGGGCTCCATACTCAGTGGGGAGTCTTCTTGAGGATTCTCTCTCTCTTTATCCCTCTGCCCCTCCCCTTGCTCTCTCTCTCTCTCAGATAAATAAATAAATCTTTAAAAAATAAAAAAAATAATAAGTTGAGATCAGAATGTCCAGAAACGAGTCCCATGAGGGTGGGGTGTTAAAGCTTCAGGAAGAGGGAGCTTATAAATGCATAGGCCCTCTGGAGATCAAGCTTGACATTTTTAAAGAACAAAAAGACACTGAATTTAACCACCATTCTGATTTTCATGGCTATCTCTCCCATTTTCTGGAAATGCAAATTCTCACTAATCTCATTTCAGTGTATGTTCTTAAAGTATCAATAACTTACTGTCCTGGGATCATTGAGGATCTCTTGTCTGTGCCACAGGCTTAATGCTCATGGGGACAGACTGAGTATGAGGGTTGAGAGTGTTGCCCTGGTTGATCCTGGTGGTAAGTCTAGTGCACTGATGGAGCTACACAGAGAGCCTCTCATTGCTACCCCACCTTTCATAGACCTGTCATTCACATGCTCGATTATTAGAACGTTCATCTCTAATACTCTAAAGAAAATGAATCCCGTGAGTTCGCTTTGTCACCGATTTACTCCCCATTGCATATGTTGCTTCTGTTTGCCCTAAGCTCAGTGTCCCCTCCTTTTAATACCCTGGGATGTGATGATCTAGGGTGTTAATTCCCTGATGCCAGTTTGTAAATCAGCACCCAGCTGTGGATGGTGGACTGACACTGGTCCCTGATGAGGTTTGCACCAATCTGCGCTGAAACCAGAAACAGGCCAGTGAAGTGATTGTTTCCACAAAGCTAAATTTATGCAACTTCAAAGAAAATCTTTTTTTTTTTTTAAAGATTTTATTTATTTACTTGACATAGAGATAGCGAGAGCAGGAACACAAGCAGGGGGAGTGGGAGAGGGAGAGGGAGAAGCGGGCTTCCTGCCGAGCAGGGAGCCCGATGCGGGGCTCGATCCCAGGACTCTGGGATCATGACCTGAGCCGAAGGCAGACGCTTAACGACTGAGCCACCCAGGCGCCCCAAAAAAATCTTTTTTTCCTCCAAGATCCTGTCCTTTCTCATTTTTTGAATTAATATAAATTTTTATTGTGATGATAAAATATTTCTTTTGGGAAAAGTAAATTATGTGTAACCTTTTATCAGAAGCCCATTTTCCCCCCACGGGATTTTACTGGGTCCTGATATCCAAAGGCCTGGAAACCATAGAATTGGTTAAAGCCCACGCATTCATGTTTGCGGAGCTTCGCACTGTGTCTCCTCTCAGGAACCCTATGAACACTAACCCATGATCTGAGTGTTAACGGGATAGGATATGTGTGCATGGGAGGAGACTTGGTTTAGGTGCCTCAACTCCATTACCTGTTCCATTGGCAAAAAGGCACTGCCATTTCCAGCTCCTGCTTGTGTATTTTTGAGGGTGTGCTCTCCATGTCTCTGCTTTTGTTATCGTCTCGAAATGTATTTAACACTGAAATAAAGTATCGCAATAGCTTAGATGTATGCTTTGCTCTAAAAAACTACTTGTGAGACGCTTCCCCCTGATTTTCTTGGCAGTTTTATTTCTTAAGATAGTGGCTTGGTTGTTGTCTTACTGACGCTTCCTTGATAAATAAAGGTACATTTTTGTTCACCTCGGCTTCCTTTTTTCTGTCTTCTCATTCATGCATTTGCTGAGCACTGACTGAATGCTAAGTCCTGATGGGGGGCCGTTGAAGAGCTTTGTGAGGGATTCCCAAACACAACAAATGGTCTAAGGGTGATGCCTGGGAGAGGAGGTATGTGCAAGGGACAGACTGGGAAGACCCATTCCTTCTGCCTAGGAAAAGTCATAGAGAATACGGAACAGGAAATCGAGTGAACTTCCCATTCTCTCTGCCCATTACTGGAGGCAGCTAGAATTCTCCCATCACCCAAATGCAGTTGGCAGCAGAGTTTGGGAGGAACATCCTGGAGTCTGGAACTGTGGGTCAGCGAGCTTGAGATTACAGCCAAACCTGCTGCTCGGCTGTTGTGGGACCACCAAGGTCAGGCAACTCCAGTTTTCTGTGTTTGTTTGTAAACCAGGCATAACATATCTGTGACCTCGTCCTCCCTTTCTTCTTCTGACTACCTTCAGAAAACCTTGTATCCCACATGGTTTTAGGCACTAGAGGTACACAGATGAATGCAGTGGCACTCACTGCACAGAGTGAGATAGGTCTAACGATGGATGAGTTCCAGTGCCCACTCGGAGTGCCTTTAGAGGAACGCCTTTCTTTTGAGGTGACTGGAAGGCAGCAGGGAAGTCTTGTGAAAGCATTTTTGAAAAGACATAAAACAAGGGATAGGGCATGGTGGTGCTCATGGGGGAACTGGATTCAGGGTCGAGATGGAGGCCTGCAGGCCTGCATGCTGAAACTCCTGTCCTGGTGTTGGTGTGCAGATACTCTAGGAAAAACACATTCATTGAAAGGAGTTTCAATATCCATAGTAGGCTTCTGAAATTTTCATAGGGAGGTTAAGTTTAAGTTGGCATAGGGGAATATTAGCTTTAGTGCTTAGGAGGATTTATTTTATTAGAATCAAATCCAAAAAGCACAATCAGAAGGCACTTTAGCAGTAAAGATATTTCATATTGTCCCCTGGAAAACTTGCTCTTCCTCTGACTTACCAAGGTGTGTAATGTAGCCATTATGTTCCCCTGCCTTCAGCTCCTCCATGCTGATTTTAGTGTAAGCACATTTTGAAATAAATATTGTCATTGGTGGCATGGAACCCTCTCCCAGAGCTGTTGTCATTCAGAATTAAAGATAATGCAGTCTGCTGTTAGTGGTATCTCCTCCTATATACAAAAGTGGGGCCAAAACAGAGGCACCAGAAATGCTCGGGTTCAGAGGTTTTCAGGCAGAGTTCGCTTCCTGTTCCCACCAATGAGGCAAAGGAGAGTTTCAAATTAGACAAGGCATGGTTGCGTTCCCACCTCTGTGCTCCCTTTAAGGATTTCCTAACTCTGTTTGGCCCTTGATATACCTGAGAACTTGCTGGAGTACATCAGGGATTCTACTCTTTCTCATAGATCTTGCCTGGTTTTGGTCAACCAGTGATCTTGTCTACCACATCTTTTCAGACACGCTCATCCTCATTAGGGGGTTCTGAGGAAATGTCTGAACAGGGAAGGAGTCAGGAAGCCTCGTGTGGAGTCTGGTTCTCTGTCCCATTTTTGTTTCAACCCAGGCAAATCTTTGAACCCTCCAATCTTCATTTTCTCTAGCCATCAGCAGACATAGTGTTATATGTCTTGCCTACTCACAGGCATGTTGTAAAGATCACAGTGAGATAATTTGTGGGGCAACATGTTTGGAAAGTATATACAACATTATACAAACCCTCACATAAAAATAGAGTTTAGTCACCCTAGTTCACAATTACATCCTGTGATGCAGATGTACACACAAACATGCAGAGGCTCACTGGACCTACCCTGTCCTGCCTCAGCATGAAAGGTAACAGCATGGAGAATGCATGTGCCAAAGGTGTGCTCATAATTCAACAAGATGTTCCAAAATCCTGGGTAGGAAGCTGAGCTTTTTGATGCCCCATGTCCCCGTCAGGATAGAAAGTAGGAAAAATGATTGGTCTGTTATTCCATTGTTATTGTAGATGGTTGCTCTGTGTTAACTCCAGATTTTCCAGTATGGTCTGACCAAGGAAGGCAGGGTGGTCAGAACAGAGAATAGAAAAGTTAACGTCTGTCTCCTGGATTTCTGCTCCTCTTTCCTGGGACTCCCATCACCCCAGCCTTGATGGGCCCCAGTGAACATGCTTTGAATACCCAGGTATGGCTGGGTATGGCTAGTACCTCTTGTTCAGCAAAAGGTATGGCTAGTACCTCTTGTTCTCACCCATGTGCTATATATTACTGTAAGAATGATCCTCGTAATCCTCGTAGGATCCCAAAGACTTTGTGGTAAAGTTCAAACTCCTGAACTTGATTCATAAAGTGCTTCATGCTCAGACATCACATTTTCATTTTCTTGGGGATGGGTACTTGTCCATCTGTATCCTGGGCCTCAACCAGGAGAGCCGCTTGCTTAAAGTTAAAACAAATAACTTCCCCTTTCACACAGGAACCCCTTGGGAACTCATCCTTCTACTTTGCAGACCTTTCCCCTAATTAAACTTTGGTTACCTTGCAAGTCTCATGAAAAGCCACAGGTATTTGAGAAACCTTCCCTGACTCACTTAAGCTGACGAATATTCTTTTTGGCACTTCCATAGCAATCTGGGCATAACTTTTATTTAACATGTATTGCTCTATGTTCCAAGTTTTAAAAATCTGATCAGCCCACTACACCTTAAAGGCAAGGTCTGATTAGTATTTGTATTCCCCTTCCCTTGAGTGGCACCTGAGAGGCTTCCATTTGCTGAATGAATGATGAATGAGTGAATGAATGTAAACCTTCTGAGTGGAGTGTTCATGTCTGATTTGTGGGCCATTCTCCCATGCTTTCCTCCAACTTCCTTTTTTTGCCCTTTCCAACAGCAAAGTGCTCCTAGCAAACTCTTAATAAATATTTATTGGAATTACAAATGAATAGTGTCTTTTTATGCTTTTGGTAATGATGAGTAGTGTCTTACTCATCTGTTCTACTTCCGTACCTGCCAGCTTTGGGAATTCGATCCCTTCACCATCACTACCCCAAAGAATTACACTTACTCCTGCGGTGGCTGATGGTGCCCTGACCTGCGGGTCTGAGGAATATGGCTCCATTTCCAGCCATGACACTGAATCATGTCCTGGCCTTAAGCAATTGCTACACCATCCATTAAATGAGGGCGGAAACCATCCCCTCCTTTCTTAAAGATGTTATGAAGATTAATGAGGTAATGTCTGCAAAGAAAGGTATTATTCTTAATACTGAGCGTTATGGTAACATTGCTTTCATCTCTGTTACCCATCGGTCTGTGTTCATCCAAGCAAGATGCTCAGGTAGGAGAGTTGCTAGAGCAGTTGACTTGAGAGAGGAGTCCAAGGTCTTATTCTGAGAACTGCTGATTACCAATCCCACACTGTGGGTGTTCTTGTGTTTCCATCTCTTCTGTCTGCAAAAGCTTGCAATAACATAGCACTTACCCACAATCAAAAGGGTATGTGGAAAATTAATGAATTTGTTTTTGTAAAGTGGATGGGTCCTTGGATAAAAAGCTTTGTAAAACCACGAGATATTATTTCAATCCCAGGTTTCTGTTTCTCTTCCTTTCTTTTGAAAGGATATTCACTGAGCTTATCACTTTCTCAGGATTTTTTTTTAAATTACCCTTAACTCAGTCTTTTATGTACAGCTGTATACTTCTGTTGAACTGCTTTGTTTCCCTCCGGAGAGGTTACTGTTTGAAATTTCTCACTGTCGTCTTTCTGTTTGTTTGCTTATAAACCAATAACCCAACAAACAGCTTTTGGACAATAGTCTCCTTTTTTTTTTTTTTTTTAAGTGAGGCATTATTTTTATAAGTCACAGCCCTTTTGAAATGTGTTTATTTATTAATTTATAAACGGCTCCCATCACACATTGCACCTGTGTGACTTATATTAGTTAGAATAATAATGCAATGAGAAATGAATAGGCTGTTTTGATTTCTGTGCTAATCCAAGTAAACCTAGTGTATAGTATTTGAGAGTTGGATTGTTTATTGCAACTCAGAAGAGTACACAGGAATGGAAACAGTCTACATTATCCTGTGCCTAGGATAATTTTAGAATTTTTAGAATTTTACTGGATAAATATCCGAGTTTGTGTTTTTTTTAAAGATTTATTTATTTATTTGAGATACAGTGTGAGCAGGGGGAGGGACAGATGGAGAGGGAGAGGGAGAGAAGCAGACTCTCCGCTGAGCGCAGAGCCCCACACTGGGCTTGAGTTCAGGACCCTGAGATCATGACCTGAGCCAAAATCAAGAGTCGGACGCTTAACCGAATGAGCCACTTAGGTGCCCCGATGTGAGTTTGTATTAATAAATTTTAAAGAATCTTAAAGCAAGTATAATAACTAGTATATATAGTGTGTAATTCTTCCTATCAAGGTTTTTTTTTCCTTGTAAGTGAATAATTCAAAAGGCACGGTCTGTCTATATCATAGCAATATACTTAGTAATTAATAATTTTGAGGATTAAGCAATCAGAAATAGTTGAGTGCTTATTTTACACCTAACACTATGGATTAGTTTGCGCACTACAAATTCACCAGATAAGTGCTATATTTAGACTTTCAATGGAAAGACTAGACTAGGATAGGATAGGATAGGATAGCTAGGACCTACCTATCAACTTTTAAGACAAGAAAAAAATTAACTTGTCTGAAATTGCCATATTAAAGATCTTCATTGACCAAAGGTAAATTTCATTTCATCCCTATAGACACAGACTTGTTCCATATTCACAAGGAAGAGATTGCTATTTTTAAGAATAAATGTATCTCAAACCCTGAAGATATACCAATGTACTATTGATTATCTAAACTGAACCCATCGTTTTATAGAAAAGAAACCTGAAATGCTGAAATACTGTGAGGTTAAGTGATTGCCCAAGGTCACACCACTAGTTAATAATAAAACTAGGACCCAAGTGTCCTGGTTTCTGGTTATTAGTAATACCAATAATAATAGGTTTCAGGTGAAGATATCCAGCCAGTGGTTCTTGCTCATGAGAAAACTGTGTTATGGAGTGGGGAGACAGACCAGGCACTGGGTTAAGAGGAGATAACCTGATTCCATCATGAAATAATTACTTGTCCTTAGGAATGTTACCTACCTCTTCAGGTTTCTCATCTTTGAAATTCAGGGATTTTACTGGAATCTCCAGCTTGCTTCCTCGCTCTGGATTCTCCGATTTTATGAATGAAATTGAACCAGAAAGTTGATGTCACAAGCATGTTGGCATAAAAATCTCATCCATTTGCTATCTGCTAATATCTATTTGAAAATTCAGTATTGGTAAGGCCTGATACAAATCAAATATTTAATGTCCCTTGAGCTGAGTTCTCCTTCCCAAAGGCATGTCATATTCTGTTATGGACTTTGGTTATGAGGAGCACTCCATAAGACACATTCATCATATGTAGGAGTTTCAAGCACCAACCAATATCTGATAACTGTTACATCCAAGATGCTCTGCTAGGTGCTGACTGGGTTCCAAAGGTAAAATGACTGCATCCTTCCAACTTGAACATATGCAAGAACATTGACAGTATTTTTATAGTCATTCCATATTGAATGCTCCTATCATCCTGCCATAGTATTCTAGAATTAGAAGGGATTTTTGTGGTTTTCCATCCCACATCATTCATTTTATAGTTGAAGTAGTTTTTTATCTGACAACTCAGCTTTAATCCTAGCTGCATGTGTATAATATTTATAATATATAAAGATAAATATTTCACAGAAACAGTGTTAAAAAGAGAGATCATCTTTTCCCCCCATGGACCACACAACTGTATTTCATCCTAGATATAGGTCTTTGTATTTGGTGTCTTCTTTCGGAATGTTTCTAATCTCCTGTAGCTGCCATTTTGATGAAAATCAAGGCTGATAGAGGAAAGTATGTTGAGGTCACTAATCTATTTTGTTAAAAGAAATCAAAGAAAATTGTTTCCTGGAGGTTTCATCAGATATCTTCCATAAAAAGCAGTAATGTCTTTAAAAAGTTGCTGGTCTATATGATTTTGGTTGGAATGCATATTTGTTTGGAATATTTAATTAGGTCTGCATTACTTGGGATGCTCAAGATTAGCATTGTAGAGTCCAATGTGCCCACAGTACATTTGTACATGGGAAGAATATAACTTCTTTGCTTTCTACAAAGTAAGCGTGTTTTTCCTTAAGAACACACTCTGATGGGGTCTCAGGAAACATCAATTAAAAATAGCTCAGTGTGTTCTGGTTTCAGTAGCCTCCTTTCAGTCCAGAGTTCAACTCTCTTTGTTTAAATAGTCTCTATCCTTTTTTTTTTTTTAAGATTTTATTTATTTATTTATTAGAGAGCGAGTGAGAGAGAAACAGCATGAGAGGGGGGAGGGTCAGAGGGAGAAGCAGACTCCCCGCCGAGCAGGGAGCCCGATGCGGGACTCGATCCCGGGACTCCAGGACCATGACCTGAGCCGAAGGCAGTCGCCCAACCTACTGAGCCACCCAGGCACCCAATATCCTTGATTTCTTTAGGAAAGTGGCTAGACTTTCAGAGATCTGTCCCATTCACTGTTTTGTTTTTTTTTTTTCCTGCAAGATGGTGCAGGTAGGAAGGTATGAAGATTTTATATCTCCTTGGTGGTAATGGAGGGGTTGACCCTTGCACTTCCTTGCTTTGGAGTGGCCAGACTGTTGGCCATTTTACTGGTTTGAGCACTCAGGGCACTGAGTGGGCCTGTGATACTGGAGGTGGTGGCCTATCATTCGCATCTGGTCTCTGCACACATTGCAGGCTCAGTGCTCTCATTCCAAGCATCAGGGCAGGTCCTCTAGCATTCTCTGTACCTCAGTGACCCTTTATGGCAGTTGAGGGGAACTTCTGTTTTTCCATCTGCTCTGTCTCAGGGACATTTATCCAAACCTCTTCCTGCCATCACCTCCACGTTGAACAAAGCATCCAGCCAAAAGCAGCAATACTTCCAGGAGCCTGTTATGCTCACTTATCCTGATATTTTCAGGCTTTTAAATGTAAAAAAAAATTTTTTGCCCATTTTTGTTTCTGTAGCCAACTCTTTAGCTCAAGGCTTGGCTTCGAGGGATGTGGGACAAGATTTCTTTTACTTCTCTTTCTTGGCATTTTACTTTTATTTGACTTTCCCTACGTCATAGCTTTCTGCTTCTGCTTTTACTCTCATAGCTCAGTCCTGAAGGCCAGCTCATGCACAGGGAGAGAAACCAGCACCCAAACAAGTAGCACAAATTACAGGACATTTCCCAACCAACATGTCTGCTATTCTATAGACTGAAAAAAAGCCTCTTCCTCCTCCTCCCTGTTCCCCTCTAATCCCATTCTCTCTCGCCGTCTCTGGCCAGTATCTTTCCCTTCCCTCCTCCTCTCACCTTTGCCCTTCTGTCTCTCTCTTTCTCTCCACCCACCCCACATCCTTGTGCAAATCAGTTTACATTTCACATTTGAAAATCTCAGTTTCTCTACCTTTTACGTGGGGAAAATACAGCTTCAATCCATCTTTTATTTCTTTGCAATCATAGAAGAAATAATTAGTTGGTAGTTATAGATGATCTTGAACAACTTTTAACCATAATTAATTTAAACAATTAACCACAGAACATTATTAATATTGCTCAAAGTATTGTCTAATATTATTTTATTCATAGCTATCTTTATGATATAAAATTCCTTTTCTGGGGGTGCCTGGGTGACTCAGTCAGTTAAGCATCTGCCTTCAGCTCAGGTCGTGATCTCAGGGTCCTGGGATCAAACCCCACTTTGGCCTCCCAGCTCAGCGGGGAGCATGCTTCTCCCTCTCCCTCTGTTGCTCCCTCTCCTTGTGCTCTCTTGCTCTCTGTCAAATAAATAAATAAAATCTTTAAAAAAATAAAATTCCTTTTCTAGACAGGAAGAGCACATGAGGCAGGGCATCAGGGGCTAAGGAGCATGGGATATGAAATCAGATTGCTTGGATTCTTCCTGAATCTGTCCCTCTAGCTTAAGTTACTTATTCACCTCATGCTTCCATTTTATCATCTGTAAAAGGAATAATAGTTACCACATCAGAAGGTTATTGAGAGAATTGAAGGACAGAGTCCATGTAAATCATTTAGAATTGCACTGTTCAGTATGGAAGCCCCTAGCCATAAGCTGCTGTTGAGCACTTGAAATGTGCCTAGTCCAAACTGTGGTGTGCTGTAAGTATAAATTACACCCCAGATTTAGATGGAAAACACATATGTAACATACCTCATTAATAGTTTTGTATTGACTACATGTTGAAAAGATAGTGTTTTGGATAGACTGTGTTAAATAAAATATGGTATTAAAATTAATTTTACTTGTTGGTATCGAGTGAATGTTTGTATCTCCCTCAGATTCATATGCTGACCCCCAACCTCCACTGTGATCATATTCAGAAGTGGCGCCTTTAGGAGGTAATTAGGTTTCAATGTGGTCACTCGGGGGGAACACTCATGATGGGATTAGCGCCTTATAAGAAGAGGAAGAGACCAGAGTCCTCTCTCCATCATGTGAGGATGCAGCCAGAAGACTGCCATCTGCAAACCGGGAAGAGGATTCTCAACAGATGCTGAATCTGCTGGAACCTTAATCTTGGACTTCCAGACTCCAGAATTGTGAGAAATAAATGTCTATTGTTTAAGCCACCCAGTCTGTGATATTTTCTTATAGCAGTCTGAACTAAGGTACTGTTTCTTTAAAAAAAAAAAAATGTGGATACCAGTAAATTTTACTTTCCTTATGTGGCTCACATTTGTGGTTTGCATTATATTTCTTTTGGAGAGTGCCAATCTATCATACAGTAAACACTCAAAAATGTTAAGCTATTATTCTAGGGCACTTCTCACTTTCATGTAAACAAAAATACTTGTTTTAACATACCTCTTTATGATCCAGGGCCACATTTTAAAAAAAGATCATGTTAGCATCAACTATAGTGGAGGTAAGAGTGTTATTTTGGTTTGGGGGGAAGAATTGTTCTGAATTTTGCTCAGTGATAGGAATGCTTTGGTGTGATCAAATCAAGGTTTTTCTCCAACAGTGGACTGAGTAATGATTGCAGACTAATTACAGCATGCATATTGCACTTTGCTTTGCAGTAACAGCTTTCTACCAGCTGTTTGCTTTAGCAGTTGTTCATTTCAAGTAGGTACCAATGTTGCTGGAAGTGTGGGATGCCAGAAAGCAATTTTAATTCTTTTCTTCAAATTGAAATCTGTTTTTTTTTTTTTTTTTGCATTTTTTTTTTTTTCCTTAAGGGCCCTTCAAAATCTACATAGCTCTAAGGCTAATTTCTTAGCACCTTTTCTGGTCCCTTTTTTAGAAAAAAAAAATCTTTTGAAGATCATATACAGAATGATACAAAATCTCAAGTTTAATTAAGCTTTAGCAAAAATATCCTTTAACCATTACATTTGTTTCTTGCTTTATTCCCTCATAGCCTGCAACTCTTCTGAAGTATACTTTCAAGTGGAGATTCAATAGAGCCATTTAGAGTAGTTGTTACTGTGGATTAAATAACTATTCCCATCTGGCTCATGAAATATATAATCTGTATTCCTCTCTGGATAATAAATACAGTAAGTAACTACTTATCATCCCATAGACCATCGCTTTTGTCTGTCCTAGTGGGTTTTTCTTTATCATCTATCAATAAGGACTTTTCATTAACTCTTTCCTTGCATAGAAACGTCCTGTGGGCTTATTTTTACAGAGAAAGACATTAGCCTGGTTTCTCTGACCCCAATGAGGCTTCAGATATGTAACGGTGGCTAGTAATACAATGGCTGACATTTATTGAGCACTTACTGTGTAGTAGGCACAAAAGCTTAGGGCCAATGCTTAATGATTTGTAAACATGTTTATGTAGGTCTTTTCAAAAACCCTTTGAGGGCCACTATTACCTCCCCCCCCCCATCATCTAGGAAAGTGATTCAGAGTCCCACAATGTGCAAGTGGCTAAACAGATTTTAATCTGGATTTGTGTGACTCCAAGTCTGGCCTGTCATTCTCACTTCAAAGTCAGGGGCTCCAAATGGTGTGAGCACCTCAGGGGCTGTGCTGCGTGATACACTGGGGTGTGGGGATAATGTGTTAGGACTTTTACATGTATACGTATTTTCTTTTTTTTAAATTTAAAAATTTTTTAAATTTCTATATTTGTTTATGTTTTACACTGTCTAAGATAGAAAAATACATTGGTGCATGTAGAAAATATCTGCATGAGTTTATGGATTTGGGGAATGCATGCTCAATTTTTTTTGGTAGGTTTTTACTATAAAAAAAGAGTCCCGGGGCACCTGGGTGGCTCAGTTGGTTAAGCGACTACCTTCGGCTCAGGTCATGATCCTGGAGTCCCGGGATCGAGTCCCGCATCGGGCTCCCTGCTCAGCGGGGAGTCTTCTTCTCCCTCTGACCCTCCCCCATCTCATGCTCTCTCTCTCATTCTCTCTCTCAAAAAAAAAAAAAAAAAAAGAGTCCCAATTTTACCACAGCCCTGGAGGAACTAATAATGCCTATTGGATCATCCACACAAAAATTATAAAACAGGAGATGCATGATGATAATGCATATGATCCAACATAAAATAAAAAAGATTTTATTTATTTGACAGAGAGAGAGACAGCGAGAGAAGGAACACAAGCAGGGGGAGTGGGAGAGGGAGAAGCAGGCTTCCCACGAAGCAGGGAGCCCAATGCAGGGCTCTATCCCAGGACCCTGGGATCATGACCTGAGCTGAAGGCAGACACTTAACGACTGAGCCACCCAGGCACCCCATCAAAACTTTTATAACTGAGAGAAGAGTCTTTCGTTAAAGCATTATTTGTTCTTATCTTCACTATAACTCAAGCAAAGCTCTCCATTCAGGACTTACTTTCCCTTGGGGCTAAGACAATTTTTTGCCCCTTCATGTAGAGGCTTTAGCCACATGACCACTGCTGCCTGTTCCTACCACCTAGTCTCAGCTCACCTTGGGTCTCTGCTTGCTTTACTGCTGACATCTACTTCCTGAAACTCTGAGATAAATAATTACCCATAATACAATGTTGCTAAGCCATGTGGCTCCAACGAAGGCAAAGAAGACTGGCACCTTTTTTGCCTTGTGCTCTCATTATCCCCATGCAACTAACACAAAGTTGCTTTCTATACAACAGCCTTTATTAAGATTGATGGCTGAGGAGGAGAGTAACTAGAGGGAATTATGATGTAGAAAAACTGGATTCTGAATACGACCAACTCCAGAAACCAAGAGAAAAGGAAAAGTTTTGTCTCCTTGTCCTAAGAATCTCATCATTTTATTTTTCTTCCTCCTCCTCTTCCTTCTCTTTCTTCTTCTCCGGGGACAGGGTGGGAGAGAGGTATTTCTTGAATCCTTCACAATGCAACCTTCCATTCCCCTTCAGGAAGACCTTAAATCTTCATCTCTCCTTGGCATGGTCTCACATCTTCCCTCATCAGAGTAATACATATATACAATAATTCACAGTACCAAAAGACCACACATTTGTGTCACTGAGCCTAGAATAAGGACTTGGGCAGAACAGTTTAGAGTGGGATTTACATTATAACTGCAATTCCTTCAACAATTTTCCGTGAGCAGGAGGCAAAGATCTGTGCTTGCCCTTCTTCCTGTATCATTTCCGTCTCCTGTAGGGAACTCCAAAGGACAAACAATAGTTCTCCAAGATGGTAGGACTTAGAACCATATAAAGAAGAGGAGCAGTATTTGAAAACCATATGGTAGGCAAAGATTGTCCTTGCCACAATGTGTTTTTATTTTGCTAAACTGTTACAGTCCTCATGTTCTCAGCAACCACCCCCCCAGATCTGCACCACACCCATGCTGTCAATTTCAATTTGATCAAATTCAACAACCACTTTTTTCTAACACCTAGTTTGAGTAAGATGTTGAGAGACTGAGTGTATGGGTCAATAAAACAGTGTTTGTCCTCAAGCACCTTATAAATTAGAACGGGGAGATAGACATACATAGTTGTTGAACACAGTGTGATAAGTTGTATACTTATGTGCAGAAGGCTTTGAAAATATTGAAAATGAGCAAGAAATTTTTGGGGGGGGAGGAGGAAATGATTTACAGAGGAAAGAATAGTGATGCCAGGCTTTCAAGAACACAGAAGATTTCACTGGGCAGGGGAAGCATGACAGAGAATGCAAATCAAAGGAGAGCTTGTTCCTTACTCACTTGTTGTACACTTAAAATATCCCATTTTCTTTATGAGGTGCAGTGATATCATCCTGTGATTGTAAGGAATGGTCTAAATGTGGGGGGCAAATTGTACCCTTCGCAGTCTCTAACATATTTAACAACACACAGAAAAGAAATACCCCTACAAAATAAGAAAAAAAAATCCATTTTCTATCCACTTGTCCAAAATCGATCCATTTCAAATATCACTTCCAAATTGGAGCTTTTTTCTTACCATATTGGTTGATAACAGTGACCGTATCATTCATTTGGAAGTTTTCCTATTCTACCTAGCCTAACAGTGGTTATTTTTATTTTTTTATTTTTTTTTTTTTTTTAAAGATTTTATTTATTTATTTGAGAGAGAGAGAATGAGAGACAGAGAGCACGAGAGGGAAGAGGGCAGAGGGAGAAGCAGACTCCCTGCCGAGCAGGGAGCCCGATGCGGGACTCGATCCTGGGACTCCAGGATCATGACCTGAGCCGAAGGCAGTCGCTTAACCACCTGAGCCACCCAGGCGCCCGACAGTGGTTATTTTTAGCTATATATCCATCATCTCCCCAAGAGAGGAGATTATATATAGATCACATACTTATATACATGTTGGCCAACAGTTCTCTCTAACCCACAGGGCCTGTGCATGGATTTGCATATGGTAGACATTTAGCAGGGTTTGTTGACCACAGTAAAACCTGTCTCAGTTTGTGTAGAGAGCCACATCCAGAGTTGGAGAACTCTGACACTGGTGATGTATTTGGAGGAAAATACAAAATAAAAATGTAAGAGCATACAAACAAAAATATTCCCAATGAATTTGGCCTGGGTGGTGGGGGGAAGCAGGGACAGGACACATGTAACAAGGGACCGAGGGCCTCAGAGTAGGACCAGAAGATGAAGACAGAGCAGGTACTAGAGCATCTAGTGGATCGTTACTATGGGAAGTCAGTCAGGACCAGAACTGAGGACTCAGAATTTACCACAGTTGTGGACCAGAGAAAGCGGTCTAAGTGTAGTTTTAATGGTCAGATCAGGAGTGCTAAGGTTTCCAAACCTCTTATCTCGATTCTTATCTGGAATAGGTGCAAGTCAATCAAGGAGCTGCCCAAAACCACCTGCTGGGTAAACAGAGTAGGTAGGAGTAAGTAATTCTGACTTTGATATCAGGCCCTGGAGGTAAGGGCTTGGTAACCTAAAAAATGGACAAAATCATCAAGACCACAGGGGCTGAGGGAGAGGCACGGGTATTCACACAAAGACAGGATTCCAGGGCTGGTGGGCCCATCAAGCAGGTGGAAGGCAGAGCCAGGAGAGATTCCAGACCACGGTAAGGAGCGAGCTTTTTAGAGGCCATGTGTGACTGGCCCTGCGAGTGTCCAGTGAGATATGAAAGCTGCCAAGCTTGTCTGGAGGAAGTGGCAAGACTCAGACACTAATACTGTAGAATTGAATGTTCCCCTCATTATCACTGTTTTAGGGACTTAAGTCTCCTTTTTAAGGCCAGCATGTCTCCTCAATGGGAACTTGTGGATTCCACTACAGTTTTGATTTGGTGAAAGTTACCAGAATCACAGGATTTGAGAACTGAAAGACTTACCTTTAGAGCAGTGGTCCTCAACCTTGAGCATATATCAGAACCACCTGGAGGACTGATAAAATACAGATGACTGGGCTCCAACCCCAGAGTTTCTAATTCAGTCAGTCTGGAGCAAGGATTGACAATTTACATTTCTAATGTGTTCCCAGGTGATGCTGATGCTGCTGGTCCAGGGAACATACTTTGAGAACTGCTACTTAAATGCATGGTTTTCAACCTACATGCACATTAGAATCACCCAGGAAGCTTAATTTTAAAATCTCCACACCCAGATTGCATTCCAGACCAATTAAATTGAAATGACTAGGGGATGGAACCCTGGTATCAGCACTTTGTAAAGCTCTCCTGATGATTCCCATATAGCCGTGTTTGACAACAAGTAGTTGAAAAGCTATCTTGGTCCTTTTCTTAGTGGGAAATGATCACAGTGCCTGCTATGGATTGTGGAACATCAGGGTGCATGACACTTACTGCTGTCCCTTAGCTATATTCTCATTTTATAGTTGGGGAAACTGTAGGATTTTACAATCAGAATTTCTCTACCACCGGTGGTAGACTTAAGGACACTCTAATGGTCTGGCGTAGCTGAACACCATGAAGCTAAGAGTGGTCTTAAGATTGGCTGAGAAATGCTTAGGCCAGGATATTGACAATATGGAATGGCTAAAGAGGAGATGGAGGAAACTTACTTGCATATTAATTCAAACCACAACAGACACCACCATTCATTGATGGAGTGTGATGCAACTTTGAGTGTGGGAATTTTGCAAATGTTTAATTTCTGTGCATGTAGAAGTGATGTCACAATGGGGGAAGGCATGCTGTCTCATGGAAAAGTAAGTTATCGGGCAACACAAGCATTCTACTAGACAAAGACTATTTGGACATTGGCTAGTAGTGTGTATTACGTAAAGAAAATACTACAAAGTTTAGGATCTTACACCACCACGTAAAGTTGTCGATGGAACATCTCACAAGTAAGATGGAGACAGCTACCAATCACCAGTCCTACACATCATGGCAAGTAGAAGTGAAGAAGAAGAAGCCCATGGCCCCTTACCATCTTTGAAGGGTCATGCAGTATGCTCCACTGAGAACAAAATCACTACCAATTTCAGCAGCAGGGAAGTTATTTGCTGCCTGGCACTTACTCTACAATCATTATGCTACAAACCAAGAAATAAATATGGTTTAGTGATGTAGAGCACAGTAAATAGCATGTAGGGAGTGAGAATTGCTTTAATTTCCTCTGTGTGAAAAAGTCAGCAAATACTCTTCAGCCCTTTAAAGGGGGCAAAGGATTTCAGAGACTGGCTTTGGCCGCTTGTGTTTTTCAACTTGATTTTCCTTTACTGGTAGCCAAAGCCCCCAGAGAGAGGGGTTCATGTGAAGGAAAAACGAAAACTTAATAGAACTTAGAAACGGAATTTCTTTTCTGTCCAGCGTAGCACTCACTTCTGACTGTCTACTGAGCTGCCCCTCCCCTCCTGTTCCTTCTTCCTTCCCAAGAGAACCAATCTTTTTCCCATCTCCACTCTCCTCCCCTTGGCCACCCACTGGGAGAGCTGGTTTAGGACCATCTTGTTGGTCTCGTTTCTCTTGCTAATAAATTATATAGGTGTGGACATGGGATGAATTCTGGCTAGAGAAATTGGAGATGTATGCTGGGAAAGATCACTTGATGATTTAAAGGAGATAAGCAGAAAGGTGGTGGATTCTTTTTCCCCCCTGGATGCGGTCATGGTTACAGAGTCGCTATCTTGGGGCTTTGAGAGATACTCAGAGAACAAATGCAGAATAGAAAGATGAAGATGTTGAGCCAGGGAATTAACTATGCCCAGAAAGCTTGTTATATGAGATAATAAATGCCTTGTTTTTGAAGTCTGTTTCCTGTTTCCTGTTCCTTGTAGCCGAAGGCATAACAACTGATTCATTTGGTATCTTGAGTACGTGTGTGTGAGAGTTAAGCCCTTCCTAACATTTGCCAGGGTGGACGATATTAGAGAAAAGCCAATATATATTGCCATACTGCTTTATAATTCCTTATAGAAACTGCTCTTAATTTAAAAATAACTTTCCACATTTTACTTTTATTTTTCTTTCCATTTAACTTAATCTTAGCAATTATCTTGACAGATTTAAGGTAAAGTACTTCATTCATGTAATAAAATTTGATTGACAGTTTTAATGTGTGGAGGAGGTTAAGATACGACTTTAGCATTAATAAGCTTTAAGCTTTACATAGTACAAGCCAAACACACATTTAGAAAAATGGATGCAAACCATGAAAGTCTTCTTAAATATTACCAAGAAAACTTCTCCAAAAATTAGTTTTACTTGGTGTTAGTATTTATTTTTTAAAGTTTCATATTCTGTAATAAACTTTTTGAGGTGCTATTTATATAGGATAAAATGCACACACTATAAGTGCACAGTTTGATAAGTTTGTATATCTGTGTACCCACCAACCCAGTCAATCATCCCAGAAAATTCCCTTTTACTCCTTTGAGGTCAATACCTCTACCCCCACCCCATACCAAGCAACCAGTATATCACTATAGCTTAGTTTGGCTGGTTCTATGACTTCATATAATCAGATAGCACTATTTTGTGTCTGGCTTATGTTTCTCAGCAAAGCATTATTGACCCATTATTCCAGGTTGCTGAGTATATCATTAGTTTGTTTCTTTTAATTGCTGTTTAGTATTCTATTGGATGAATGTTGAAGGACATGTGGATTGTTTCTAGTATTTGGTTATTATGGACAAAGTTACTATACAATTGTGTGCAAGTTTTTTGTGGGCGTATTTTTTTCTGGGTCATGTGATAAACTTTTACAAAGTTTAACTTTCTAAGAAACTGCCAAATTGTTTTCCAAAGTAGTTCTAACTTTTTGTATTCTGCTCAGCAGTGTTTAAGAGTTCTGACCAACATTTAGTATGGTCAGCCTTTTTACTTTTAGCCATTCTGGTGAGTGTGTTGTAATAGGTCATTGTGGTTTTATTTTTATTTTTTAAAGATTTTATTTATTTATTTGAGTGAGAGGGAGAGCGTGATAGAGACAGCACAAGCGGGGTGGAGGGGCAGAGGGAGAGGGAGAAGCCTACTCCTCACTGAGCAGGGAGCCTGACATGGGGCTTGATCTTAGGACCCCAGGATCATGACCTCCACCAAAGGCAGATTCTTAACTGACTGAGCCACCCAGGCGCCCCATCACTGTGGTTTTAATTTGTGTTTCCTGATGTCCAGTGATGTTGTGTATCTTTTCATGTTTTTATTGGTCATTCATATACCACCTTTTTGAGGTCTTTGTTAAACTCTTTTGCCTTTTTATTTTTTCTTTTGCCTCTTGAAATTCGATTATTGTTCTTTTTGAGTTGTAGCAATGCTTTATATATATTGGATACCTGTCCCTTTCCAAATATATATACTGCAAATATTTTCTCCCAATGTGTAGGTTTCTTTTTATCTATATTCTCAATGATGTCTTTTGAAGAGCAGAAGGTTTAAATCTTGATGAAGTCCAATTTGTCAATTTTAAAATATTGGTGACTTTTTGTGTCCTAAGAACACATCTTTGTCTACATGAAGATTTTTTTCCTAGAAGTGTTCTTTTAGAAGTTTCGTAGTTTAGTTTTATGTTTGAGTCTATTATCCAATTCCAATTAATTTTTTTTGTATACAATGATGTAGGAGTTAGGGTTCATTTTTAAAAATATAAATATCCAGTTGTATTATCGCCATTTGTTGAAAAGATAATCTTAACTCATTGAATTAACTTGGTACCTTTGTCAAAAATCAACTGAACATATATATATATATGTGGATCTATTTCTGAGCTCTCTATTCTGTTCCATTAATCTGTTGGTTTATACTTATGCTATTACCACTCTGCCTTGATTAGAGTAAGTATTTATAATAAATCTTGAAATCAGGTAGCACAATTCTTTCAACATTGGTTTTGGTTTTCAAAATTGTTTTGGCTATTTTATAGCCAATCTGTGCTATAAATGGAACTGTGTAGTTCCATTTAAGTCTTAGGATCATCTTGCCAGTTAAAAAAAAAAAAATTCCTTCTGGACTTTTGTGTGGGAATAAATCAGTATGGGGAGAATTGATATCTTAACAATATTAAGTCTTCTAATCCATGTACATGGTATATTTCTTCATTTATTTAAACTTTAAAACAAACTCAGTATGTTTGTATTTTGCAGAGTATAGATTTACCCTTATTTTTCATGTTTGATGCTATTATAAAAAATATTTTCCAGTTGTTTTTTGCTTATATATAGATACAATTGATTTTTATGTATTGACTATGTGTCCTATAACTTTGGTAAATTTACATTTTAATATGAAAATTTTTAACAGAAAGAAGAGTTGAAGTAAAACAACATTAAATACTCATATACCCACCATCTGGATACAATCATTAATATTTTGCTGTGTTATCTTTATCATATTTATATCCATCTATTCTTCTATCCTATTTATCTAATTTTTTGATGTATTTCTTATTGAGTTGTAGACATCAGTGTTTACTTCACCCCAACACTTCAGCATGTGTAACATTAACTGGAATTCAATTACTCTTTATATTTTCTTTGTTTTAAAATAAAATCTACCTATAGTGAAATGTACATATCTTGTTTACTATTTGATACCTTTCAACAAGTGCATAGTACCTGTGTTACCATATGTTTCTTCCAAGCCAATCTCTTCTCCCGCATCCTCAGAAGCAACCAGTGTTCTGATTTTTAAAAAATGGTAGATTAGTTTAGTCCATTTTTGAACTTTATACAAACAGAATCATGCAGTATGTACTGTTTTGGGGAAGATTTCTTTCAATCAGCATGATATTTTTGAGTTTCATTTATGTTGTTGCATGCATATGTACTTTTTAAATTGCTGGTAGTATTTCATTGTAGGGTATCTCTCTCAATTTATTTAGGCTGCTTTAAGTTTATCTTACCAATATTTTCCATTTCTAAGTGAAGTCTTGTGCATCTTTTGTTGCACTTATTTCTAAGTGTTTTTTGTTTTTGTTGCCATTATATATGGTGTTCTTTTGATAATTTTGCTTTCAAATTGATGGCAACTAGCATCAATTGATGGTAGATGTACAAAATAATTGATTTTTGTACACTGACCTTGTATTCATTTAATAGTTCCAGTAGTTTGTGTATGTGTGTGTGTTCTTTAGGATTTTTCTGCACAGAAATCATGTCATCTGCAAATATTTTCACTTTGTATACAATTGTCACTTTTTATTTTTAGCACTTTCAAGATGTCATTTCTGTATCTTCTGTCCTCTTTTGTTTTGGATGAAGAGTTATTGCCATTCTTATATTTGTTTCCCTCTATCATGTTTTATCCCCTGTGTCTTTTTTCCCTCTGGATTATTTCAAAATGTTCTCTTTATTTTTGATATTCATAAATTGTCTATGATGTACCCTTCTTTGGTTTTATTACACGTAGCCTGCTTGCAGTTCATTGAACTTCTTGGATCTGCAGTTTGATGTTGTTTATCAATTTTGAGAGAATTTTAGCCATAATTTCTTCAAACATATTTTCTACCTTATTTTCATTCTCTTCTCCTTCTGGGACCACTGTTAGATATATGTTAGGCTGTTTGATATTATCCTACACGTCCCACAGAGTGCTCATTTTTCATCAAACTTTTATCTGTGTTCACCAGATCAGATAATTTCTATCGATCTATCTTCTAGCTCACAAAATCTTCTAGCACCTCCAATCTGTTGTTTGGCCCATCCAGTGAATTTTTCATTTTTCTTATTGTATTTTTCAGATTTAGAATTTCCCTTTGTTTCTTCTTCTTTTGTTTTTAAAGATGTACCTATTTTAGAGGGAGAGAGAGAGAGTGTGCTGGAGGATGGGCAGAAGAAGAGGGAGAGAGAGAGTCTCAAGCAGACTCCCTGCTGAACACAGAGCTGGATGCAGGGCTTAATCTCAGGACCCCGAGATCATGACCTGAGCTATAATCAGCAGTCGGGTGCTTAACCAACTAAGCCACATGGCAACCCTTCCCTTTGCTTCTTCTTTTAATAGTATGATTTGCAGAGAAATGTTCAGATCTTAAGCATATCATAAATGTGTTTTCATATATTCATATTAAGATTCAGAATATTTTCATCACCCCAGAGAGTTCCCTTGTGTCCCAGTGGTATCCCTTCCCAAGATAGTATTCATGTATTATACTGGGTTATTCTAGATATCATATAAATGGGACAATGCAACATGAATATTTTATGTGTGTCCAGATTATTTCACTCAACTTAATGTTTTCTAGAATATGTCCATGTTGTTGCATGTATCATGATTTCATTTCTTTTTATTGCAGAGTAGTAGTCAATTGTAGGAATGTATCACATTTTCTTTACCTATTCTGTTGTAGACATATGTTTTAAGTTCTTTTGAATGAATACCTAGAAATCGACTTCCTGGGCTATATAGATGCATGTTTAATTTTATTAAACATTTTATTTTCAGATAGTTGTAGATTCACATTTAGTTTGAGGAGATACTACAGAGAGATTTCATGTACACTTTACCCAGTTTCCTCCAATGGTAACATCTTGCAAAATGATAGAACCACTTCATGAATAGGATATGGACATTAATGTAGTCAAGATACAGAAAGTTTATCACCATAGGGACCCCTCATGTTACTCTTTAATAACCATCTTTGTTCTCTCTCAGCTCCTTCCTTAACTTCTGGCAACCACCAATCTGTTCTCTATTTCTTTTTTTTTTTTTTTTTAAGATTTTATTTATTTATTTGACAGAGAGAGAGATAGCGAGAGCAGGAACAGAAGCAGGGGGAGTGGGAGAGGGAGAAGCAGGCTTCCCGTGGAGCAGGGAGCCCGATGTGGGACTCGATCCCAGGACCCTGGGACCATGACCTGAGCCAAAGGCAGATGCTTAACGACTGAGCCACCCAGGCGCCCTCTGTTCTCTATTTCTATAATTTTTTCATTTAAAGATTATTATGTAAACTGAATCATACAAAATATAACTTTTTGGGATTGGCTTTTTCATTCAGCATAATTCCCTGGAAATTCCTACAAGTTGTTGCATGTATTAAAGGTTCATTTTTAATTGCTGACTTATCTTCTATATGTTTAATTTTCAAGAAAGTATCAAGCAGTTTCCCAAAGTGGTTGTACCATTTTACACTTTCGCCATCCATTTGATTCTTATTTTTAGTTTCTGTTTTACCAGTAAGATTCCTTATCTGTTTACTCATTAAGATCATATTTCTCTTTAATTGTTTGAACATATTTTCTCTTAGTTCTTTGAACATATTTATAGTAATTACTTGAATACATTTATATGCTAAATCAAACATCCAAGCCATATTAAGTTTGGTTTCTGTTGATTTTACTTTCTTAACTATGGATTAATCTCTTGTATGGACATTTTTCTGTCTTTGCATATCCAGTAATTTTTATTGTATTGTAAATGATACAGGATTTTATTTTCTTCCTCTGAAAAATGATGATCTTTGTCCTTCAGCCACTGGTTGGTTATCCTGTGTTGTGTAAGGTTGATTTTATACTTTGCTAGGTTGATCTTTGGATAGCCCAAGAGGTTTCCTAAATCCCTCTTAATTGATGGGACTTTCTCTCCTCTGTAGATTCCATCAGGACTTGCTTTTATCCTATTGTGGGGGGATCTAAAGTGGGACTTACTCTAGGTCACAGTCCTTACTTTTGTGGTAGAGCTTTTCTGATGTTTCAACGGGATGCCAAAAGATATTATGTGATGTTAAAAATGTCTCTCCTCTCTGACTGGGTAGGAAAATACCTTCCCCAGCACTGCTCAACTTCTAGTGGTCTGCTTCTCTCTTACCCCAGCAACGGCTGCCCTCTGCAAGGCCTCAAGTAGTTTCACCCTGTGCCCTTGGCCAAGAACTTGTAGGGAAGCCCCACATAGACCTCTGGAGCTCACTCTGGTGCTCCACCTTGCACATTCTAGCCGCTCCAGCTGCTCCAAACACTGATCTCTGCCTTCTCGCTTGTGTAGGACACAATGCATATTTGTATTCCAGCCCTATGTACCATGGATAGAAAGTTGTCTGTCAGCAGAGGAGTCCATTGATTGTGGAACTCCCCGTGTGAGTTACTCAATTCTCAGTGATCACAATCTTGCATTACCTGTTTTCCAATGTCTTGAATATTTGTCCAGTTTTGCGGTGATTTTATGTAGGAGGGATAGCATGGTACCAGGAACTCAATCATACCTGGAAGTTAAAACTCATATTTTACATTTTTAACCTCTTGTTTCATGTTTTAGACAGTCTTTTTGATTTATGTGAACCTTATCTATTTTTTTTTGGCAGAGTATAAATTGCATGCTAGAAGATAGCCCTTAGCATGCAATTTTGAGTAGTAGACTTTCAGAATTTTAGAGTTAAAGGAGCCTTAGCAACCACTGATTCTAACTTTCCTCTGTAATGAATGAGGAAACAGGTCCAGAGAGATTAGGTGATTTACTCAAGGTTGCACAGGTTTTTTCGTGATTTAAAGCACCTGCTCATGGAGGCAATAAATACCATAAAACTGTACCATGGTAATGAGTGGAAGCTGCCTTATCTTTGCACTATATATGAAAAATAAAAGGATTCCAATAGTAAGCATTTTCAGAGTATAAAGATTGCAAAAGGAACGCTTAGCCTGGCTAAACTGCTTTCAAGTTTTTAAAATCCCTTTAGTCACACTCTTTTACATAAAGCATCAAATGTGCTAATTAGAAAAGATTCAGATCGACTAATCAAAAGTTCTTTACTTGGCAAAATTATAAGTAATAAAATAAAGTTGTTGAAATAATTCTTCTTTTGTCTACCCTCTTCCCCCCAAGAAGGAGTAAATATTGTTATTTTGACACCTGAATTTGACATATAAGATAATCTATATTGTTATGTAAATTAGTATTTCAATTTTATCCATGAGTGTTTAAGTATAATAAGGAAGTAATACAAAGTTCACTTTCTAAACTAGTATATATGTCTAAAACTCAGGTTTCTGATTCTTACTTTATTGCTTGTTTTATTAAACTGCCTTATATTCGGTTATGTATGAATATGCCCTACCTATCTTTAGATATGCTTTTATCAGAGTGGTATGCACTATGTCATAGAAGTGCCCTACAGCATAATGCAAAAAAGAAAAGAAGAATATGAATTTGAAAACATTCTTATTAAGATCACCCACACACCAACTGCTAAAGTAATGTTTAAAATCTTGAGAAATTAAGAACTGTAAGTCTGGAACATTTAAAAAATACCCACTGTGCACTAGACATAGTGGCATTAGTATGCAGTAAGAAGAACCTATTTACCCTGCTTCTGTCAACTGTAGCATTTATAATAAGTAACAATGACCTTCCAACCCTGGATGCTCCCTCAATAAAGCAAGGCAGAGATGCTCTCTACACATTCTGTGGAAGCTGTAAGAGTTGCCATCAATATATCCACTTTCACAATTCTATGCACTTATATTCTCTAGACTTTTTATAGACCTTATGTGTTTTTGTCTTAGAGGATAGAATTTCCAAGATTCAAAGGAAGATCAAACTCTTTGGTTGTCTCAACTCTGAATCTTTAGCTTCAGTAAATTTGTTTAAAGAACTAGGTAATGTACCATTTATCAAATTCTTCATTTAAGTCAAAAGTATTTTGCAGAGTTGCATATCCAGAAAACAAACTTCTCTTTTTTATTCCCTAAATAGAAGCTATATTGTTTTAAGAAACTGCTTAGAATATGGATTTTTACTTGTTACTTGTGTATTACTAGATATGTATTGTTAAATGTTAAAAAGAAAACCCACTGTGTGCAGAGAACCAGATGTTCTTTTAGAAAGAAAGAATTTAATAAAGGAAAGAAAACATGGTAAAAATAGCCAGTTACCAAGCTTAGTGAAAAATAAATACTATTCAATGGCAATAAAACATTATAAAGCTAGGAATTAGGATATGTTGGGATCTTTTTGAAGAAGACAACTTTACTGACGGATTTAAAAAAAAGAAAGAAGCAAAAGAACAAATGTTCATAGATGAGAAGGCTCAGTATTATAACAATGCCAGTTCCCCCACAATCAGTTTTTAGGCTTCATACAATTCAACGTAAATTCAAAATGGAATTTTTTTTTTTAAAGATTTTATTTATTTATTTGACAGAGAGAGACACAGCGAGAGAGAGAACACAAGCAGGGGGAGTGGGAGAGGGAGAAGCAGGCTTCCCGCCGAGCAGGGAGCCCGATGCGGGGCTCGATCCCAGGACCCTGGGATCATGACCTGAGCCGAAGGCAGACGCTTAACGACTGAGCCACCCAGGCGCCCCTAAAATGGATTTTTTTTAAATTTGATGTTCAGAATTAAAATCAAATGACATCGCCAAAATTTTTCAAATGACACATTTGAAGGAAAAATTTTGTATTATATTTGATAATCAATGAAAGTTTTTAAATTCTGAAGAATCTTTACAAATCTTTTTTTTTTTTTAATTTTTTTTTATTCTTATGTTAATCCCCATACATTACATCATTAGTTTTAGATGAAGTGTTCCATGATTCATTGTTTGTGCATAACACCCAGTGCTCCATGCAGAACGTGCCCTCCTCAGTACCCACCACCAGGCTAACCCATCCTCCCACCCCCCTCCCCTCTAGAACCCTGTTTGTTTTTCAGAGTCCATCGTCTCTCATGGTTCGTCTACCCCTCCGATTTCCCCCGCTTCATTCTTCCCCTCCCGCTACCTTCTTCTTCTTCTTTTTTTTTTCTTAACATATATTGCATTATTTGTTTCAGAGGTACAGATCTGAGATTCAACAGTCTTGCACAATTCACAGCGCTTACCAGAGCACATACCCTCCCCAGTGTCTATCACCCAGTCACCCCATCCTTCCCACCCCACCCCCCACTCCAGCAACCCTCAGTTTGTTTCCTGAGATTAAGAATTCCTCATATCAGTGAGATCATATGATACATGTCTTTCTCTGTTTGACTTATTTCACTCAACATAATACCCTCCAGTTCCATCCACGTCGTTGCAAATGGCAAGATCTCATTCCTTTTGATGGCTGCATAATATTCCATTGTATATATATACCAAATCTTCTTTATCCATTCATCTGTTGATGGACATCTTGGCTCTTTCCACAGTTTGGCTATTGTGGACATTGCTGCTATAAACATCGGGGTGCACGTACCCCTTCGGATCCCTACTTTTGTATCTTTGGGGTAAATACCCAGTAGTGCAATTGCTGGATCATATGGTAGCTCTATTTTCAACTTTTTGAGGAACCTCCATACAGTTTTCCAGAGTGGCTGCACCAGCTTGCATTCCCACCAACAGTGTAGGAGGGTTCCCCTTTCTCCGCATCCCCGCCAACATCTGTCATTTCCTGACTTGTTAATTTTAGCCATTCTGACAGGTGTGAGGTGGTATCTCATTGAGGTTTTGATTTGGATTTCCCTGATGCCGAGCGATATTGAGCACTTTTTCATGTGTCTGTTGGCCATTTGGATGTCTTCTTTGGAAAAATGTCTTTTCATGTCTTCTGCCCATTTCTTGATTGGATTCTTTGTTCTTTGGGTGTTGAGTTTGATGAGTTCTTTATAGATTTTGGATACTAGCCCTTTATCTGATATGTCATTTGCAAATATCTTCTCCCATTCTGTTGGTTGTCTTTTGGTTTTGTTGACTGTTTCCTTTGCTTTGCAAAAGCTTTTTATCTTGATGAAGTCCCAATAGTTCATTTTTGCCCTTGCCTCCCTTGCCTTTGGCGATGTTTCTAGGAAGAAGTTGCTTCGGATGAGGTCAAAGAGGTTGCTGCCTGTGTTCTCCTTTAGGATTTTGATGGACTCCTGTCTCACATTGAGGTCTTTCAACCATTTGGAGTCTATTTTTGTGTGTGGTGTAAGGAAATGGTCCAGTTTCATTCTTCTGCATGTGGCTATCCAATTTTCCCAACACCATTTGTTGAAGAGACTGTCTTTGTTCCATTGGACATTCTTTCCTGCTTTGTCAAAGATGAGTTGACCATAGAGTTGAGGGTCCATTTCTGGGCTCTCTATTCTGTTCCATTGATCTATGTGTCTGTTTTTGTGCCAGTACCATGCTGTCTTGATGATGACAGCTTTGTAATAGAGCTGGAAGTCCGGAATTGTGATGCCGCCGGCTTTGCTTTTCTTTTTCAACATTCCTCTGGCTATGCGGGGTCTTTTCTGGTTCCATACAAATTTTAGGATTATTTGTTCCATTTCTTTGAAAAAAGTGGATGGTATTTTGATGGGGATTGCATTGAATGTGTAGATTGCTCTAGGTAGCATTGACATCTTCACAATATTTGTTCTTCCAATCCATGAGCACGGAATGTTTTTCCATTTCTTTGTGTCTTCCTCAATTTCTTTCATGAGTATTTTATAGTTTTCTGAGTACAGATCCTTTGTCTCTTTGGTTAGATTTATTCCTAGGTATCTTATGGTTTTGGGTGCAATTGTAAACGGGATCGACTCCTTAATTTCCCTTTCTTCTGTCTTGTTGTTGGTGTATAGGAATGCCACTGACTTCTGTGCATTGATTTTATATCCTGCCACTTTACTGAATTCCTGTATGAGTTCTAGCAGTTTTGGGGTGGAGTCTTTGGGGTTTTCCACATAAAGTATCATATCATCTGCAAAGAGTGAGAGTTTGACTTCTTCCTTGCCAATTTGGATGCCTTTGATTTCTTTTTGTTGTCTGATTGCTGTGGCTAGGACTTCCAATACTATGTTGAATAGCAGTGGTGATAGTGGACATCCCTGCCGCGTTCCTGACCTTAGGGGGAAAGCTCTCAGTTTTTCCCCATTGAGAATGATATTCGCTGTAGGTTTTTCATAGATGGCTTTTATGATATTGAGGTATGTACCCTCTATGCCTATACTCTGAAGAGTTTTGATCAAGAAAGGATGCTGTACTTTGTCAAATGCTGTTTCTGCATCTATTGAGAGGATCATATGATTCTTGTTCTTTCTTTTGTTAATGTATTGTATCACATTGATTGATTTGCGGATGTTGAACCAACCTTGCAGCCCAGGGATAAATCCCACTTGGTCATGGTGAATAATCCTTTTAATGTACTGTTGGATCCTATTGGCTAGTATTTTGGTGAGAATTTTTGCATCCATGTTCATCAGGGATATTGGTCTGTAATTCTCCTTTTTGATGGGGTCTTTGTCTGGTTTTGGGATCAAGGTAATGCTGGCCTCATAAAATGAGTTGGGAAGTTTTCCTTCCATTTCTATTTTTTGGAACAGTTTCAGAAGAATAGGTATTAATTCTTCTTGAAATGTTTGGTAGAATTCCCCTGGGAAGCCATCTGGCCCTGGGCTTTTGTTTTTTGGGAGATTTTTGATGACTGCTTCAATTTCCTTAGTGGTTATAGGTCTGTTCAGGTTTTCTATTTCATCCTGGTTCAGTTTTGGTAGTTGGTACATCTCTAGAAATGCATCCATTTCTTCCAGGTTATTTAATTTGCTGGCACAGAGTTGCTCATAATATGTTCTTATAATTGTTTGTATTTCTTTGGTGTTGGTTGTGATCTCTCCTCTTTCATTCATGATTTTGTTGATGTGGGTCATTTCTCTTCTCTTTTTGATAAGTCTGGCCAGGGGTTTATCAATCTTGTTAATTCTTTCAAAGAACCAGCTCCTAGTTTCGTTGATCTGTTCTACTGTTCTTTTAGTTTCTATTTCATTGATTTCTGCTCTGATCTTGATTATTTCTCTTCTCCTGCTGGGTTTAGGCTTTATTTGCTGTTCTTTCTCCAGCTCCTTTAGGTATAGGGTTAGGTTGTATACTTGAGACCTTTCTTGCTTCTTGAGAAAGGCTTGTATTGCTATATACTTTCCTCTTAGGACTGCCTTTGCTGCATCCCAAAGATTTTGAATAGTTGTGTTTTCATTTTCATTGGTTTCCATGTATTTTTTTAATTCTTCTTTAATTTCCTGGTTGACCCATTCGTTCTTCAGTAGGATGCTCTTTAGCCTCCATGTATTTGAGTTCTTTCTGACTTTTGTCTTGTGATTGAGCTCTAGTTTCAAAGCATTGTGGTCTGAAAATAGGCAGGGAATGATTCCAATCTTTTGGTACCGGTTGAGACCTGATTTATGACCTAGGATGTGATCTATTCTGGAGAATGTTCCATGGGCACTAGAGAAGAATGTGTATTCCGTTGCTTTGGGGTGGAATGTTCTGAATATGTCTGTAAAGTCCATTTGGTCCAGTGTGTCATTTAAAGTCTTTATTTCCTTGTTGATCTTTTGCTTAGATGATCTGTCCATTTCAGTGAGGGGGGTGTTAAAGTCCCCCACTATTATTGTATTGTTGTCGATGTGTTTCTTTGCTTTTGTTATTAATTGGCTTATATAATTGGCTGCTCCCATGTTAGGGGCATAGATATTTACAATTGTTAGATCTTCTTGTTGGATAGATCCTTTAAGTATGATATAGTGTCCTTCCTCATCTCTTATTACAGTCTTTGGTTTAAAATCTAATTTGTCTGATATAAGGATTGCCACCCCAGCTTTCTTTTGGTGTCCATTAGCATGGTAAATGGTTTTCCACCCCCTCACTTTCAATCTGGGGCTGTCTTTGGGTCGAAAATGAGTCTCTTGCAGACAGCATATCGATGGGTCTTGTTTTTTAATCCAGTCTGATAGCCTGTGTCTTTTGATTGGGGCATTGAGCCCATTTACATTCAGGGTAACTATTGAAAGATAGGAATTTAGTGCCATTGTATTGCCTGTAAGGTGACTGTTACCGTATATTGTCTGTGTTCCTTTCTGGTCTATGTTGCTTTTGGGGTCTCTCTTTGCTTAGAGGACTCCTTTCAAGATTTCCTGTAGGGCTGGTTTTGTGTTTGCAAATTCCTTTAGTTTTGTTTGTCCTGGAAGCTTTTTATCTCTCCTTCAATTTTCAATGACAGCCTAGCTGGATATAGTATTCTTGGCTGCATATTTTTCTCATTTAGTGCTCTGAATATATCCTGCCAGTCCTTTCTGGCCTGCCAGGTCTCTGTGGATAGGTCTGTTGCCAATCTAATGTTTCTACCATTGTAGGTTACATATCTCTTCTCCTGAGCTGCTTTCAGGATTTTCTCTTTGTCTATGAGACTCGTAAGTTTTACTATTAGATGTCGGGGTGTTGACCTATTTTTATTGATTTTGAGAGGGGTTCTCTGTGCTTCCTGGATTTTCATGCCTGTTTCCTTCCCCAAATTAGGGAAGTTCTCTGCTATAATTTGCTCCATTATACCTTCTGCCCCTCTCTCTCTTTCTTCTTCTTCTGGGATCCCAATTATTCTAATGTTGTTTCGTCTTATGGTATCGCTTATCTCTCGAATTCTGCCCTCGTGATCCAGTAGTTGTTTATCTCTCTTTTTCTCAGCTTCTTTATTTTCCATCATTTCATCTTCTATATTACTGATTCTCTCTTCTGCCTCATTTATTCTAGCAGTTAGTGCCCCCATTTTTGATTGCACGTCATTAATAGCCTTTTTGATTTCTACTTGGTTGGATTTTAGTTCTTTTACTTCTCCAGAAAGGGTTTCTCTAATAACTTCCATATTTTTTTCAAGCCCAGCTAGTATCTTTAAAGTGATGATTCTGAACTCTAGATCTGACATTGTACTAATGTCCGTATTGAGTAGGTCCCTGGCAGTCGGTACTACCTCTTGTTCTTTTTGTTGAGGTGATTTTTTCCGTCTTGTCATTTTGTGCAGAGGAGAATAGATTAATGAGAGAACAAAATGCTAGCAGAGTAACAACGTCCCCAGAAAATATACTCTAAACAAATCAGAAAAAACCTGAAGCAGTGGGAAAAGAAAGGGAAAGAGAGAAAAAAGAAAAAGAAAAAAAAGAAAAAGATAAAGATAAAAACAAAAACAAAAACAAACAAAACAAAAGAACAACAACAAAAAAACCAGAATGTGATCAAATATGATCAGTGCCACACACTAGATTTGGGGTGTATTTTGGTCTTTTAGAAGAAAGTGCCTCCCAAAATTTTAAAGAAAGAAAAACTTATATATGTACAAAAATAAGGGTTGATATGATGAAGGGATGGAATATGACTGTAAAGATGGAAAGTATAAAAAATTTTATAAAAGGAATTGATAAGAAGTTGTTTGAAAAAAGAAAGAAGAGGATTTAAAAAAAGAAAAAAATAAGGGAGAGGATGTGATCAGGCAGGGGAACAGAAAACACCATATTCTAGAGATTTAGGGTATATTTTGATCTGTTAGAAGAAACTATCTCAAAATTTTAAAGAGAGAACAACTTATATATATAAGCCAAAAATATGGGTAACTACTATGAAGGGATAGAATATGACTCTAAAAATGAAAAATAAAAATGTTTTTTTTTAAAAAAAAGGGATTGATAAGATGTTGGTTGAAAAAGGGAAAAAGAAAAATTCAAAAAGAATAAAAAAAGAAAAAAAGACAGTTAAAAAAAAATTAACTTTGAAAGACTAAAGAATCATGGTAAAAAAGCCATGAATTCTATGTGCAGTAGTCCCCTAGAGCTGGAGTTCTGCCGTTCTCATTGATGGGTAAACTTGGTCTTGGCTGGCTGTTCTCGCTGATCTTCTGGGGAGGGGCCTGTTGCGGTGGTTTCCAAATGTCTTTGCCGGAGGCAGAATTGCCCCGCCCTTGCCCCCTCCCAGCTAAGTAATCTGCTGGGGTTTGCTCTCCGGGGCTTTTGTTCCCTGCGAGCTTTCCGTACAGCTTTGGAGGTGGAGAGTGAAAATGGCAGCCTCCCAATCTCCGCCCCGGAGGAGCCGAGAACTCGGGGCCCTGCTCCTCAGTGAGCCCCCAGAGAAAAGCCGTCAGTCACTCCCGTCTCCCCGGTCTCCGGCCGCACTCCGTGCTCACCCGGCCTGTGACCGCGCGTTTCTATCTCTGGCACCCGACCCCGGGTGGAGTCTCCAAACCCAGCAGATCCCTGCGGTGCACTCCCGCGCGGCTCCTCCCGGGGGAGGAAGGTGAGTCTCCCCGGATCTGCCGCTTGTTGGGTCCCTGCTGGAGGAGCAGGGGCCCGACTGTGCCGCGGATCACGGTTTATGGCAACCCCGAGCTGAGAGCCCGCGCCTGGGCTCTGCCTCTGCAGCCGGCTTCCCTGCTCCGATACCTGGGAGCTCTGCCACACTCAGGCACCCCCGGTCTTTCTGTGACCCGTGGGTCCTGAGACCACACTGTCCCGGAGGGTTCCACCCCCCCGCTTAGCCACCAGAGTGACGTCCCTCAGTGGAGCAGACTTTTAAAAGTTCCGATTTTGTGCTCCGCGGCTCTATCACTTGCCAGAAGCGGCCGCCGGAGGCCCCTCCCCCGCCGTCTATCCTCCCGAATATCGCCTCGGATTCACTTCTCCGCACGTCCTACCTTCCAGAAAGTGGTCGCTTTTCTGATGAGAGAGTTGTTGCTCTTCTTTTCTTCGACCTCCTGTTAAGTTTGTAGGTGTTCAGAATGGTTTGATCCCTATCCAGCTGAATTCCTGAGACCAAACGAAATCCAGGTCTCCTACTCCTCCGCCATCTTGCTCCGCCCTCTAGACAGACCGAATCTTTACAAATCTTAAAGGAAAAAGATGAATAATTCAATAGAAAAAATTGACAAAGAACTTGGACAATTTACAAAATGACTAATAAATATATTTTAAAAACCTTTTGTCTCATAATCCACAATATACAAATTAAATAACACAATTAAAAATTTCAAATACTGATTTGGTGAAGTTGAAAACAAACAACTTAATGTTGGCAAAGGTTTGGGGAAAGGAGTGTTCCTTACACTCTCTACTGGGAATGTAATTCAATATGACAGTATGACAACAAACCAGCTTATTCCCTTTAACAAGGTAACTTAATTTTGGGAATTTATGTTAAGGAAATAATGAGAGATATTCTGAAAGATTTCAATACAAGTGGGTTCACAACAGATTTATTTATGATAATGAAACTTTGAGAATTTTTAAGTAAGTTGTCATATATTTATATATGTAATATACTTCTATGATGGGATGCTAAACAGTCTTTACAGTAATTTGGAAATACTGGGATTAGAAAATGCTACTTATAATGTTGCTTATTCAGTATTATTAATTTTATTTAAAAATATAAAAGCTAATATGCGTAAGCTTTGAAGACATGCATCAAAATGTTAACTGTGGCTATCTCTAAGGGGTGTGTTTATGGATTTCTTTTTCCAAAATTTCTTCAAAGACACATATTAATTTTGTAATCATTAATTTTTATGTGGAAAGCAGAGTGGACTAATAAAATATGCATCTATAATATAAATAATGAGATCATGAAAAAATATGCCTAACTGTAACAGTAGAGAGAGACATTCTTAGAGGGTTTCAGTGTGGGTCTGCAGAATCATTTAACATAGTGATTCTCAACTGGGGCATGAATTTGTCCTCTGAAGGACATTTGTCAATGCCTAGAGACATTTTTGGTTGGGGAAGAGGAGGTTGCTATTGGCATCTAGCTGGTACAGGCCAGGAATGCTGCTGAACATTCTACAGTGTCCAAGACCAAGACTTATCCAAACCTGAGAGTTCAATGGTGTTGAGATTGAGAAACCCTAATCTAGAGGAAAGATGGAGACATTGGGATTCTGAGATCTGCATCTCTCTTGAATCCATTAATTGTTTCCTGACCTTGGCAGAATCACTTGCAGTCTTGTGTCTCAGTTCTTTCATTGGTAAAATGGAGCTAGCAATTTCTTTAAAGGGGATAGATGACTGAAAAGGAGGTTCGGAGACCAAATGGCAGTAACACATGTAGGAGTAATTCCTATTTGAGACGAAGGAGTAATTACCAGCATTATCCATTTCTCTTTGCTTTGAAGCAGACTTATAAGGATTTAAATGTTGCATAAAGGTTTAGAGGAGTGTATGAATTTGATTGATTCAGCTGTATCTCCTGTTGTATGCATTAAGCACATAAAAGAAGAATTTCCTGCAGTCCATTACAAGGGTCAATAAAAGCCTACACAACATTTCAAGCCAAATTGCCTCACTCTTTCCAATGTCAACTTGGAGTATTTTGAAATTATAGAAAGAGAATTTCTTTTCCACTTGGATACACAGATCTCGTTTTCTTGCCTTTTTCATTTTAAAAATTGTAAGTTCTCTTTGAAACTAAGCATTTATCACTTTTTATTTTTTAAAGATTTTATTTATTTATTTGAGAGGTGGGGAGGAGCAGAGGGAGAGGGAAGGGAAAGAATCTCAAGCAGACTCCCCGCTAAGCATGAAACCCAACTCAGGGCTCGATCCCACAACCCTGAAATCAGGACCTGAGCTGAAACCAAGAGCCAGATGCTCAACCATCTGAGCCCCCCAGGTGCCCCAGTGATCATTTTTTAAGAGGAAGTTGCTAGATTTTTTTTAAAAACAGGACTTTTGTATTTAAGTTATTTAGATATACAGCTAGAATTTTAGCTTATGGTGCTATATGCACTTACTAATTTCACATGATAAATTCTTTATTCTTCATATAAAAAATAGGGTGATAATATTTACTTGGTGGTCACTAGGATTAAATGCAAATAGAATGTGTAGGGCAGTACCTGACATAGAGTTAGATCCTGATGGTTTCCTGTTGCCTTCACGATAGATCCTGGAGGATCTGTAATACACTCCTTAATAATCTGGTCTCCTTCACCCTTTTCTTCTTCGGGAGCCACCCTTTCGGTTCTACCAGACAAATCCCTACTCATTCTTCAGGTGTCACCTGGAGGCTACTTGCTCAAGATCTTCCCATTCTCAAGATTTAAGTTAGGTGTGGCTATATGTAACCATGGCACCCTTTACTTCCCAATACACATTACCTTTATGTAATTTGATTATTTGTTCAATGTTTGTCTTGCCTTCTCGACTATAAGCTAAGATGGAGAAAGAGGGAGAGTGGAATCAAATATAACTTAATTCACTGCTGTATACCTGCTCTTTTGATCCATGCCTGGTGCATAATAGGTGCTCAGTAAATATTGAGTTGAATGAAGCAAGGCATGATAAGATTATAATCTAGAAAGATTATAATCTATAATCCAGCCAATACTGGAGAGATG
This sequence comes from Neomonachus schauinslandi, assembly GCF_002201575.2. Lineage (NCBI taxonomy): Eukaryota > Metazoa > Chordata > Mammalia > Carnivora > Phocidae > Neomonachus > Neomonachus schauinslandi. The sequence continues at coordinate 19,381,439 of NC_058416.1, read as the reverse complement.
ATGATAAAAGTATCCAGTATATCTGCAGTAAATCTAGTATATATTTCAGGAATGACTGAAAGCTGATTTCCTCTAATAAAATAAAGCATTAATTAGAAAGTCGCTTTGTGGCCCCGCTGACAGTGGTGGCATGTGAGTTGTATATTGGAGAGTATTTGGAAGTTGCTTGGGCTGCCAGAGCAGGCTGTATGGCCAGAGGGGAGTGGAAGACGGGATGGAGGAAGCGGGATAAGGCATCTTAGGTCTCTGGAGGTACCCCTCACACTCTCTAAGGCACTGATTTACCCACAGGGTTTCTAGCCAGCAGGGTTTATGTCCCAGGATGTTTCTGTGGCTGAACCAGTACCCACCACCTGGGTACTTCAGGAACCCATTTTCCATCATTTTGTGGACATCAGTAAGTTTTCTGATACCGTCAGGAAAATGTATTCTGAATGTATCTACATATAGTTTCTGAAATAAAAGTTTGTTGAAAGAAAGTCACCTAAACAGTTTTGATTAGGAATTAATATTGAGTATCCAGTCTATCAGAGAAGATTTGGGGTTCTTAGTGCCAGGTATCATCAAAAATAGGAAAAGAACTGCATTATTGAGGTGGAATTCATCCTTGTCTGAAGCTATAGGGCAGAGTCAAAAACCCCTATCTTAGTGACTGATCCGACACGCTTCCAGTTCTTCCTATTAAGGAACTTAATTTACAGATGTAGCTCAGACCTGACTACCTTTCCTTTAAACTTTTATTCTGTATTTGTTTTTATTTTTGGTTTAAAATTTGGCAATATTGCTTGTTTGAATTGCATTTTTTTGTACAAAGATTTATTCCAGTAGTATCTAAAAGGGCAAAAACAACAACAACAACAACAACAACAATAACAAAAAACCCAACCCAAACCAAAACCATTAACTCAAAAGTGTTCAGATCGTTAAGGAGACAGTTAAATAAAGCATGGCACAGCCATGTGGTAAAGTATCATGCAGTCATTAAAAAATTGTATCTTGAAGAATTGTGAAGACATGCATTTTTGAAGGGGGGGGAATTGTTTCTTCGGGGTGTGAAAAAAATCTTAAATTAGGTATTACAATGATTTGTGGCCTCCAGAAGCACAGCACATAAAAAAGTATCCAGTATATCTGCAGTATTAAACTTTCCTGGGGGGGATGGGTTGAATTGCATGTTTGTGTCCAAAAATAAATACAATTTATACTTTTACTTATAGCATATAATACTGCTTTTGAATTTACGGGAGTGTTAAAGGTTTCCTTTTAAAATAAAAGTACTTAGGTAAAACAAATGAATAAGAAAAATACTAAGTGTTAAGTGGTAGACTCATAAAACAAGATTTGAAAGTTTGTATATAAATAATATTTTAGAAATCTTGGAATACTATAAAGTACTATATAATAGGGCTAGGAATATAGTGTTATAAAATATTTTAGTAGAATGCTTTCTCTTGGTACAAAGTGTGGATGGGCATTTTCTAATGCAAGAGGACATATACACCATTCAAATGATCTGGGGGGGATCTTCAAGATCTTTTGTTTCAGGTTATGTCATAGGCACAGTGTCTATTCCAGCTGTAAGATCTGAAATCCCAGAGGCTGGGGATTAGTGGGTATCTACTCTTTCCCCAACAAAGCAGACATTGACATATAGAGATTACCCTATGCCCCCACCTAATTTACTATTGTTATAGCTCAACTTGTTACCTTAACAATGTTAGAGTCCATTTAGGTCTAAAAGCACTTATAACCCAGCCAATACTGGAGAGATGATGATAAACCACATTCTTTGGTAAAATGTTATAGTGAAGAGTCAGGTTCTAGAGTCTATTGAAATTTTTACTCCGCTATTTATTAGCTCTATAACCTGGGCCATAGCTTAACCTCTCATAGTGTAAATTTCTCTATCTATAAATAAGGGACAATAAATAGTTATTATGAGATTAAGTGAGATACATAGAGCATATGCAATCTTGGTTATTATTACTATTAGCTATTGTTATGGGTTGAATTATGTCCCACCAAAAAGAGATGTTGACGTCCTAACCCCTGTATGTTGGAATACGATTTATTTGGAAATAGTGTCATTGTAGATATATGCGGTCATTCTTGATTAGGATGGGCCCTCAATCTAATATGACTGGTGCCCTTATGAGAAGGGAGGTGTGGAGACAGGCACACAAGGGAACGCCATGTGACAACAGAAGCAGAAGTTGGAGCAGGGCCATTGCAAGCTAAGGAGCCCCAAGGATTGCTGACTATCACCGGAAGCTGGAAGAGACAAGACAGGATTCTACCCAGAGTCTCAGAGGGAGGATGGCCTCACTGACACTTTGATTTTGGACTTCTAGTTTCCAGGACTCTGAGACAATACATTTCTGTTATTTTAAGCCACCCAGCTTGTAATACTTTGTTAGGAGGACCACAGGAAACTAATACAGTAATACAGTGCAAAAACTGTAAATTTTATAAAACAGAAATTATACACATACAGATTCTTCCCCCTTTTGCTCTCTTTTCTCTGCTAAAGTCCAACTTTTTTCTAAAACCTCCTTGGTTCTCGATGTACCTCTTTGTACTAATTTTATTTTTCTCCCATATCCTTTCTTGGTTGAGGATAATATGTTAAACACACACACACACACACACACACGCACGCACTGGCTTAGAAATACGGTTTTTAAAAAAAAAGCAATTGCAACGACGTGGATGGAACTGGAGGGTATTATGTTGAGTGAAATAAGTCAAACAGAGAAAGACATGTATCATATGATCTCACTGATATGAGGAATTCTTAATCTCAGGAAACAAACTGAGGGTTGCTGGAGTGGGGGGTGGGGTGGGAAGGATGGGGTGACTGGGTGATAGACACTGGGGAGGGTATGTGCTCTGGTAAGCGCTGTGAATTGTGCAAGACTGTTGAATCTCAGATCTGTACCTCTGAAACAAATAATGCAATATATGTTAAGAAAAAAAAAAAGAAGAAGAAGATAGCAGGAGGGGAAGAATGAAGCAGAGGAAATCGGAGGGGTAGACGAACCATGAGAGACGATGGACTCTGAAAAACAAACTGAGGGTTCTAGAGGGGAGGGGGGTGGGAGGATGGGTTAGCCTGGTGGTGGGTATCGAGGAGGGCACATTCTGCATGGAGCACTGGGTGTTATGCACAAACAATGAATCATGGAACACTTCATCTAAAACTAATGATGTAATGTATGGGGATTAACATAAGAATAAAAAAAAAAAAGCAATTGCTCAAACAAACAAAAAGACCAAACAAACAACACACAGGAGGAAAACAAGAAACGACCATGAGAGAGGTAAAAGTGATATTTGCTAAGTCTGAAGGTATGAGAAAAGACTAGCTGAGTGAATAACATGAGGATAAATAGAAGCTGGACATGAAAACTATTATTTAGATGGAATAAATGGAACCTTTCCTTGTCCAATTCCAGCAACCCTGTGTTTAAGAAGGGAATTTTTATATCATAATTTCTACATGCTGAGTAGAGTATAGAAACTAAATTGGTTCTCATTTGTTTTTCAAGATGAGTGCCTAAATTTTGCTCACTTGTTCACTTTGGAAACATTTAGGTTTCGTTTCTGCAAAACAAATCTTAACCCTATCCTCAGTGAACACATGAGGATAGAAAGGTACTTTTTCATCTGTCTCCCCAGGAAAAGTAAATCTGAACAAGATACAGTCTTCTCACAAGGAGAAAAGACAAGGTGGACCCCTCAAGCAAATGAGTCCACGTAACTCTCAGGCTTCCTCCAAATCCTGCGGTATCCCTTATTCTTCCCAGTTTCCGGGGTTTAGACCGAGGGTTGCATTCCTTTGGTGTCTCCTTGGACCACTGGAGGATTTAATCTTAAAATGGGAACTCTGGAGATACGTTGGCAAGATAAATAAAACACGTTTCAACTGCATTACTCTGGTCATGTTGATATTTAATCCAATGTGAGTTGTGATTTGCTGAAAACATTTGGTTTGGTTTCCTTCTTTACTTTATACTTCTTTCTTTCCTCTGCCCTTTCCAATGGCCTTTATTTTTCAAGTAACATGGAAAACTTGGGGGGAGCAGTTGGAGAGGAAGAGGAGACAGGGGCTGCAAACAAAACAAATTACTCCAGTACTCTGTTATAATTAAAGCAAGCAGCATTATGTTTTGGGCTATGGGAAAATATACTGCAATCCTTAAATATAATATTTGTAGGGGCATTGCCTATTATTACTTATGATGATAGTAAAAATCATCCTAGTGGTACAGTAACAAAATTTGCCCAAGACTGATTATTGTCCTTGATGTCCCTGACATTTTTTTAAAAACTCAAATATGAAGGCAGCTCTTTATTTAAAAGATATTTAAAAAATATAATATATCCTCATATTGACATCTTAACATACAGATAATCAGATGTATTATACATATTTGCCTCAATTTCTGAAATAGGTTTGTTATTGAAAACTTTATTATTCACTTAGTAAATACTTATATGGCACTTCCTATGTATCCGGCATTATTTTAAGGGCTTTACAAATATTTACTTGTTTAATCCTTCTAACATTTCTATGAATTAGACACTGTTACCATTAATTAACCGTATTTTAAGATGAGGAAACTGAGGAATAGAAAGATGAAGTAACTTGCCCAAGGTCCCATAGCCGAGGATGGCCCTTGAACCCAAGCAATCTCCACCACAGTGCTTATACTCCATCTCCCGTTTCTGTTATTTAAACTTTTTATTTGTACTTTTTTTAGTAGAAGAAATCCTGTGGTAAAATTTGAAATGGAAAAATCCGTTTTGTTAAGTGAATTTTTATCCATCAAATTTATCTTGTATGAAAACTTCTTTATCATAAACTGTTTTCCTTAAAATAAGATCTATGTATAATTTCAAATGTCTTTGTAATAAATATAAAATATAAACATATGGAATCTTTCTCTTTGAGGAAAAAAGGATTTTGGTAATCGTGTATAATAGACTTCTTTCTACCATAAAAATTCATAGTCTTCTATCTGACGTTAGTGTTAGAAAATTCTAAAATTTCTTTTGCATTTCTGTGCTTCATTTGAATCAAGCAATATGTGATAGAAAGTGCTGGCTCTTGGTCTGGCCATTTCTTTAAGAAAGGCAACCTTATCCACAGTTATTTTTTCCCTGCCCCTCCCAGATTGTTTTCCAGTGAAGTAGGGGAGTAATCATGGAAGACTGCCATATGGTAACAGTGAGCCATGTCAAACACACCACCAATGGTAAGCAAGCCACCAATGACTAGGTGACTTTCCATTTATGACCTGATAAGGACAAGTACTATCCTAGGTACACACAGTGCATGTTGTAACATACAAATTGAGAGCTAGCTCACTTTTGAATCCAAGGCAATTCTGATTGGTTTGTAGTGCAGAATCTGAATAGTTACACTTGCAGCCAGATGACAAAGAGATGAAATACACCCAGTCATCTCTGTGTATGAAAAACCTTGTCTGGGGAATTGGAAGAAATTGCCAGAATTTCCCTACAGTTTCCAGGTATTTTCTTTTCTATGGAACACACACAGATGCTTTTCTGTTGCTCTTGGACAAATAGTGCATGTGATGAGAATGTGTCTGCTCCTTTTGTTTCATTCACATACTATTTTAATGATTGGAAATTTAGTCAGAATTGCTAAGGATTTGTTTGTTGCTGAAAATCTGCAGGAATAAAAGGGAGAGGTGTCATACACGAGCTGGAGCAGTTGGTACTGTTCATCCAGTACCAAATTTTTAAAAGTATCACCTGTCCTCCATGTCCTCACCTGTACCTCAAATAAACAGCAGCCAACAACTACAAACTCTTATCTCCACTCCCAGAGGACTGTGGGAGTTTGATGACTCAGGTCATCTCAAAGAAAACACTACATCTTAGAGAACAAGCTGTTTCTTTTAGTTGGAACAACACAGTAGCAAACAATAATACATAATAATAGCAAAGGTAATGCCCGAGCATATGACCTCACTCCCATTTTGATTTTCCTTTAGGGCTTTCTGGGATGGTCCTGAGAGTAGATTTCCTAAGCAGCTGTGCAGATTCTCCAGAAAGGCCCATGTCTTTTACCCTCTTTTTTCATGAATGGATCAACACTGGGAGGGGAACAATTGCGTTGTGTGTATCATCTCCAACAATCACAAAGCTTTCACTATAGATTTCAAAGGAATATGTTCCAACCACAATAAGCATTGAAATGTGAGTACTGAGAAAAAAATCCATTGGATTTTTGAAAGGGTGGTTTCAGTTCTGTAAAGAGCAGCAACTTTATCAGCTTATAAAGCAAGCCAGTTCTCCGGTGATTTTAGCCCATCACATGTTACTTTCCACTTTCACAGTTACCTATTCAGAACCTGGTTGTCTGGTTTCAGTAGTAGGTTTGCGTTGAGTTGGTTGATTGAGTTCATTGCTTAAGTTGATTGGGCTGTGAGCAAGGACAATTTTCAACTGTTGAAAAGATACAACCATTACCAAGAACAGATACATTTCTTCCCTTTTCTGAGGATTGGTTATTGGGTCATTTGTGGCTAAGAAGTGGGAAGTGATTGTTCTGTTTGAGTCTGGAGAACTCTAGCAATATCAGGACCTCTTGGATAGTCCAGGGCATTCCACTCCAGGGCTTCTAGTACCATGGGCAAGGTGAGAATGTCTGCATTCCTAGAGTGGCCCACAGTCAGGGTTTTATAGTTTTTCCCAATCTGCTCAAATATGAGGTTACTGTGAAGCCTCATCCAGGAAACAGATACAGATACTTTATATGGTCAGTGATTACCCATTTATCTGGGAGATCAAGCAGAGTTATCTTCATTAGCCAAGGGCCCCATTTCACAGAGCATGACTGTGTGAATTAGTCCGGGTCTCATGGATTTGTTTTTCCAGGAATCAGATACTGAGATGGAGGTTAGCATGTAGGAGTTTATGGAGGATACTTTTGTGATCAACACCTAGAGAAAGAGAGGTAAGGAAGCAGGATTTAGAAGAAGTTGGAGGTTGTGATGCAGTCTCATTGTAGACTCCAGCCAATCTTGTGGGGGATTGGGAGGATGGGAGGAACTTTCAGAGTTTTCTCACATTTGGATGAGGGGTCAGGCCTTCATATGCCACCACCCATCATTCAGTCAGTCGTTGTGGCCTGCCCTTAGATGAGGTATAAGCTTGGGTTAGGTGACTGTCTTCAGCAGACACAATATATATAAAGCTGTCTACCAGAAGTACTCCCAATATCCGGGAAGTAAGTCCTTCATTTGTAAGGGGGAGTCTGAGTGGAATATTACTGTGTCTACCACTCAAGGATGTGTCTCAAAGGCCATTTCCATACATGGTCCTTCCAGCAACATATTCAGTAGAAATTTCTGAGATGATAGACATACTCTATATCTGCACTAATACAGTAACCTTAGCCACAAATGGTTATTAATTCTTAAAACATGATGATAGTTATATTGAGAAACTAAACTTTTAATTTTATTTAATTTCAAGTAATTTAATTTTTAAATTGATATCTAGTTCACATATCAGAAAATTCACCCTTGTAAAGTGTATAATTAACTAGCTTTTAATATATTTGCAAAGTTGTGCAACCCTAATGACCCTTTAATTCTAGAACATTTTCAGCACCTGTAAGAGAAACCCACACTCATTAGCAGTCAATCCCCATTCCTGCCTCTCCCCAGCTCCTGGCAAACACTAATATATTTGATGTCTCTATGCATTTGACTGGCCTCATAGAACAAATTAGCAAGTTTTCTCTCCCCTTGTATTTTTTTTGAAGAGTCTGGGAAGGATTGGTTTTAATTTTTCTTTAACTGTTTGATAGAATTCACCAGTGAAGACATCTGTTCCTGGGCTTTTGTTTTTGGGAAAATTTTCAATTACTGATCCAATCTCTTTACTTGTAGGTCTATTTATGTTTACCTCCTGAGTCAGTTTCACTAAAGTGTATTTTTCTAGGAATTAGTCTATGTTTTCTAGGTTATCTCATTTGATGGCATACAGTTGTTCATATCCCCTTAAAATTCTTTTTATTTTTGTGAGGTTGATAGTAATGTCCCCTCTTTCATTCCTGATGTTAGTAATTGGATCTGTGCTCTTTTTTCCTTGGCCAGTCCAGCAAAAAGCTTGTCAATTTTGTTGATCTTTTCAAATAACCAAGAAATGGTTTTATATATTTTCTCTATTGTTTTTTTATTCTCTATTTTATTTATTTCCTTTTTATTCTTTATTATTTTCTTCTTTTTTCTTGTTTAACTTTAGTTTGTTCTTCTTTTCCTAGTTTCTTAAGGGAGAAGTGTAGATTACTGATTTGAGATCTTTCTTCTTTATATAGGCATTTACAGTGATAAATTTACCTCTAAGCATTGCTTTAAATATATGCCATAAATTTGATATGTTGTCTTTCATTATCTCAAAGTATATTTGTATTTCTTTTGTGATTTCTTATTTGATTCATTGCTTATTTAAAAGTTTGTTATTTAATTTCCATATACTTGTGTATTTCCCAAGTTTTCTTCTATTGTCAATTCCTAATTTCATTCTATTGTAGTCTGACAATGTACTTTGTGTGATTTCAGTCCTTTTAAACTTGTTGAGACTTGTCTTATGGCCGAATATGTTGTCTATGCTGGAGAATGTTCCATGTACATTTGAGAAGAACATTTTTCTGCTGTCATTGGGCAGAGTGTTCTATAGATGTCTCTTAATTTATATTGTTTTTCAAGTTTTCTATTTCCTCAATGATCTCCTGTCTAGGTTACTAAAGTCTCAAACTATTATTGCCAAAATGTCTGTTTCTTCCTTCAGTTCTGTCAGTTTTTGCTTCATACATTTCAACCTATTTGTGTCCTTGAATCTAAATTCTGTCTCCTATAGACAGCATATAGTCGATCATTTCTGGGGGCACCTGGGTGGCTCAGTCGGTTGACCATCCAACTCTTAATCTCAGGTCAGGTCTTGATCTCAGGGTCGTGAGTTCAAAATCATTTCTGCCAGTCTCTGCCTTTTGATTGGAGTGTTTAATCCATTTACATTTAATGTAATTACTGATAAAGCACAATTTATGTCTGCCATTTTGCTATTTTTTTTTCTATGTACACTATAAATTGTTTGACTATTCCTTTATCACTGGCTTCAAAAGTGTTAAATGTATATTTTGTAGTGTGCCATTTTTATTCCCTTGGTTTTTTCTTTTTATAATTTAAAATGTTTTATGGTTGTCTTGGAGACTAGAATTAACATCTTAATTTATAACAATTTAAGCTGGATTAATATCTACTTAGTTTCCAATACTATACAAAAACTTTGTTCCTATATAGTTCTGTTCCCTTCCTACTCCTTTGTGTTATAAATGCCCTACAAATTACATTTTTATAGTATGTGCCTATCAACATAGACTTATTGTTATTGCTTTATGCAGTTGCCTTTTAAATCAGATAAGAGAAAAATAGAGTTACAAGCAAAAAATATCTTAATACTATCTTTTATATTTACCTATGTACTTACCTTTACCAGTCTTTATTTTTTCATGTGAATGTGAGTTCCTGGCATATAAGCCATATTTCCTGTTTATTTACATGTCTCATAATTTTTTGTTGAAATTTGAACATTTTAAATAATGTGGTAACTCTGGAAATCAGATTTAAACCCACTGTAGGATTTGTTGTTGTTGCCTTTTGTTTGTTTAGTGGTTTTCCTGAATGAATTCTGTAAGTCTGCATTATTTGTCACTGTGACCACTAAAGTGTCTGCTTGATTACATTAGTAGTCAGCTAATGTTTGTACAGAGATTCCTTAAATGCCTGGAACCAATCAGCCCCCAGGCTTTATTGAGAGGCTCTGTGTGGGTGTTGGAGCATGTCTTCTAATATTTGGGCAGACAGTTGCTTGCACAGAGCTTCAGGGTCAGCAAAAGGTGAGAATTTAGGGCTTTCTCAAGTCTTTTCTGGGCATATACACAGTTCTGGTCATCTGTACAGCCTTACTCATGCATATAGCCTAGATTCCCAGAAATATATTAGAGCTTTGCAAAGCATCCTATGGATATATTATTTTCCAGATTTTCCTTTTTTTTTTTTGCTCAGCTTTTTTTGCTCTAATTGTTAGTGTTGCCTTAGGCAGGTATGCTATTAAACAATTGCCACTGATTGTTTTCAACAGATAACTCCTGTTTTCACTGATCAAGCTGTGAGAAATCAGGTCAAATAAAGGCAGGCCCTGCAAGTGGAGCTTGCAGGTATTTGGGGGGAGCTTCAAATCTGGTGTTTTGGGGGAGCTTCAAATTTATTCTTCTCCCTCCAGTGGATGTTAGACTGCTGGTTTCAAAACTACTACAGTTGTAAGGCTATTTTTTTTTTAAGGCTACTGCAGAGCTGAGAGAGAAGGATTGGAATTGGGTCAGTTAAAATGCTACAAAGCTAGTTATTCTTAGCAAGAACTAGTATTTTCTTTGTATCAATGCTCCTCAGATTATCACAAGCCTTTGGTTAATTTCCAGAGTTCTAAAGATGGTTATTTTGACCATTTTTCCCCCCAGTGTTCTTGTTGCTTTTATAGGGGATTAGATTTTGAGGGGTCCCATTCTATTCTTGCTGGTGTCACTCTACGAGAGTACTGGCTATTGTGCTGTCCAGTTCAGATCTAGAGCTTTTGAGGAAGACTTGACCTCATAGAGTTGATGTGAGTAGTGAAGACTCAAACAGAGAAGTGTAGTAAGCTTTGAATGATGTTCAAGTTGAAGCTACATTAATCTCAACATTATAGAGTGCCTCATTCTTCTTTTCAAAGAATAACTGCTTCCCTTAGCAGGAGATAGAGGAACAAATGAGTTCTGAGTAAGAGTTGGTGTCTATAGACTAACAGAAGTCTTCAGTTTTGGCTCACAAAATAAGCATCCTTGCTAGTAAGTTTGCGTTGTTTGGGCATTTGTCTGGACTTTCTCATACTTGGGACACCAGAAAGAATTCCTAAATCTTGATCTAAATCTCCTCCTTATTAATGAACTTATTAATGTTTGGGTTTCCTGGGTGGGAAAGTGGAGACCCACAAACCCATGGAGTGTACAGACAATACTATTGGCAAATGCTTTTGGTGGTAGCACCAAAAGAAGTATAGGTTGGCATTTCCCAGACAAAAGAGGCATAGATAGCCAGTAGAGGACCTGTGAACAACGATTAATGATTGACAGCTCCTTGGTATAGTTTGATTTGGATGTTTTTTCTTCTTACCACAGGGGCTACCCAGGGCCATGTTTACTCACGTAGGACTGTGCTTGGATTGGATGGCCATCTGTCACTGGACCTTCAAGGCCTGGTTTACAAAGTTGCCTTAGTTTATTATGATTTGATACAGAAACAAATGCTCACTACTACCAATTCCACATGGATGCATAATGACTTTTGGTAGCTGAGCATGGGGAATTCTGAGGACAATACAAGGTGAGGTTAGTCAGTTCTTCTTATACTACTGGGCCGTGGCTGTTTCTGGACTGGGTGTGATGCTCTAGGCCTGATCCCCAGGCTGCTTCTTCATGATTAGGTGCTGCAAAGGATGAAGCTCTAGGAGCACCAGCAGGAGGTGAATTAGAGAAGTTGACTGCGTGTGTTTCTTTCTCACACTTACTCTCCAGCCAGGAGCTGAGAATAAGTACCAAACCTTGCTTCACAGAAAATTTCAGAGGAAGGGGGAAAGTTTGGTGTGTAGGGTCTTAGGATGGGACAGAATTTGTTACATGGGGTGTAACATATGTTCTTTATAGTAGTTAGGACAACAGACCAGCCCCATATAATAATCTTCTTTCCTATTAGGATTTTACTGTGAACTAAGCAATTTGTTCCTGTGTAGAGCTGCAATATTAGGAAGAAGCTGGACAGTCTGATGGGTTTTCCCTCATCTCTCAGGGCAATGGAGTATGAAGAAATGGGAGGGTAAGAACATTTGGAAGACTAGAATGACTAGCTCTGCTGGTTGGGCTCAGAGGACTGTGAGCCTTACTTCTGGCATTGTGATTATATCTCACAGAATTGGTTGTAAGGCCACTGGGTAAAGGGCTTTAGGACCTAAGGCCTCAAGTATGATTCCCTGTCTTGGTTGAGGCCTGGCCAGCAGTGGCACTATGGGCCAGAGGCTATCAAAAATATTAATTAATTAAAGAAATACAGCTCTCACCAGATCTGTGGCTGATGCTAGGACTGTGTGGAGACAGGAAATTTAGTTGGGAGCTGAAGTTGAGAAGCTCAAGCAGAGTATACATTGGAGTTTCCAATATTAGTTGTAGGGCCTGAATAAGGAAGCTGAATATGAGAGCAGGAACATAAAGTAGAAACTCTATCTGTACTTGGAACAGTTAATGCTTACTGAGCGTGCCTACAGTGATGGGAGATGTTCCAGGCACCAGGGAGATGTTCTAGTAACTCATTTAATTCTTGCCACAACTTTAGGACATAAGAACAATTGCTCCCATCGTTTATAGATGGGGAGACCAAGGCAGGGCTAGTAAATGGTAAAACCAGGATACTACCTTCGGAAGTCTGAGCTCTTGACCACTATTCTGTTGCGTCTTCTGATGCGTATTGCCTGTGGCTTTCATGTGCATACTTCAGGATTACAGTGAGTGGATTCAGTCAGGGCTGGAGTGGGCTAGCAGCACCTGCAAACAAAGACGTGCAGTAATAGAACTTTTGGAATGGGATTAGGTAGGGTGAGGTGACCTGGTACTGGGAGAAATAGGATCTCATGTTTCTAGAAAGGATGAGCTCCAAGGTACGGGTGTAAGGAGTAACTGAGGCAGGGAGAAGGGACAAGATACTGAGTGGCAACAAAATGGGTCTTGTTGACACTTATGGAGCCAAATGATGTTCATGTCTTTCATTTTTTTCACTTATGTACCAATCATTTCCATTCATGAAGTTGTTCTTGGTGAATTCTGGAGTCATCCATTTTAGGTTTGATTCTAGCACAACCTCACTGAATTTGATTTCTTCACCTATAAAATGGGATGAGAATTGAATAAAAGAATTCATTTGTAGGGCCTGGCAATGGGCCCAGCACACCCAAGGCCCTGAATTAATGTCTGTTTGCTCTCTTTATCCCTGTGTCCTCTCCCCATCCTACCTACCAGCATATAATAGATATCTGATACATATTTGATGGTTGCTTAAGTTATGTCTAATATAAATGTGCATAGTCCTGTAGGCTCAACTAAGAAAACCGAGCAAGTGTCCCTTCATCACCTTCCGTTCTGGAGCAACTGCTAACTGGTGCATCAGAAGCAGAGTCAAGCTCTCTGTTGACAGATGCACAGTCTGCACGAGCTTCAGCCACAGTGTCAGCACTAGACACCCAAGATGACAATTAGGAAAAAGAACAAACAACTTTAGAGGAAAGGTGTCCTTAAAAGTGGTGAGCAGCAGAGTAAACAAGCAAACGGCTATAAAGGAATCAATCACTCAATCACCACTGATAGCCCGCACTGTCCAGGGGGATATTATCTTTTGGATGCAGCTGTGGAAAGGTGATCTCAAGACCCGCTTTGGATTCCCAGGCCTGTCTCAGACCTTTCTCTAGTCTTAAGAAAAATCAGTTCACCTCCTTTTGGCTTTCAGTTCCATTAATAACAGCCCACTGTTATTGAACACTTACTATATGCCAGGCATGGTTTGATTTTAGTGATAACCCTAGAAGGTAGGTAATATTAATTATTCCAATTTACATACGTGGAAACTGAGTCACAGGGAGGTTAAGCACCTCACCCAAAGATGGGATTCAAATCTGGACAGCTTAGTTGCAGAGCCCATGTGCATAAACACTAAGCTTTACTATTTCTCATGTTCTAGAAGGATGAGTAAAACTGTTCACAAAATTAGTGAAGCAGATTTGTTATTAAATGTTTGGAATCATGTTTGGATTTCTTATTTTTAAAGGCTGAACAGTGTTACAATTGTAATGTGTCATATGTAGAATAACTTCCTCAAATGCTTCTTACTGAAAGCATGGTCTTGATGCACTTCAGTCTGTTAGATGAAGTGACCTGATATTTCTTTAATGCTATCTTGCAAATTATGAGTCAGGGATTCATTATGACCATACATTGCTCAATTTGAGCTGGCAAGCACCCAGAATAATTTTATATATTCTCACAAGGCTAGGAGCTAATGGAGCCAGCCCTCCAACTACCTAGGAGAACACAAAAACTTCAAGACTAGGTACAACACCAGTGCACACCTGCATGTCATCAGTGAAGTCATTAGCTGAGCAGACAAGAACAGCCTGCCATCATGTCTACTTATTGTCAACACTGAAGAAGTATTGACAGTGTTGAGACAGGTTGTCACTGGAGGAAACTGAGACCAAATCAACAACCAGCAGAACATTCACCCCAGTGGAACCCGTTCCTCGAGGTGCAAAACAAAATGTATGGAGGGCCTACATCCATGGGCAATTCTCCACCCTGCCTGTTCAGACACAGAGGCTGTGGGTTCTGTATACAGCAGGTAGAGTATTGCATAGCTACATTGGTGAAGAAGTGACTACTGAACTGAATTCAAACTCAGAATGTAAGTGGAGTCAGGATATATTTTTCCAAGGCACAGTTGAATTTTACTCCTCTCCTACACACAGATCAAATAGGAGCCACTAAAAAGTGATATCACAGCCTTGCTGGAAGAGCAGTCCATCTCTTTTCATTGAGCACGTAAGAATTTGCAGCATTTTTGGAGGAGGCCAAGCCTCACTCACAGGAAGATTGTATTAGTTATGTGAGCATATTGTTAAGGAATGAATCCTAAATGAAACACCAACATTCTTAGTGACATAAGTGACTTGGTATATTCTGGAATGGTAATGAAAAATATGAATCCATAGCATCTGAGAATTTAAGTTATGTGGAAGAAGTAAGGAAAAATCAGATTCATTTCAAACACTGGACAGAGTGAGATAAGAGGAAACAGAAAGAGAGGGACGGAGTGAAATTGTGTGCATGTGTGTGTGTGTGCGCACGTTCCATCTTTGCCTGAAGATTTTGTTCCACATTTGCTTTGAGTCCCAATTGCTTAGGGGGATCCATTGTAGATGAGCCTGTTCCAGGTATCATGGAAAATAGTTCCCTCCTCCATTGTTTGGAATTAAGACTCTGCCAGTGGTGGAGGGAAACTTTTAAAACACAATTACACTATCAAGATGTACAGTGAATTAGTCAAAGGCCTGGATCAGCTTGGCCTGAGATGATAGAATCAGAGGTAGGTCATAAATCTCCAGCTGTGTTAGAGTGTTTGCCACGATGCAGATTGAGCCAGTGGCCCTGTTTGCGACAATGTCCCTGCAGGGGTGATGGATGAGCCAGACTGACATCAGAACAGGTGGGAATATTACAAGGAATATTAACAAGAAGCTTGATGAAAGAGCCCCAGCAATTAAGTCCATGGGAGAGGCTTAATCCAAGTCATAAAAGACATTGTAGACTGGAGATATCTTTCCATTTGACCAATTAAAAAAGGCAAGCCATACTTGGACTGGTAACCTCAAAGTATTCCTAATAAGTCCATGTCATATTGTATTATTAGAATTAAACCTTGAGCTTTGTTTTTTCCCAAATAATTGGTTGACTGGATGACTGTTTTACAAATTCTGGTCAATTGCTGCTTGCTTTCACTTAACTATCACCACCATTGGTAAAGCTGTTATTGAGCATAATCTTTTAGAGAACAGGGATTAGTTTGTTGGTATAATCTGTTTGATGTCTAGGGAAGGGTTAGTCCAAGTATGAAGTTAAATGGCACCTGAGGCCATAGTGGATAATGTCTTGTAACACTGTCCTGGTTTACCCCTGCCTTCCTCTCCTCACCCTTGCCCTCCCCTCCTGTCTTTCTCTCCTCCCCTCCCTTTCTCTCTCTCCTCCCTTCTTTCCCTCTTTTCTGTTTCCTGTCTCTCCTCACTTTCCTCAACTTTATTCAGTCTTTCCTACTGAGCCTTCCTAACATCTGACTGCCTGTCAGGCTCCTGTAGGCATCACTTTGTGTCTCTAATCATTCAGAGCTAAAGTTATGACTGAGCTTTTAATGGTTCTGAATCTCCTCATGTAGAGAGATTCACCTCCCTCTGGGATGGGAAAATTATACTTTCTGCAGTGCTGGTCACCTGAGACGGGGCTAAGGAAGGATGGGGGTAACCACCCTAGACTGTAGCCACCCACATGGAAATGGTAGCAAAATCTTGGAAGAGTGAACTGCTGAGCTGCTGAAGTTAAGAATGTTTAAAAGACACATGGAGGCTGTGTCCTAGGGTCGCTGTATTTTCTTGAAATGAGGAATCCATTTCTACCTCAAACTCAGTCTGAAAGCCACTTGCCAAAAATAAAAACAATACAAGACCCCAACTTATGTCTTCGGTAGCTGGCAGAACACATTGCACAGGAGCAGAGCACAGAGGCAACTGGCGATGCCAACGAGAGAGAGCTCCAATTAGAGAAAGGGCGATGGAACAGAGCTGTGTCACCACGCGAGCAGAAGGTCTAACTGAGGTCAGGCTTTTAGAAGATGTTTTGGGAGAAGCCAACTCTTTTACCGCTATTCATAAAAAACTGTACTTGCATCAAAATTGGGCAGTTGAATGAGCAGAGAATGCAATGTAATATAATATGATGTAATAAGGAGTCTGACGGGTGAAAATGGCATCCCAGCGTGGACTAGTGCTTGACGAAAAAGAAAGGGGCACATAGAAGAAGCTAGATGAGGCAAAAGAAGAGAAATCCAGGTCCTGATCAGAACAATGGTGATTCTCTAGTAGTTGTTGATAATTTCTTAATCATATGAAATAAGAAGTTTATATCCAAACCCCTATCTGGGTCACTTGTAGTTTTATGTATATAATTATGCTTAAGATTATTCTAGAGCAGACCTTCTCAAACTTGGCTACATTTGGAAAACACCCAAGAAGCTCTTGATGCCCAGACCCCATCTCAGAATAATGAAACAGAATATCTGGGAATGTTGCCTGGCCTTCAATATTAAAAAACAAACAAACAAACACAAAAAACGTTTCCAGGTGAGACGATGGACTCTGAAAAACAAACTGAGGGTTCTAGAGGGGAGAGGGGTGGGAGGATGGGTTAGCCTGGTGGTGGGTACTGAGGAGGGCACGTTCTGCATGGAGCACTGGGTGTTATGCACAAACAATGAATCATGGAACACTACATCTAAAACTAATGATGTAATGTATGGGGATTAACATAACGATAAAAAAACAAAAAACAAAAAACAAAAAAAACGTTTCCAGGTGGTTCATCAAGATTGGGAACCACCACTCTAGAGTAAAGAGTATTTTGATTTTATTTCATTGTGTGGTTTCAGAGCTCTTCAATAAAACTTCTGTTGTTCTCATAAAGTACTGAGTCAAGCAACCCTTTCCAAAGTGGGTTTCATAGAGTGCCAGTCCTTTGGGATATTGGAAAAAAATAAAGGATTCTTTGGTCAAGAAGTCTGGGAAGATGGGGCACCTGGGTGGCTCAGTCAGTTAAGAGCTTGACTCTTGATTTCAGCTCAGGTCATGATCTCAATGTTGTGCAGGATCGAGCTCTGCATTGGGGTCTGCACTGGGCATGGAGCCTGCTTAAGATTCTCTGTCTCCCTCCCCGTCTGCTAGCACCCCTCTCCCCCCAAAAAGAGGAAATCTGGGAAGACTCTAACCTTGATGACTCATAATGCTCATTAGCATATTAGAGACTTTGGGAACTCCTGCAATACAGAAATTGACCTAATTGAGCACTTCCCAACCTCACCCCCATCTCCCAGAATGGGCAAAATAAGGAAGCCCTACAGCTTAAAGTTGACTGATTTGGATGGCAGTTCAGCTGGGCAGCCAGAGTTTGCCTTCCAGCTCTGCAACTTACTGCTTCTTTGTCTTTGAGCAACTGACCAGCTCCCCATGTGCTTCAGTTTCCTCATCAGTAAAATGGAGAAAATAACATTTTGAGTTTTGAGGAGTAAATTTTAAAAAGTACAGTGAGAGCATTGACTGAACGTTCGCTAATATTAAAAATTGGAAAGCACTCTACAATTTTACCACCTTTCCCATTTCCTGTTAGACATTATCACTTCAGTGTCCCACTGACTGTTCAGTCTCAGCAAGATTTAATAGTACTTATTTGTTTCTCATTGAAACGAATGCCAGTGCTTGATTTTCATATTTTTTTTTCTCTAGGACTATCATTATTATGGTCCCTGATAGTCTCCAAACCTACATGTCATCTGTAAATTCTTCTCATTCCTTGTGGTTCACATTTAATCTGATTGCTGCCTTCTTGTTATTCACAGTGGTCATTGCATCTACCCTTCAATTTCTATTCCCGGTATTCTATTCTACTCCTAAGATCAGGAGTTCCTTTAAATCTGGACTATTGGAATAGCCTCTCTTTGTTTTCTTTCTTCCAAGACATCCAGCTCAGTAGTAACAGGTTAATCTAATAAAAATATCCACTTGAAGATACTATTATTCCCTACTAAAAGTTTCCCATTGTCTCCCCAAATAATTAGTACCAATTATTATCACCAATAATTGGTAGCTAGTTATTACTAAGGTTTCTTGAGTACTCACTATGTGCCAAGTTCCAGACCAGGCCTTCAGCGTACAAAGACAGCAAGACAGGCTTGATCCTCATGACTTGATGGGGGAGCGAGCAGACAAATAAACCACTGCTCTACAATAGGCAATGCTGAAATTTCACAACATGCTACATGAGTGTGTGTAACATGGATGACAGAGAATGTGCGTGAGTGTATGTGCACGTACATGTATATAGTTAATTTTCCCTGGGGAAGGAAGACTTCAAAAATGTGTCACTTAGTTGAGTGCTTACCTAGCACCTGGTTGCAGGTGAGTGGGAGTGCTAGGTCATCCTGGGCTCATCTCTCCTTTCCATTTGGGTCCCAACTTACCCAGTTTAACTGAGATCTCAGTAATCGCTCTCCACATGAATCCAATTATTTTACTCCCCTTTTTCTAAATATGCCTTGCCCATATACAGACCTTTGGTCATTCCGTTTTGTCTGTGAATAGTGCTCCCCTCCTCGACTCTGATATTTACCATTCACTTTATTCAAAACACATTTGTTGCTCCCCTGATAGTATCTGCATATTTTGTGTACTGAGATGCTCCTTGAGGCAAGATTCACCAAGGCAATGAAGGTGGTTAATATTTACTATTAAATTTGTGTACATCTATGTCAGTGAGGCATTGCATTTGTCTATAGCTAACAGACTAAAAAGTAACAGCTTTTTATATTTTTCATATAAAAAAGAAGTCCAAAGGTTGGCAGTCTATAGCTAGCATAGTCAACAGATACCTTGGCTTGTTCTATAGTTCTTTTTTTTTTTTTTTTTTAAGATTTTATTTATTTAATGGACACAGAGAGAGAGACAGCGAGAGAGGGAATACAAGCAGGGGGAGTGGGAGAGGGAGAAGCAGGCTTCCCGCGGAGCAGGGAGCCCGATGCGGGGCTCGATCCCAGGACCCTGGGACCATGACCTGAGCCGAAGGCAGATGCTTAATGACTGAGCCACCCAGGTGCCCCTCGTTCTATAGTTCTTGTCTATAGTGTTAAAGGAAAGCCTTTATTCTCATGCTGAGAAAATGGCTGCCATAGCTCTAGCCATCATATGAGTTTCCACATATAAAGAAGGAAAGGAGAGAAAAAGGGCAGAAGGAGCTCACCAGTTGAGTCAACCCCCTTTAAAGAACTTTCTAAGAAGCACCAAGTACCAGAAGTTGTCTTAGGCCCAGGCTTTACAAGGCCCGATCTGGCCCTTCTCCAGATATGCCCTCTGTATTAAGGATTCTTTAATCCACTAGGCCAAATGAAATGCCCACCAAAAGCCCAGCCACTCCTTCTAGACAGTGCTCTGAGTGCTCTGGCATTCCAGCCAAAAGGGACCTGAGCCCACTTCTAGGTCTGTGTGGGTCTCTTCTATGGGTCTATCCTCCCATGGGCAGAATGTGCCACTGGTGTCCATAACCAAAGACCTGGGAGTTGGCTGAGGGGAGATTGTACATGGGAAGTGGGTGAGCAGAGCTATAGATGGAGCTTGGATGTGAAGACTGGAATGTCCACATGCATGGGCTTATTAAGTCTCCTTGCTGTGTGGGCTGTAGCTGAGGGTAGAAAAAGCAAGTTAGCAGGCCACCTGGACTTGGAACTTGAAAGAGGCCAAATATTCCAGGCCTTCCAGATGTTAGGAAGATACACTTTCATTTAGTAGTTCAGTAACTCAATATATAATATTTAAATATTTAGACATCTACTGTGCAGACCATTTATACTTTGTGCCCATCCCAAGTGGTGGGGCAGGCTTGTCTATACTCATTAACATTTGCCAGTCCAGGATCACCATGTTTGCTTGGGAGACATAGTTCTCTCTAAGCTGGAAGATGAGTAGAATGGGTATTGGATTTCGGGTAGACAGCCAGCAGCCTACGCCACGTGTGTTTGTGAGGGATGTTAGAAGGAAAGATGTCTTTGCCTTTACCCAGAAGCATTAACAATTGCATCCCTATCACAATAAATTGCAAGTATGGAAACCAAGAATTCATAGATGAAAATGTGTAGATAATTTTCAGTACACACAATTTGGCAGCAGGCTTCACATTAACAGCAAGGCAAAGGTAAAGGTAAGTAAGTCTGCAGAGTCCGCCTTGCAGGTGCTGGGTGTGTGGAAATGTAGAGCTGGAGCCCCCAAGAGAACAGGCAGTACTGTGGCTCCTGAAGGGGTAACCCAGGACACCCCAGCGGTGAGAGCTGAGATGTTCTGTTAGCAGCATCCAAGGGATCAGGAAAGGAATTCAGGGTGATAAAAGGATATTGAAGATTAGGGAGGAAGCCCAGTCTCAAAAGAAGCCTGGATAATTCAGCTGAGTAGGTACTTCCATGTTGAATATTCTCCTTCTCACTAGTAGGAGTTACTCATGAGCAAAGTATTTTAAATAAAGGCTATAATAGATCCAAAAGGGAATATTTAATGTGGTTTTGGATAGTTAGCATGTAATAATTTTCTTCCTGTCTGTTGATCCCTTGGGTAATGAATGTTAACAAAAACAACCCAAAAAGATATATAATCTGCAAACATTAGTGATTAATGTTTGCGATCTGTGAACACAATGTTAGGATTGACTGAAAAGGACACATTTCTTTAAAAATAAGATGCTTCCAGGGCTTGCGCTCTTTAGTAGAAATGTTCTAAGGAAGAAAGACAATCTCTCTTCGTATTTCTTTGGTGAGGAAAACAGAAATGCAAAGTGTCAATAAAGGCATGGGTATTGGATAAGCGGAAAAGCTGAGTGTCTAGAGTAAAGATGTGTTTCTTGCATGAATAACTTCCGAACAATCTGCTGAAGGAGTGATTTTGTATCAAGCTGAAACCCCAAACCAGCATCATTTTAATTTGCCAAGCACCTGTGAAGGAATTCAGCTGCAAGGCCATGGGAAAACAATGGGAACTGTGACAGTTCATTAATATAAACCAGCAACTAGATTTATTTGGAAAAGTCATTGATATAGAATTACCCTGGAGGATGCAGTCACATTCCTGAAGCAGGCCAGCAAGCAGCTAACTGAGATTATAGATGTGTGCACATCATTTGAAATCGAACAGTAATTTGGTAACTATTACGATTTATTGCATATGTCAAACAGAATAACAAATGTGTAAAGAGCCATGATTGCTTTAGGAAAGTTAGGTTTGTGTTGTGTTCAGTTGTTTGGCTTTTTGCATGCAAGGTTATTTTGTTCTGGAAAATCAAGATAATGGTGTTGCCTCTAAAATGATTACTCATGTGTATATATGCATAGAAGGAAAATATGAGAGTACACATTCTTGTCTAACAACTCTGAGCCTTAATATAATGCTGATAAGAAACTGAAGAATTGTTTATTGCAATCAAGTCATTGCCGTCTTGTGTCGGTGGTGACTACAAATATTTTACGAATTATAACTCATAAGCAATCTGGCTTGCATAAAATGAAAGGTATCCACAGATCTGGAAGCAGAGAAATAGATCTGCTAACCACTCACTTTTATTGCAAACAGTAAAATGTAACTAGAAAATGGGAGGAAAGCAAGATTCTTTCATATACTTAAAGCATCTGGGAAAATCTCAGTGTCTGGCACAAATGCAACCAGCCTGTCCATTGAACTTGTTGCCAGCCACGGGACAGGCAACATTAGCCAATAATGTGGGAGCAAAGGAAGAGCATGCCCTCACATTTCTTAACGTTTCCTCTTTAAATGCAAAGGGAACGCAACAGTCCGTCAGCTAATTTCCTTAGGTGGTTTTCTTAATCCTTCTGCCGCCAGTAGTGAGCATCCCCAGTGCTGTTATAATCACTGGAAACTGACTGACTTGAACTGTTGGTTGTCAAGAGTTTATAGCGACCACTGAAGACTTGCTGAGTGGGTAGCAGTGAGTAAGGACACCATAACAACATTGCCAACCACTGGGGCCTGGGTTTTTATGAACCCCCTGTAAAGGTGGTCATGGCACATTGGTGTTGGCAAGGGACACGGGGAACATAGCAGGTGTGTGTGTATAATCTGCTGCTGGGAGGGAAGGTGTTTATAGACCAAGAGCATCTCACTGGTCCCTTCAAGTATTGTCTTCATTCTTAAGATACTAAAGCTCTTTTTTTTTTTAACCCGAAAAAATAAAAATGATCTCACATCCAGGAAAGATCTGATTTGAAACAGAAAAATCTGGGATTTAGGAGAGACAATCCATTAAGAGACTATTTAAATGTATGATTCTAAAAGATGGCTCATGCATTAAATTATTTGTGCTACACGGTTCTTAATTTTAGCATTACTTTCATTCCTCTTTCAAATCCTCTGATTCTAAAAGACTCTTCGAGTGTTTGGAGTTGCAAAGTACATTATGTGATGGGAGAACGTCCAAGGCTGGTTCTCATTTTGTGAAATGGCACTACTTTAAAAACACAACTTTCCAAACAAACACCACAATTTTTGTTTTGTTGTTTGTTTGGTTTTCCCATCATGATTGAAAAGCATTCTGAAAATACGAAGCAATTATAAAATTCTCCAGGTTCCCCTGTAACAATAGTGCTAATGCATTCAAAGCAAAAGCAAGTCACATAATAAGTGAAAGATGTGGAGTTTTCCATAAAGCTTTAGCCACCATATTGACTTTAGTCCTTCCAAACAACTCGACAAGGTGTGGATGTGAATTGTTTTTGTTAGTTCAGCCCTACACGTTTTACGTGGAACAGAATGCATGTCTAGCTCATGTGTGACAATGCAAGTCTCGGACAACAAAGTTCTGCTTACAGTTGTTGATAAGTGTTTGAGGAAAGAAAACAGGTTGGAACCTAGAAACATAGAAACCAAATTTGATGTATGGACAGGTTCTATTTAGATATTGCCTATAAAATGGTTGGCAACATTTAAAATTGGGACTTACGCATTCAAAGTTGGATTTGCAACTTTTCTCGAAAAATTAAAAGATATGATACTAAGCTTGTGATCCTTTGTTGCATTCTGGGGGTGGGGGAAGGAGCAGTATTTCTCAGGTGGGGCAGAGTCTCTCTGTTAATCTTTCCAGGTGCCTCTCCATGCCTACTGATTCCAGATATTCACACATGCTACTGGGACAGAAATAATCCGCTTGGTTTATTCTAAGCCATATGTCTCCAAAGATGGCCCGGTGCCCTAAGCAAGACCAGCTACATATTTGCAAGGCCCAGTGCAAAATGCAAAGATAGAACCTATTGTTCAAAACTTATTAAGAATTTCAAGATGATGACAACAGAGAATTAAACCACATGTGAGGCCCTTGTAAACGTGGGGCTCTCTGTGACTGCATGAAGCCAGCCCAGGGCCCAAGAATAGCTTTGGATCCAGGGGCTACCTTTGGTTTCATTCTGACAACTCAAGAACTGTGTTGCATGGTTTTCCTGAAAGATAAAAAGTTATCAAAGATTTCTGAAAGAACTTATTATCCTAGAAGGAATTGCAATGGGCAAATAAATTCCCAGAACATTCAAGTAAAAGGGCAAAGATATCTTAAACTTTTGTTTATTTGTTTGTAGAAGGTTTTAAACGTTCTTTTTTTTTTTTTAAGTTTTTATTTATTTGACAGAGAGAGAGACAGAGAGAGCAGGAACACAAGCAGGGAGAGTGGGAGAGGGAAGCAAGCTTCCCGCCGAGCAAGGAGCCCAATGTGGTACTCGATCCCAGTATCCTGAGATCATGACCTGAGCTGAAGGCAGACGCTTAACAACTGAGCCACCCAGGCACCCTAAAAGTTCAGTTTTATTAAACATAAATATTTTTAAATGATAAGAGTAGTACCTATGTACGGTAAAAATTCAGTAGTATAAAACTTAAAAAATGTTTCATTCCTTCTCAAAGCTTCAAACTCACAACCTAGTTGCTTCTTATGTATCCTATTACAGATGAGTTATTACATATCCTTCTAGAAATTTTCTACATGCATTCATTTGACACAAATGAGAGCATACCATATTTAACACCTGAACTTAAAAAAATAGTTTTTAATGTAATTTAGAGAACATTCTGTTACCACTACATGAAACTTATCCTAATCTCTTAAACTACTGGATACTTAATTTTGCTTAATCCAATCTAAAAAGATGAAATCACATTGTTTCCATTATTTTTGGCTGTTCATTTATTTTGCTGTTATACATAACCACTCTTACACTCCCTGCGTTCTTTGCCTAGGATGCTGTCTGCCCAGATGTTTGCATGGTCCTCTTTCCCTATAATTTGGATTCCTGTTCAAATGTCACCTTCTCAGAGCAAACCTCCCTCTGTCATTCTTCTTCCTCTTGATTTCATACCTCTTCTCACTCTCTGAAATTAAATGAAATATTTGCTTGTTTGTTCAGATAAGTTGCATGAGGGCAAGGTTTTGTCCTCTTTATTCACTCTTCTATCCCTCCTAGGGGACTCAAAATTGTTGTTTAATAAACGAGTAAAAGCTTTACATGCATGTTTCCCCCTTTGGATGGAGTTAAACATGTTGGTAATACAAAGTCGAAGTCCCTGTGTGTGTCATTTTTTTCCTAGGTAGTGGCAAATTGCTTCACTGAAGGTTGCACCAATTTATACTTCTGCTAACATTCTTGTTTCCTCTCACTGTAGTTAATGTCATTTTTAGAAATACTTCTCTGGCTTCAGCAAGTTGTTTTTTTGTGTGTGTGCACTTCTTTAAGTATAGCATGTATTTATGTGCAGAGCTGGTATTCTGTCATAGGAAGTTTGGGAGGAGGGGGATAAAAAGGGACAGAAAAGTCTGGTTAAATTATAGGCTTCCTTTCTGTAGAATTCTCCCTGAACTGCTGCACCAATCTGTGTGTTTAATACTATTGCACTTGTACAATGGCTGTCCTGTCAGCCTGGTGAATTCATCGTCCCCTCGTCTAACCTGTCACCATCCTATTCATTCTTTACACAAGGATGTGCTCAGAGGTCAGTTTTTCTAAGAAGACTTTGTCTATCCCCCTTCTCTGCTCTTGGTCAGGTCGGTGACCCAGCCGGTAGCCCTATCTGGTCTGACTTAGCCTGCCTTACGTCCAGTCGAAGGCAAGCCTGACCCTTCCATGGTTCTATCTGGTGTGTTGGAAAAATCTCCCATCTGTAATCCCTCCACATTCGAATGTGTGTTCAAATGATGACATAATATGGCATTTTGAGACCAAGGAGCACTTTCTCCCCTCAGAGAGTCCAGCGGACAAGCCCCCAAGCTCTCACTCCCCTCTTCCTAGAGTGCCCTGGCCTGACCTGGCCCTTGCTGAGATAACCAGAGCAAATACAGTAGCAGGCCGGCCCCCACGTCACCGCCCTCCAATGCTCTGAGGCATGAGGACGCGTTTTAAGCCCACCTGGGGCTTTTGCCAGTACTTTATCTGTGTCACCCATATCTCCTCAAAGTATGAGCAAACAAAACCACAGTGCTTTATCAGGAGTTGTAATTCCTTACATCTCTCTTATCACCTGAGATTACCCAATCCTACCAGAGCTGTAGGGATCTGCGTGCAGGATAACAGGACCCTTCTGGTAGCAAGTGGTCTTATCGCCCTCACAGCACTCGAAGGGTTGGAGGAGGCTTTCGTTTCCACCCTGGTATTTTTCCTGATACACTTGCAACTTTTCTAAAAGGTCTGGCTTTCTGACATGGGTTAATTGTCTTTAGGAGGCTTCTTGCCTCAAGTTTGTACGGCATTTGCATCTGAAGCAAGTAAATGCAAATAGCTGTGATTTAGGAAGTGTTTCCTGTGTTTCAGACTCCAATGTGGTCTCATTTCATTCTCACCACTACCCTGTCAGAGATACCAGGGATATTTTATAAATGAGGAAACTGAAGCTCAGGGCAGAGGAATGATGCCTCCAAAGTCACAAAGCTTTTAACTATTGGAGCCTGAATTTGAAGCCAGGAATACTATGGACTCCCAAGGCTTAATGTATCCACTGTGCTAGTGTGGTTGAATCCTGGATTCTGTCTGGAACCTGGCTGCCAGCTTTGAATCTTGACCACTCCACTTAATTAGCTGTGTGACTTTAGGCAAGTTACCTAGCTTCTCTGGGCCTCAGTTCCTCATCTGTAAAACGGGATTAATAATAGTACCTATTTCATGGAGTCGGGAAAATAAAATGTGTGTGTGTGTATTTGGATCAATTTTTCTTCTGTAAATAATGGCTATTAATAATTTTATTTCCATTAAAACTTCTGCCTCTCTGAAACAAGGCAAAGGAGAATTGAAGCAATTGTCCAGATGATTAAAAAACTAATCATATGGAAGGAAGGAGAAAGATCTAAGACAAGAGAACAGTGTTTGCTTGTTTGATTGTCATGTTCTTTCTTTTGTTCTTCCTTTTTCTGGAGGTATATCTATTTCCCTTTTTGCTTTGATAATAGATTTCTGTCCTTCTTTTGACTTTCCCCCTAGAATGCTTTTTACATTGAAAAAATATGAAAACACATGGACACATAATTATTTAGTTGTCCATGCACCTTTCTCCTTTGTATCTCCCTCACGTGCACATATATAGAAACACATAAAGGCATACACATACACATACACTTACTTTTTGTTGGCATCCGAGAGCACTCCCAAGAGGGTTTGTGTGTGTGTGTGTGTGTGTGTGTGTGTGTGTGTGTGTGTGTGAGATAGAAATCAATTCCTCACTTGTTATCACAGGTGCGGTAGCTTGCCTTTCATGAAGTTAAATATTTGTCTCACTCATAAACTCCTACACTCTCAGGGTTGGGAGGGATCATAAAAGTCACCTAGTCCAACCACTCTTCTGATGCTTGAATTGCTTCTTGTGACGTCCCGCCTAGGTGTCTCACTAGCCTATATTAGCATGTTCCCAATGACAAGAAGTTTACTAGCTCCTAAAACAGCCAGTTCCATCTTTCCATCTTGTTAGGGTCCATAGTCAGGCTTCCAGGCTAGTAGGGTACATCTAGACTCAAATTAAGCTTTAAAGCCATTTTTGGTAGAAAGAGCTATTTTCAGCATGTCAGACATTAATGTCCTTGCTCTACAAAAAAGAACTTACAAATTATAAGAAAATGACATACACTCCAAAAGGAAAAATAGGCAAGGTGTACACATTAGTAATTTACAAAAGAAGAAATACCAGTGGTTTAAAAAGTGTGCACGGGCACCTGGGTGGCTCAGATGGTTAAGCGTCTGCCTTCGGCTCAGGTCATGATCCCAGGGTCCTGGGATCGAGTCCCGCATTGGGCTCCCTGCTCCTTGGGAGCCTGCTTCTCCCTCTGCTTCTCTCTCTCTCTCTCTCTCATGAATAAATAAATAAATCTTTAAAAAAAAAGTGCACAAGATATTCAACCTCAGTAATAATCAAATGGATGCTATCAAAATAACAATAACAAATCCTTTGTTAGCTTTCAGACTGGTAAAGCTAAAATTAACTCTGAGTATATTGAGGATTGAGGATGAAGGTGTGAACAGGGGAAAAGGCAGTTTCCATCACAGCAATATGGATCAATGTTAAAAGTGTGCACAGTGACCCAGAAATCCCACCTGTAGGATTTTATCTAGATTTTTCTTCAGCGGATAATCAAAGAAGCACACAAATACATATATGGACACATGTGTCTATGTACATATTCATACACACATGTAAGTATCTATCACTGCACGATTCCTCTACCAAAACATTGGTAATGATTTAAATGGTGCGCTGTAGAGCTATTTATATATATTATTATATATATATGACATGTATATATATATATAGGGAAATATATTTCAGTAGGGAAATATATCCAAGACACATTTTTGAGTGAAATGCCATGTTACAAAACAGCATGAATAGCATAGTCTTATTTCCATAAAATTTATATATGTAAATATGTCTAAGACCCTAAATTCCACTATGAAAGAAATAATCATATCTATGTATATGTGTGCATATGTACATATATCTGTGTATATATATATATATCGGAGTCCTTGAAATATAATTCACATAAAATTAATCATTTTAAAGTGTCGAATTTAATGGTTTCTAGTATATTCACAGAATTATGCAACCATCACCACTATCTAACTTTAGAACACTTCCTAAATGACCCCGAAAGAAACCCTGTGCCCATTAAGAGTTACTCCCCATGTCCCCACACCTTTAGTCTCTGGCAACTATTGACCTACTTCCTATTCTGTATGGATTTGCCCATTCTGGACATTCCTTTAATGGAATCATACAATGCAACTAGCTTATTTCACTTAGCTTGATTTCAAGTTTCCTCTATGTTGTAGCATGAATCAATACTTAATTCCTTTTTATGGCCAAATAACATTCCATTATGTGGGTATACCACATTTTGTTTATCCTTTCATCAGGTGGACATTGGGTTGTTTCTATTTTGGGCCCATTATGAGTAATGCTGCTATGAAATTTTGTGTCCAGGTTTTTGTGTGAACATATGTTTTCAGTTCTCTTGGGTATATATCTAGGAGTGTAGTTTTTGGGTCAAATGCTGACTCTATGTTTTAAGATTTTGAGGCATTTCCAAACTATTTTCCAAAGTGGCTGCACCATTTTATATTCCCCACCAATGAATGAGAGTTCTAATTTCTCCACATCCTCCAGGCTTATTATTGTGTGTCTTTTTGATTACAGCCACCCTCGTGGGTATGAAGTGGTTATATTTACTTTTTTTTAATAACTTTTTTTTAAGTAGGCTCCACGCCCAGCACAGAGCCAAGTGCGGGGCTCGAACTCACGACCGTGAGATCAAGATCTGAGCTGAGATCAAGAGTCGGACACTTAATCGGCTGAGCCACCCAGGTGCCCCTATAAATATTTTTTAATCAATACAAATCCAAGTCCAAGCCTTTGTCCCTCTGTTTTGGGATGAAATTCAAACTCTATAATTCTTGAGGCCACAGATTTGTGGAAAAAATAGAAAGAATGGAAAGATAGAAGGAATCAGAGTATTGTTTTAAGGTAGAGATGACCAGGAGAGAATGCTGAAATGTTAGAGAGAGCTAGACAAGAAGGTCTCTTGTTTGATTCTAGATCAAGATGCTCCATATCAATTTGTTTGATGATCAAATTGCTGAACTTAGATATTTACCCAAAATGTTTCTTTTAACTGCTATAGCAATTCATACTGAATGGGATGGTTTTAACAGATGTTAAAGATTAAAGATTCTGTAGACTTTTAGTTGATTGGTTTTTATTCCGTCTTCATAGCAGTATTTTAAATATTCTACATGTAGATGCTAACGGACACAGGGTGGTTTAATTTTATGAAATATTTAACATTCAAAGTGCATTATTAGGAGCCAAATTTCTATATTTTAAATACATATTCAAGCAATTCATACTGATTTCTTTCAGGTCTTCTAAAAATAATTTTCTACTTTGCCAATGTTTTTGAATTTTTTTTTTAGGTCTCTTTTGCCAATTTTTTAAAAAGTATATCCCATTGCCTTTTTAGTTTATTGCTCTTATTATTATTATTTACTTTTACCCATCCTTTAGCACTTTTTGGATTTTAAGTCAAATTATTTTTTAATCCTTTTAAAATAATTTCACAGTTTTAGATAATGTATATCAAAATTTGAATCCTATGAATCAGTTTAGCAATCCTCTCAAGGTGACTTCAATGCCTTGGAACACATTTATCCTTTCAAGTCCTGCCTTCTTACAAGCTCTTAGTAAGTCAGTATATCCCAACCTGTTCTTTATTAGAAACCAATTTTTTTGCATTTCACGAAATTCAAGAATTATATAATATTTGTTGCAAATCATAGGATTTGGTGGTTTTTTGGAGTTTTAGGTTTAATTTGGTTTATTTTGGGATTTAGCTTAGGCTAAGTGCAGTCATTTTGCCAAGTGGTTTTTCAGTAATTTGTCAGACTACCTTTGCTTAATGTCCATTTCATGTGTGATTCAAATTTCAGACACTGGCCATTTCTCAAATGCTTAAAACTAATGGAAAATATTCATTTCATTAAGCAGATTTTATGTAACTGTAAGTTTCAAAATGTGCAAAAGGCAATGATTTAACTCCTGAATACCACAGACAGTTAAAAGTGGATGATTAGGTGTCCGTGATAAGAATTGCCCCCAAATCTATTTTTTTAGTAAATGTTTTTGGAGAAAATTATAACTGCGTACCGTGCTGTGCCATTCTTTAAATTAGATTTGTCTAAATATACTTCCTTGAGCATGACCTGCTAATGCCACCACAATCTGAATAAGCAGCGTGTTATTCTTAGATAGCGTCCTCTATGGAAGTAAGTTTCAGTTAGTGACTGACCCAGGACAGCATAACATTAAATCAATGGAAAAGTAAATCAAAATAAATTCTTTTCATTTCAAATAAAGGGATTTCTTTTAGAGTTGGCTTCTGACGTATGTCTTCCTCATAATGATAGAATTGAGGATCTGGTTAGAACTTATATTTAATGTTAAATTGGAAGATTCTAAAGGGAGGCTCTGTACCAGTAGGTGTTTACCATACAGTGTTGTAATGGGCGTATGATCTACTTTAGGAACTACAGCAGGGTTCCCCCCCACACCCCCCCAATACCAGCATGAAACAAGCACAGTGACTGCTGAATGAAGGTGATAAAAATGGCAATGGCGTTATGGGCTCTGATTCTAGAAAACGTTCCTAGGTACAGATAAGGCTTCTACATTTTGATGCAAGGAAGGAAAAAAATGAATCCATTTGCTCCAGAGACCTGTATATGGGCTGAGTTTTGCCCCTTGCCCCACCAAATTAATATATTGAAGTCCTGACCCCTAGCACCCCAGAATGTGACTGATTTGGACAGTGGTCTTTAAAGAGGTGATTAGCTTAAAATGAGATCATTAAGACGGCCCCTAAACCAGTATGAGTGGTGTCTTTATGAGAAGAGATTAGGGGCGCCTGCGTGGCTCAGTCAGTTAAGCATCTGCCTTTGGCTCAGGTCATGATCCCCGGGTCCTGGGATTGAGTCCTGCATTGGGCTCCCAGCTCAGCGGGGAGCCTGCTTCTCCCTCTGCTTGCTGCTCCCCCTGCTTGTGCTCCCATCTGTCTCTCTCTCTCTGACAAATAAATAAACATAATCTTAAAAAAAATCCTATTATATTTTAAAAACTTATTTAAAAAAAAAGAGAGAGATTAGGACACAGACACATACAGAGAGAAGACCATGTGAAGACACTGGAAGAAGCCAGCCATCCACAAGCCAAGGAGAGAAACCTCAGAAGAAACCAACCCTGCTGACACTTCGATCTTAGACTTACTCGCCTCAGAATTGTGCGAAAATAAATTTCTGTTGTGTAAGCCCTCCAGTCTCTGATACTTTGTTAGGGCCGTTCTGGCAAACCAATCTCAAATCTCAAACTTTAATCTCAGATACTCAGCTTTGTGACATACGATATGGAATGGATTTCCGTTAATAATGATAAGCAGATATTCTTTTGTTTTAAGACACAAAGCAGTGTTGTTGGGCCTTTTCTTGACCAGTAGCTGTTAAAGCAGCAAGTTTGTTCTATGTGGATAAGGTGGAAGCCATATCCTGTATATCGATAAGCACTTGAGGACAGTCATTGTGGTTTCTCTCATGCAGGGTAGTAAGGCGTGGGCAGCGTGGTGCAGTGGTCACAGGCACAGCTTGGGGAGTTTAAGGGCACCTTGCTCAGAGGGTGGTAGTGAAGATTAACGTCATGAATATGTGTTAAGCAGTGCCTGGCATGCAGTGAATGCTGTCAAGGTGGTAGCTGTTATTTTTATTATTGTGGAGTCAAAGAACTTGGAAATAAAAGGGGCCTCCTAAATAATTATTCTTATTTTTTCCTCCTAAATTATTATTACCATGAGCAGTAGTAATAAAAAACTAGATAAGCAGCACTGAGTAAAAGCATAAGTTCTAGTGGTGGGATGCAAAAGTCTTGGTGTGGTGGATAGCCTATCACCATTTGCTACAACCTCTTCTCCTAATTTAACACATCTTCCTTTGGTACCTAGTCTCCGCAGTTCTTTTAATTTTTTTTTTTAAGATTTTATTTATTTATTTAAGAGAGAGAAATCGAGCACGAGTGGGGAGGGGAGCAGAAGAACAGGGAGAAGCAGACTCCTCACTGAATGGGGAGCCCAACACAGGGCTCGATCCCAGGACCTTGAGATCAAGACCTGAGCTGAGATCAAGTCTGAAGCTTAACTGACTGGGCCACCCAGGCTCCCCTTCCCCAGTTCTTTTAAACTTTCACTATCTTCACCTTTTGTTTTTTTGTACATCTTTTTGGCCCTTTTGATACACTGTTTTCTTTCTTCTGAATCTTGAGCTGCCTTTGTTTTTTCAGTCCTCACCTCCAGCACCAGAATCTGACTTGGGGGCCTGCAAGAATGCTCAGTTGTTCCTAGAATCTTCTCCATCTGGAGCAGATTTGAACCAATGAAATCCTCTGGGCTTCTAACTTAGGGAAAGATGACACCAATATAAAAAATTACAGTGCCTTGCAGGTTACCTCAAGACTAAGAATATGATACAGTTACAATTTTGAGTTTCAAATTGATGATGTCTACATCGGAGGGTAGCTGATGTTCTCCTGTCCCTCCTGGCAACATCCAGACCTGATCTTTGATATCTACATTATCTCTGGTGTGCTCAGGAGGGTGGGTGTCTCTTCAGAGACTGCAAGGTAGCCACTGGTCATTCTATAAATGAATTCCATTTAAGTTCACTTACAAAACAAGAAAAAGAATCACACCACCAATTCACAGAACTTTTCTTCCAGGAGTGCAGGTAGCAGGGCTCCGGGGCAGAAAGGTTGGGAGCATCAGCTTTAGGCCCTTTTCTTTAACATGTCTCAGGAAGTGACAATGGACTGGAGACCTCCAGGGGGCTTGCTTTGTGAGGAGTTTAGGGAATCAACAAACCATCCCATCCCACCCCAGTCACTCAGCCCGTGTGGTGACACTGATGTGGCCAGAACACTGCAGTCCCGCTGACCTCTCAGGGCCTTCCAGCAGCAGGGCCCAATCCGGAGGGGAAACCAGCAGCCTGCAACATTTGAAGCACGTGGAATTTTGCCGCAGCATCACTACTTTGCATCTTGTCCGTGTGGATATTTTCCTCTGGAATTGTGCAGTGTGGAGCCTACACAGCCATACACAGTAGCCCCTTTTCAGTTCCGACTTCTATGCCTTAGCCCCTGTCTGAACATCTTCCACTGAGTACCTCGGTCCTCATCTTGCTTCCTAGGGACCCAGACTCTCTCTTAGGGGACTTTCCATGGACCCTCAGCTCCCTGCTCAGGACCTTATATGCTCCCCAACCCTGCCTCTTTCCATTCGTACTTGTCTGTCCTTTGGATGTTGGCCTTATAAAAGGTGAGACTAACCTGAAAAATCAATTTATAAGAAGTTGTGAATTGCTGTTGCTGACACTGTATGTATAGTATGGAGCCTGGATTCTAACGACATTTCAGTAGAACTTGTTAATATTACTCTCATTGATGTTTTACTGTGTGTTGCCTTAGCCATGCTATTTGCCTTTAAACAGTGGTCTCTAAACTGTTGACTGAAGAAATGAATCTCTAACAGTAGAAATCCCAGCACTGAAGAAGTTAATTTTGTAGGAAACCTTTTTATGAGGATGATATTGGAAGACCTAAAAAAAACAAAACTAACCAACCAAACAAACAATCACCCCTATTTGATCTACTATAGTATCAGGAATTCTGTTATCAGGCAAATAGTTCCTTTAATGAGTGGGAACATTGTGTAGTGTGGGAGTTCTTAAACATGAGGTGAGCATCAGAATGAGTCCTGAGCTGCATCCCTAAAGTTTCTGAGGCCTGAGGTCTGGGATGGAAGATGGGACTTTGCATTTCCAACAGTCTCCCAGGTGACAGTGATGCTCCGGGTCTGGAACCACTTTGAGAACCACTCATGTAGTGGAAAGAACAGTGGGTTGGCCAGAGGAGATACAGGTTCTAGTCCGTCCGAGTCTCCCAACATGTGAGATCCTAATCAAATTTCTTAAATGTCCTGGGCCTCATTCTTCTCATGTGTAACCAGGGGGATGGCCTGGATAGTCTCCAAGTTTCCCTCCAGCTCAAATTCCTTCCAGTTCACATTCTGAGTTGATCACACCACATGGCCCAGGATGTGGTGGGGACCTGCCATAGCCTCACTGGGGGCAGCTTCCCCTATTTCATGCACAGGTGCAGCTGCTGCCTTCAGGGGTCCAAAAGAGGCTTTTCTGCAAGGAAGCGGGTCCTGGAGGCTCAGAGGCAAGAACTCGCTGACTTTGGCAGCTGCACCTGCAGGCGCCACTGCTCCCCACACTCAGGGCTCCTGTCCTAAAAATCATCTGTGTTCCACCTATTCATCCCTCCCCTTTTCGCCTTCCCCTGAAAGCCACTCATCTTTGTACTGCCTCCATAGTTTTGCCTTTTCTAGAATGTCATATAGTTGGAATCATACAGTATATAACCTTTTCAGATTGGCTTCTTTCACTCGGTAATATGCATTTAAGTTTCTTCCATACTTTTTCATGGCTTGATAGCTCGGTTCTTTTCTTTCTTTCCTTATTTTAAAAATTTTATTTAAGTAGAGTTGACACACAATGTTAAATTAGCTTCAGGTGTACAAAATAGTGATTTGACCAGTCTGTAGGTTATATTACACTCACCACGAGTGTTAACTTCTGTCACCATGCAACACTGTGACAAACTAGGCTGTGCCTTTCATCCCCATAACTTACTCATTCCATACCTGGAAACCTATATCTCCCACTCCCCTTCATCCATTTTGCTCCCTTCCCCACCTCCCAGCCCTCTGGCAATCATTAGTTTGTTCCCTGTATCTATGGGTCTGTTTCTGCTTTTTGTATGTTTTGTTTTTTAGATTCTGTGTGTAAGTGAAATTATACAGTATTCATCTTTCTCTGTCTGACTTATTTCACTTAGCATAATACCCTCTAGGTCCATCTAAGTTTTTGCAAATAGCAAGATTTCATTCATTTTTATGGCTGAGTAATACCGCATTGAATATATATATACTGCATCTTCTTTATCCATTCATCCACTGATGGCTACTTAGGTTGGATAGCTCATTTCTTTTTAACACTGAATAATATTCCACTATCTGGATGTACCACTTCTTTCTAATCCACTCAGCTACTGAGGGACATCTTAGTTGCTTCCAATTTTGGCAATTATGAATAAAGTTGCTATAAACATCTGTGTGTAGGTTTTTGTGTGGATAGAAGATTTCAACCCCTCTGAGTACATACCAGAGAGTGTGGTTGCTGGATCATCTTGTATGTTTGGTGCCTGACTCTCTTCCCAGTTGGGTATACCATTTTGCATTCCCACTAGCAATGTATGAGAGTTCCTATCAGTCTACATCTTTGACAGCATTTGCTGTTCTTAGTGTGTTCTATATTTTGGCCGTTCTAGTGGATGTGTAGTGGTATCTCCTTGGATTTACTTGTTCTTAGTAAACCTATGTTAGGTTCAATGATTGCTTCTTCTTTTCAAGGTTATTCTTCTCTTCTAGTCAATGATTAAAAATTCATTAGAAAATATGAATGAACATAAGCATTAAACTCACTAGTCTAGTAGTTTCTGAAATTTGCCTTTTATCTTCTCCCCTTCTTTTTTTGGGAAGACAGGACAATATTTCCTTATATTGTTCTGGTATTTCTCTTCTTCTCCATTATTTTTCAAAGACTTTTAACATTGATTTTGAGATCACATTTGCAAGTACTTTGGGCATCCAGGGATATAATTTGTTTGGGCCTAGAGATTTGAATACTGTCAACATGGCCTGTTTGGGCTCTGGATGATCTTTTTCTGTATTTGTTTCTGATTATACAACTACATTGTTAACTCCTTGAAAACACAGACCCTTTCCTGTACCACTTTGCGCCATCCTAGCTCATAGCAACCTGCTTGTTACTGATGTGGCTATGTCAGTAATATTTTGATTATTCTTTAAAGAAAAATCTAAGAATTTAAAAAAATTGAGCTCTGGAGCTTTTATGCCTAATTATCCATTTATATAGAAGCATGTCTTTAACTATTACCATTTTTCCTCCATTTCCCCTAATACATACAAACTCCCACAAACATCTTGCAATTTCTACTTGGTCAAAAGATATTTAAGAGTTTAAGTGAAATCCCAGTATCATATTTCTGTTATTTCTCTGGGGAAAGTTTGCAGTTGAAGGTCTCAATTAATCTCTGTTGGACGCTTAATTCTTAGGGAGGTTTACTAAATACTTCAGGTGCAATTATAAAACTGGAGCTCAAAGAAAGCTAGGGAATCAGAGAATCAAAGTGGAAATTAAAAAAAAAAAAGCAACCTCCAGATGAGAGGCTCAGCCTGGTGTGTCATCACATTTGTCTTGCAGAAATGAATGGTTTAATGGGTCCTGTATCTCAGGTTAGCAGGCTCGGCCAGCTGATGGGGCTCTGGCTGTTCTAGGATGGGCTGGCAAGCGAGACACCTGCTAGTTTAAGTTCCAAAGGTCTCCTGAGTCATATTACAAATACATTCCTGGGGAATTTCACTGGGTTGCTTTTAAAGCAGTTTATGTGCACTGCAGTAATGGGTAAACTAGCTATTTTGACACATTGCAAAAGAATGTTTTTGAAAAGAGAAGCACTCCTAGTGAAAACAGACAAATGATTGAGGGATATTTCATTGTAGCTGAACTCCTTGTTGATGTAGGTGTTTAAACAGCCAGTTCCCCACTCGCTATTTAAATATCTATATACTGAATTAGTTATTCACCAGGGGGAGATGTTGAAGAGAAGCAAAAATGATACAATTAAAGTTACAAATATAGGAGATACAGTCCAAAATATCCCAACTGTCCTCTTTTTCTTCTTTAACGAGTGTCATTATATTTTGATGTGTTTAATAATACAGCAGAGGTTAAATGAAACATGAAAAAGGGATGTACATTAAAATTGAGATAACTCTTCCTTCAGTGAAGTGGAACCCAGCAGATGTAGCAGCACACTGTAATTGCTGCCTGTTTCCTGTCAGTCTGATTAAGTTGCCTTGTCCCGGCTCCAAGTGTAGGAATCAGTGGCTTCCCATAGGGCACAGCATGGGATGACGGGCTGAAGCAGTGGCATAACTACGTGCACCTCCCGCTTCTCCTGCTAATAGTGTAGACATACAATATACATTGATGACATATAAAATCAATAGGCTGTGGAGTGTATTAAGAGCACACTGTAATCCATCTTCTCAAAGTTACATCCCAGGAAAGCCAAATAAACAGTAACACCCTGAAATCGGAGGCTCTGTGGACCAATCTGCTTGCCCCAGAGCCGACAACGACGACGGGGAGGCTCATTTTTAAAGAAACATGTATATGTTTCGTTGTAATCAACATCTGACCAAATCTGAGATCTACCTCCTGCTTTTAATTCTTCCCCCATCCTGACTATGTCTTGTGGTTTCTGAACCATCCAGTCAATTGACAAATATTTCCCGGGCACAAAAGGAAGTCCGATCTTGTGCTAGGATTTGTAGGGGAGAGATCCCAGAAAGTTTATGATCCACTTGGGGAGACACCACCAACAGAACATGGAACAATTAAGAGATACACTGTATGAGCGAGAGTTTGGGGAAGGGGCAGCTTGGTGTAGCCTGGAATAGCGGGAAAGGCCTTGTGGGAGGATGGAACATGAAAGGGGCCTTGGAGGAGAGGTGGGGTTTAAGTAAGGGAAGGGAAAGAGGGAAGGCACACCACACTGTGAAATCCTGGTGACCAAAGCCGTTCTGGTCAACATGAGCTTGGGAGACCTGGAAGAGCTCTAACTGGAATGCATGGTATAGGAATAAAGTGCAATAGGGATTTATTGTAGGAGTATCCCAATAAAGGCACCACCCTGCAGTGAGTTTTCACCCTCTTTAAAAATAAATGTATCATAATAGCTATCAATAGAAGCTATTGATTTACTTTAGTTCCACTGAAATTGGTTTAGTCTCACTGAGAAAGTCTCTGATGTGCATTTTCATATTTAACGAAATGCATGGCCGCGATAGAAATGGTTGACGGTTGAGAGGAAAGGCATCATTTGATTTGGTCCCCATGAAGTGATCTGACCAACTTTTTTCTAACTGTGTTAGAGAGATGTGCTGCTCTCATGTACATATATCCAATACTGACACATGATAAGTGAACCAAAACATACTGTATCATGTTGGATGTAAACAATTGGGACTTCTCATCTAAAAAAGGGTATAGGGACATTCAGTTCTGGAAACTGCCCTCAATGTGCTGACTTAATAAAGTCTGAGAGAAGATGAGAATTATGTTTAGTTATATATAAATGATAAACCATAACACACACAAGAATTATATATAAATAATAATACCACATAGATAGGGCTAAGAGGACAGTGTCTAAGGAAATTCAGAGGAGGGAGGGATGACTTACAGCTGCCAGAAATCAATGCATTTAATAAAATATTTAATACAATATTTAATAAATATTTCCTTTGAGCTGTGTAGACACAAATTGACTGAAATGAGATTGAATTAACTGGATTCATTTGTATAGCACTCAGGTAGTAGGAAGCCAAGCTGTTTTAGATACTCTTAATGACTATACCCTGCTTCCCTAGCTCATCCCCCCCTTAGCATGACTGGAGGCAATCCAGGGACCCTTCAGTCATTTCACACTTCGCACTCTCAGGAGAGTTGGCCTCTGTTTCTGTCTGCAATACCATTGGCTTTCACGTGGCACCTGCTTTTCCTTTTCGCTGGCTCCAGTGTCTGGCCTTGTGGTGTTCTGTCAATATGCTGTCCAGGAGGGGACTTTATCTGATGGTCATGGTCAGGTGACATGCTACAAGGTGTTAACCCCTAGGATGTTCTCTGCTCCTTCCTGTCAGTCTCAGTGGTTTCATGGAGGACCAAGAGTTCCCTCCCCGCAAAGCTTCTACAAAGCCGATT
Source organism: Neomonachus schauinslandi (assembly GCF_002201575.2). Lineage (NCBI taxonomy): Eukaryota > Metazoa > Chordata > Mammalia > Carnivora > Phocidae > Neomonachus > Neomonachus schauinslandi. The sequence goes on along the minus strand of NC_058416.1, from coordinate 19,341,936 downwards.
TACTTTTTTTTTTTTTAAGATTTTTTATTTATTTATTTGAGAGAGAATGAGAGACAGAGAGCATGAGAGGGAGGAGGGTCAGAGGGAGAAGCAGACTCCCTGCCGAGCAGGGAGCCCGATGTGGGACTCGATCCTGGGACTCCAGGATCATGACCTGAGCCGAAGGCAGTCGCTTAACCAACTGAGCCACCCAGGCGCCCCGCCGATTTACATTTTTGGTTACCATATTTATTTCTTAGCAGTGTGACATAAATTTTTGGTGGGAATGGTGGAATCAAAGGATAATACCATCAACTATTTTTTAAAATAGCTCTTTGCCTCACACAGCAGCCACTAGTCCTTGGACTAAGACCATATCTCCAAACATTGCCAAATGTCTCTTGGGGGGCAAATGGCTAGTTGAGAATTACTACTCTAGAAAAGTTACTAAAATCCATATTTTTAAAATCTAGAGCTATGCTACAACAATCATGTTCCCAACTTGAACTAACGTTGCTGTCCTGGAACTAAAACTAAGAGTTTGGAAAAGGTCGTCCAATCACTGTAAATCTTTTCAAGTTTTCTACAAATTAAAGGAATTTCACATAAAATCTCCATATCAGCTGGTAATCCTTGTGAAATGCCAAAGAATGTGAAAAGAGGAGTTTGTAAGCTATGGAATGGTAGGATTGAAGAACGTTCCCAGCAAAGTTATACAGCATATCATTAAACAGGTGGTTTAATTTAGAAAAGAAAGTGTAATCATAGACTCTAGGATGGGTTTATGAGAACTAACCAAACAAACAAACCTAATTTATTTTTCTTTATCTTCTGGATACATTATTAGTTTGGGTAGTGCTCAGACACCAACTGGGTGCACAGCAATACAGTTTTGATGCTAACCACCTGGAGTTAGCATCCGTTCTCATAAGTTAAGGGCTCAGTCCTCCATGGGATTGCCCACACTTCTGGTACAAATGGAGTCCTCAGGACACCCACACTTCTGGCAAACTGGCTTCTAGTCCAGGAGGTTCCCATGATCCCCACCCTCAGGTGTGATAATTCACTAGAACTACTCATAGAACTCCAGAAAGTGCTGTACTTATAATTACAGTTTTATTATAAAGACCATACATAAGGCTAGGTCTGGGAAAGAGCACAGAACTAGCTTGCCCATTTCTTTTGGTGTCAGGACCAATCATTCTCTCAAAATATCAGTGTGTTCACCCGTCAGGAAGCTCCACTGAGCTCTGGTTTTTATTGGGGCTCAGGCATGATTGATTAAATTATTGGCCATGTGCTTGAACTCCATCTCCAATCCCCCTCCCTTCCCTGGAGGTTGAGGAGGCTGAAAGTCTCAACTCTGATCTTGTGGTTAGTCTTTCTGGTGACCAGTCCTCTTCCTGAAGCTATCTGGGAGTCTACTAAGTCACTCATTAACATAACAAAGACACTCCTATCACTCAGGAAATTCCAAGGGCTTTTGAAGCTTCCTGTCAGGAACCTGGGACAGAGACCAGAGGAATTCTTTATTATACCATAGGTAGATAGGGAGAATTGAACAAATCTATCTTTACTTTAGCAAGACATTTGATAGAGTGTGTTCCCCTCTTAGTGGAAAATATATAGAAATATTAGCTAGTTAATAGTATAGTCAGTGGAATTCATAGTTAAATAATTATATCCAAAAGGCATTGTAGAATGGACTGACCCAGAAGAATAAAAATTAAATTGGGCCAAAGAAGGCATGCCTATCAAGTTTCCAGATGACATACAACTATGAGGGATAGCTAATGTTTTAGAAAAAAACAAATAAAGGTTCAAAAGGACTTCACACAAAGAAGCAATACAAAGACATGCACCCCCATAGTCATCAAGGACTCAGGTTCCTTCCATCATTCTGCTCCACCATCTTTACTTTCCATTCTCAAGGTTACTTTATGGTCCAAGATGACTGCTGGAGCTTCAACAATAACATTCATATTCCAGGCAAGAGGAAGGAAAAAGAAGAAAGGGAAAATGGGTACATTTCCCAGTTGCCTTAGTGTCTTTTATTTTATTTATTTATTTATTTTAAAGATTTTATTTATTTGAGAGAGAGAGAGCATGAGAGGGGGGAGGGTCAGAGGGAGAAGCAGACTCCCTGCCGAGCAGGGAGCCCGATGCGGGACTCGATCCCGGGACTCCAGGATCATGACCTGAGCCGAAGGCAGTCGCTTAACCAACTGAGCCACCCAGGCGCCCGCCTTAGTGTCTTTTAAAAAGCCTTCCCAGAAGTTCTCCCAAACTTTCACCTACAACTCATGGACTTGTGCTTAGTCATTTAGCTGCAAGAGAAGCTGGGAAACATAATTTTTTAAAAAAACTTAACATAAGGCTGTGCTACCTCCAAAACCAACCAAACAAACAAATAAACAAACCAATGAACAATAAACTTTAACATCTTTAAAGTCTGAAATAGGATAAATACTAACAAAGTGAAACTAACAAGATGAGTAAATCATCTTGATTTTATATTAAAATGAGTTTAAAAATTATAACAAATACCACTTCTAAGTACAGGTGAAAAAGTTTGCTACATAAAATATTAGCAAATGTAATCTGGCATTGTAGTAAAGGAATAATACTTGTCAGAGTAGGGATTATTTCAAAATGCAAAGAAGGTTTAATATCTAAATCCAATTTGTCACTCCTCTGCTCAGAATTCAGGTGCTTGGGCTCCCCTTTTGACTCAGGAATTTTTTTTTTTTTAATTCTTATTCTTCAAAATTAAAAGCAATGGTACAGAGAGTATACAGGCAATGCTGTGATAAATTTTTTTTTTTTACATCTTTTAGGACAATTCATAGTTAAAAATTCTTTTTTTTTTTTAAAGATTTTATTTATTTATTTGACAGAGAGAGACACAGCGAGAGAGGGAACACAAGCAGGGGGGAGAGGGAGAGGGAGAAGCAGGCCTCCTGCCAAGCAGGGAGCCCGATGCGGGGCTCGATCCCAGGACCCCGGGATCACGACCTGAGCCGAAGTCAGACGCTCAACAACTGAGCCACCCAGGCGCCCCCATAGTTAAAAATTCTTAAAAATGGAATTGGTAGGTCAGAATGCAAAATTTTACATTTGTTAAATCTGCCAAGCTGACCTTCAAGAAGACAGTATCGATTCACAATTTAAGGCATTCATTGTGCAGGAGTGCCTATTCATTCTTTGCCTAACACTGGTTATTATCATGTTTAAGGAAAAAAAAAAAAACTTTGGTAATGAGAAAACAGAAAAAAAGTCGAACTTCATTGTGATTTTAATGATTTTATTTATTTGGGAGAGAGAGATTGTGTGTGAGAGAGAGAGAGAGAGATCACTAGCAAGGGGCAGAGGGAGAGGGAGAAGCAGGCTCCCCACTGAGCAGGGAGCCTGATGTGGGACTCCATCCCAGGACCCTGAGATCATGACCTGAGCTGAAGGCAGACGCTTAACCCACTGAGCCACCCAGGTGCCCTATTGTAGTTTTAAATAATACTTCTTTATAAGTGAAATTACCATCTTTCAAATACCTATTGATTATTTTGTTCCTTTTCCACATACCTCATTTTCTTGTCTTTTTTCATCTTTCCCCTGTTGATTTGGAGAAATACTTTCTATGTTAAAGATACTTTTCCCAGTTTGTCATTTACCTTTTAACATTGATTTTAGTGTCTTTTTACACAGAGATTTGTAAACTTTTTAGTTTTTTGATTTATTCAATTGTTTTTTTTTCATTTTTTTAATGGCGTTTAGTCATACTGCCATGTTATAAAAAGTCTAGTATTTTCTTCTAGTATCCTTTTTTTTCCATGTAAATGTTTAATCCATTTTAGTTTTGCCTTTGTGAATGGTATGAGATGGATATATGGTGTTTTCTCATTTAACATCCAGATATTTTTCTAATAATTATAGAAATGTCATCTTTATAATATACTAAAGTTTCATTTATATCCAGGAATAAATTTTAGCATAAACCTGTAGGACCTCTATGAAGACAATTATAAAAATGAACTGAAGAGCAATTAGTAAATGTGATAAATGGAGAGTTAGAGCATATTTCCAAATTGGAAGAATCGATACGGTATAGGTTCCCATTATTCCCACATTCATCCATAGATTTATGCCACCCCTAAACAAAAGTTCCATAAAATATTTTTGGAACTTTACCAAAATGGCTTGAAATCTAACCTGAAAGAAGTAACCAACCAAGAAGAATTGGAAAAAGAAACATGATGAAGGAAAGATGACTTACAGGGTATTGAAATATATTTAAAAAGTGGAATAAATAAAATAGCAAAGTGAACTGTGCAAAAAGGAGGCAGATAAATGGGCAGAATTAAAAACCAAGAAATTGGGATGCCTGGGTGGCTTAGTTGGTTAAACGTCTGCCTTCAGCTCAGGTCATGGTCCTGGTCTTGGGATGGAGCCCCGCATCAGGATCCTTGCTCAGCGAGGAGCCTGCTTTTCCCTCTGCCTGCCGCTCCCCCAGCTCTCTCTGTCTCTCTGTGACAAATAGATAAATAAAATCTTTTAAAAAAAAAGCCAGGAAACTGACTCTAGTAGTTAGTAATTAATAAAACCAACCACTTCAAACCAGTGAGTAAAATGCACATTATTCTAAAGAAGAATGAGAGAGAGTTAGGGGACTGGAATATTATGATACAGTTATTTTGCCAAAAATGTAGTTAGAGCCTTACATCACACTCATGGATAGCTTAGAGAGTTCTAATTTTAGCAAATCATTTCAAAAAATAATCAAATATGTATACATACACACACATATATATACATATATACATATATAAACATGAAGAACATGAAGAGTAAAGCAGTGAACACCCATGTGCCCAGCATCTGTTCTTTATATATTGATAAAGAAATAAATCATTATCAATAAAGTTTAAACCCTTTGTACATCCCTGTGTCCTGATGCTTTCACCCAGCTTCCCTCCAGGGGTGAATGCAGTGTTTAATATTATGATGGGCGGGTGCCTGGGTGGCTCAGTCATTAAGTGTCTGCCTTTGGCTCAGGTCATGGTCCCAGGGTCCTGGGATCGATCCCCACGTCGGGCTCCCTGCTCAGCGGGAAGCCTGCTTCTCCCTCTCCCACTCCCCCTGCTTGTGTTCCCTCTCTCTCTATCTCTCTCTCTGTGTCAAATAAATAAATAAAATCTTAAAAAAAATAAAAATAAAATTACGATGGGCATTATTTAATTACAAACTTCCCATATGTCCAAGTTTGAGGGAACTGATTAAATAAATTATGCTACCTTGAAGTGGTGAAATGTTATTTATTAAAATAAGGAACTAAAATCTATTTAATTATTACACATATAATACATACACATTATTGGACATTTAGAAAAACAGTATCAAAATGAAACAAAATTATAAAATCACCCACAATTCCACCAGCTGGATATAGCCATTATAACTTTTGTTGTAGTGTCTGTTGGTCATTTAATCTTTTAAAATATAGCTACATATTGTTTAGAAATTACATCACACTATACATATAGTCTTACAATTTGCCTTTCCTCTTAGCAACCTTCAATAAAACCATTTCATTTTACAAAATATTCTTGTAAAAAAATTTTTTTTTTAAGATTTTATTTATTTGACAGATAGAGAGAGACAGCGAGAGAGGGAACACAAGGAGGGGGAGTGGGAGAGGGAGAAGCAGGCTTCCCGTGGAGCAGGGAGCCTGATGGGGGGCTCGATCCCGGGACTCTGGGATCATGACCTGAGCCAAAGGCAGATGCTTAATGACTGAGCCACCCAGGTGCCCCTTATTCTTGTAAAGTTTAACAGCTGTGTGGTATTTCATTGCGCGGGTGAATATTTACTCTGGTTTTTGATATTTTTATATTATTTCCATTTTTCCTTGGTATAAATGAAACAACAGTAAATTTCTTTGTTGCTAAATCTTCACTATGCAACAATAGTTACTTATTAGGTTAATTCCTAGAAGTGGGATTTTTTGGTTTAAAATTTTAAACAAAAACAATCTTTAGAAGGACATTTAGTGACATGATATATTGCTAAGTAAAAAAGTGGACTACAAAAATAATATATACAGTATGTTTGCAAATGTTAAAAGATGTATGCAAATGAAAGGCTGGAAGGAAATACAGTATATCAAAATGTTAACAAGGTATTTCTGGGCAGGTGGATACTGAGTTATTTTTATTTGCTTCTTTATACTTTCTGTTGCTCAGTTTTTCTACAGTAAGCATTATTGCCTTTTTGATCAGAAAAAAAAATAATAGCTTTTAAAATAATTGAATAAATATTGGAAAAATACACAGGTACAAAAAAGAGTAAAGAAAAATTGCATAAGTACAAGGTTTGGTCAGGTTTCATAACTGTCCTTGTGAGAAAGGTCTGGAGGTTATAGTGAACCACAAGTTAACAAGATACTAAATACATGTTACATTGTCTAGAACAGAGCAAAAGAATAGTTCTTCCACAGTCTAAGTCTGTGGGACTACACATGCCTCACTGTATTCTATAGGGATGATATGGTGTGTTCAGATAAGTGACACTAGGTTGTTAAGAGGGGTCGGAAGCTGGTACAAATCACTGGGCCCAGCCATCCAGAGAGGCACCAGGGGCTGATTATATTGTATGTCAACACAAGTCCACTGTTGCTGGGGATGCCTGAACACAACTTTTTTTCATTAGGGTCCTAACCCCTTTTTTTGGCATCCTTCTCTTTTGGGCATGGAAGTAACTAGAAGCCTGAAGCACGGTATTGAGGGAGGAATGGTAAACTCAAGTTGAATCAAGGCCAGCATTTAACTCTAAAGGAGTGCAATCTGGGGAATGGTGCAGTCAGACTTCCCAGGGACTGATGAGAAAGAGGCAAGTTAATGCGCCATGATGTCGCTGCCACGCAGGGTTGGAACAGGACTCCAACCCCGGCAAGAGCAGCTTAGGTTTTCCAGGAATGGCAGAGTCCAGTCCTATAGCTACACTATGGAACACAGCAAGGTTTACCCTCCGCAAAAATGCCCATGCTCAGGACCCCAACTAGTGTCACTGGTCGGACAGCAAGACATGTAAAATGTCAGTATTTTTCTACTACGCTCAATTTTTATTTTGAATTACCATTCTACCTAGTGGCAGGAAACTTAACCAGGTTCATCTTTGTTTATTTAATTACCGATCACTTCAGCATTTTTCTACTCACTTTGGGTCTATTCGCAGACACTTTGGGACCTATGGTGAGGACCTACCTGCTTCTGGCTAGTCCTCCTCTCTGGGATACAGTCTCGTCCTGTCAGCAGCCTCGTGGTTGGGATTCACTTGCCAGGTTCTGGAGTCATCACTGACCCCTGAATTCCTCACCCCTTGTTCTGCCTAATAATGGATTACTCTGCTCCCGGCTGCCCATCCAGAGTCAGACCCTGGGGCAAATGCCCCATGACACACCTTGTCCCAGATGTCAGATCCTAGCTGGATCCTGATTCCCTCACCTCCCCGTCTATTCTTCCAGGGCTCTAGTTAATCCACAATTCTTCATTTACAGCAACAATTGTCCTATTGTTGTTTTATTCTTATACAAGAACACTACTGACATTCTGTATTATACAGGGTGAAACCACATATTCTGAGTTCCTCCCTTGATTTCAGAAATTTTAGTAACGTAATTGCACAGAGCTTGATAGAAATAAAATTTCATCATCAATCTCTCTTGAAGTGATTTAAATTATTTCAAAGCAAAAGAAAGGTAGTATGTAAAATTAGGACATCTTTCTGGTATATTTATCATGCAAAAGAAAATCCAGAGCCACATGCAAAATGAAGCCACCTCAAAAATGGCAAATATGAAATTCTTTAAGGAGCAGACAAACCATGGGAACAGATGGGCAAACCAAAAACTTACCAAGTTTATCACCTTCTAAAATAAGCTAACTGAATTATTGGTAGATGTGATTTGTGTCATATTAGGAGAGGGTGAGCTGACCAAGAGCAGATCTCAAAGAGCAGTGACAGTTATTTTAAAGGAGGGAGAAAGATCTGGCATAAAAAATAGGAAATTGATACTACTACTTATTCAGTAGCATTTGTTTACTATATTGGAGAGGAACACACACACACGCAAGAGAGAGAGAGAGAGAGGGAGAGAGAGAGAGAGAGCCTAAAATAGTGCCTGCCAATAGTAGGGGCTTAACTGATATTTGTTGAATGAACACAGTGGGGCTAGTTGAAACTCCAGTCACTCCAAATGGAATTGATAGAAAAGTCCCCCTCTTAAACAGCTTAAGTTCAATTAAACAGATCTTTCTTTGAAAGGAACCTCTTTTTGTGTGTGTACGTACTTCTTAGGTCATATTTGCAGGGCTGGTCGTCAGCAGAGATATACTTACTGGCCAAAACTGATGCTTATGATGATTGGGGTCTGTTTTGATTGATGGATGCCCATGGAGTACTGGCAGTTTACTACAGTACTGTGACTGACATCTCTGCTTCTGTATCAGCCAAAAGAGATCTCTGATGTAATTGCACTGTGAATCGATGGGGAAGGGATGGATGTTGAATTGATAGTACTGGAAAAACTGCCTAGCTATTTTGGGGGAAAAAATCAGATCCTCACTTCACAACATAATAAATTATAGAAACAATAAAAACTTTTTTTTTAAAGATTTTATTTATTTATTCGACAGAGAGAGACACAGCGAGAGAGGGAACATAAGCAGGGGGAGTGGGAGAGGGAGAAGCAGGCTCCCCTCAGAGCAGGGAGCCCGATGCGGGGGGCTTGATCCCAGGACCCTGGGATTATGACCTGAGCCGAAGGCAGACACTTAACGACTGAGCCACCCAGGCGCCCCAGAAACAATAAAAACTTAAATGTAAAAAAAAAAATCATTATGAAAATACAAGTAAAAAAAAAATAGGTGAAGATCTGGTTTTCCATAGAGGAACAGAAAACAAAGAAAACAATCATCAACACATGTTTGATACATCGGTCAAAGTAAATTTTTAAATTTTATATATCAAAAGTCATGAACAAAATGAAAAGGCAAAGAATAAGATGGGGGGGGAAAGCATTTGCCACAATTACAAAAAAGGATTGATGATATAAAGGCTTTATGTAAATAGATTAAAAAAGCATTAAGCCTTCAATAGAAAAATGGGCAAAGGACATTAATAGGTAATTCACAAAAGAAGAAATGGCTAATGAACATCTGAAAAAGCTGTTTGATGACAATAGTCTCAAATAAATACAAATAAAACAATAAACCTTTTTAACCTATCAAATTAAAAAATGTTTTTTTGGCAATGATATTAGTCATTATTGGGGACAGTAGGAGAGAGGGCACTCTTTATGTATCACTGCAAGGACTGAAAATTGCTACAACTTCTCCTAAAACTCCATTTGACCATATATTTCAAGAGCCTTAAAAAAGATTTATATATATGGATCTAGTAGTTCTAATTATAGAAGTCTATCCTACAAAAGAATCTTAAACTCAAAGATTTATGCACATGGATTATCATTTTACATAATTTACAGTAGCAAAACTGGAATCCACAAACATTCAACAAGACAGAATTATGTTATATTGGTATGATGTAAAATTAGGCAGTCATTAAAAATGAAGTAACAAATAATTTTTAGTGACACAGGGGAAAATAAGTGTAAAAAGCAGAATGCAAAATTTTATACACAGTAGGTTCCAACTGAGGTTTAAAAAAAGAATGAAAAGATAAAAAGACTGGGAAGAAATCATCAAATATTAACAGTGGATAACTCATTGGTGGGAATAAAGGTGTTCTTGTTTTCTTCTTTATAATTTATTCTCATTTTATACTTACGATAATTTGTCTATGATGAGATGTATTACTTTCATAAACAACAACAACAAAAATCATTATTTTAAAGGAAAGTCTCTAGAATTAACCTGACTTTTACCTGACAAAAGACACTGAAGGAAAGCATTTTGATGACACTTTGTTTTGCAATACTTTTTAAAGCAGGATTTCATAGTTATTTTCAAACACAAGCTCCAAGGTAATAATAACCTTTTTTTTTTTTTTTTTTTGCAGAGGAGTAGTAAATAGTAACTAGGCAAAAATTGTGTCTATTTAATTTTGTTTTTTTAAAAAACAATGGTTAAAATACCTCTATTAAAAAAACACTGAAGAATAAAATTCCCTTAGCTCAAGGTTTAAGTAAGGACACAAACATTTTTGTCTCATGTCATCTTTATTAGTTTTTTAAAAAATTACACAGGGGCATTTTGCTTCAGACTTCATTTCTCGCAGTTTCTGAAAGTATTATTGTTTGATCTCAAGATCAAGATGATTTATGATGTGGAGATAAGTTGCTCCATGCTTTCCATAATCATTCTCTTCCACCTTGTCAGACCTTCATGGCTTGCTTTTATAGCTGTCTGTCCTCTCCTTGGGAGCCACAGTAGATTCACACAGTAGTGAGAACCCATGTCTTTCCCCCAGAGCCAGCCCCAGGCAAAATTGTCGAAGAGCTGAAGTTAGTGGCACTTCCTTTCTCCAGCCCCACGTCTGGTGCATTCCCACCCTCTCAAAATCTGCTCTCACATGCTTTAATCACACTAAGCGACACTAACACTTTTGAGCATCTACTATACACCAGGCATTCTGTTAAGGGCTCTCACCCACACTATTTTATTTTATCCTCACAATAACCTTGCAAAGGTTTATTTGCCTCATTTTATGGATGAGGGTGCCGAGGCCCAGAAAGGTTAAGAGAGTTGGCTGTTGTCACATAGCTAGCCATAACCGGCCCAGTTCAAATTCACAGCCAGAGCTGTCTGATTCCGAAACCGTGCTTATTCTCAGGGGGTGGGGCTGATACTTTGGATCATCAGGACACTTTCCATGCCTTTTTAAACTCAAATCATACAGATACTTTGTTTCCTAACTGAAATTCAAATTATTCTTAAATTTGAAAGAGTCCAAAGCTTTTTAGTTTTCTCCTGAAATAATATAAATTTCCTGAAGAATACTGACATGTACCTAATTATAACCAGTAGGTCTGTCAGTTGAAAAGAACATTCCTAAATGAATATGGGCACCATTCAGTTTTCTCAAATTGTCACACCTTTCCTGATAGATAACAAGAAAATTCACAGGCTTGTCTTTCTGTGAGCTTAACATCATTTCTCCACTAATCTAAAGATCCTCCCAGAAGGTAATTAATTTCCTAGCTTCCTTCTATAACTAATTGAGATTTAAAAACACTAATTCTCAAGGAATTCTTCTTTACCCCTTAATCAGTTCTAATTCTGCTCCTAACTAGCTAGCTGCCCTCAGGCAATTTACTTTGGGCCTCTGAGCTACAGGTTTCTCATCAGTAAAAGGTGGATTGGATCAAAAATCAGACCCTTCTGCCAAGGTTGTGGGGAGAATTAAATGAGATAAGGCAAGTAACGATTTGGATATATGGGGGGCTCAGGAAGGTGTACTTCCTTATTCCACACTTCCCTCTCCTTTGCACATTGGTACTTTTTCTATTTAAAGGTCACTGGGTCCTCCTAATGGTTTTCTTGACCTTTTGTTACAAGACACTAAATAATTTCTATTTCTTAATTCTTTTCCAAGAGACCTTGTTTTTCAATCACGTACTGATCCGAATAAAGGGAGTAACAAATCTCTTTTCTGTCTCCCTTTCCACTTGTCCCCTCCCCCTCAGGAAATCCTCCCCCCAGACTACACCAACATACCCAGAGAAACAGGGAAGCAAGCGCCTCAGAGTGATCAATTACACAATCTTCCTTCAGTGGTAGAAGAAAGTATGTTTGTCAAGAGAGTAGCTTAAAAGTAAGAAAAAAAAAAAACAAAAAACAAAAAACAAGCTTTTCCTAACCAGCTTTCTGTTTACCATCCATCAGCAGTGCCTTCGGAGTCCCTGCTTTGGACACGGGCAAGGTGCTGTGGGGCTGGTGAACCACCTGGCGGGGGCTCGTGGGAAAGCCTGGCCAGTACCTAACATCTTGGGTCATAGAAATGTTTATGGTGAATATGATACAATGAGCTGGGGGAACAGAATATTTCCCACCCAGTAATATTTAATGGAAACGTTTTTGCTTGCTTGATTATAAGGAATTCTTGGTGGCTAAAACCAAAGACTTGGGGAGCTAAAATCCTGCAGCTGGAGGACAGCTGAGGAACCCACTTCACCACTTAGAGCTTAAGGAATATGAATTCTGTGTTCAGAAAACTTCCCCACACTCTCCTGTTAGTACATCTACTGATTTAGAAAGTGCCAGGGGCCCTGGAAGTGTGATGTTTCTAATGGATCTCTCTCTCTCTCTTTTAAATTTGCTCAGGGCTCCAGACAGTTGGTGCTTAAGTGTCTACAATTTAAAGTTTTACATCTCTTCCTTGGGCTGTCATATGTCTACCTATCTCACCCAGGACATTTCCCTAAATAATCTCTGAGTGGAGAATGACGACCCTCTCCTAGGGGATCTAGCCGAGAAGGAACGTGCGCGGGCGGTTCAAATTCCGTAGCTCAGATTTCGTTGCCCGCAGGTCAGATGGTGCGGTCGGCGGGGCCAGTGATATGCACAGCTGTCCCTGAGAGGCATGGAGCACAGGTGCTCGGCCTCCCGCCACCGAAGTCACAGGGAAACTGCTGCACTGACATGTGAGTCCCAGGCATTTTAACCTCGGATGTGCGAACCCCGTGGGCAAAAAGTCTGAACCACGCACAGGGCGGCTGTCACGATTAAACCCCCTCTGTCCCTCTGCGGCCGGCCCTCCATTCACACCAACGAGGTGGCTTGAATTTGCACCTCGCTGCGGAAGCCTCCGCGTACTCCAGCCTAGCGAGCATCCCGCGCTGTCTGGACGCGCTCGGCGGCGGCGGCGGCGGCGGCGGCGGCGGGGTCCGACTCGGCCCGGGGCGGGCTGTGGTGAGCGCAGCGCTCGGCCCGCGGTGGGTACGCCCCCGCGCGTCCCGCACCCTCCTGGAGCGCGGCTGCCTCGGTCGCCGTCCGAGCGCGACGCGAGCTTCCTGCCGACGGGGCTCAGCGCACGCTCCTGGCGGGCTCCGCGCCGCTCCGAGCGCCCTCCAGCCCCGCCTCGCGTCCGCGGGAACCCCGCGCCCTGGCGACCCCGCCCGGATCCGGCCGCAGCGCGCTGTCGCCGCCGGCCTCGCCACGCGGTGCCTCCGCCCGGGTGCCCAGCAGCAGGCGCCTCGCCCGGCCTAGCTGCAGCGCGACAACGGGGACCCAAAAGGCGCCGTCTCCTCGCTGGCCCCGCGGCTCCCCTGCGGTCCAGCCGCCTCGCACCTAGGAGAAATCCACATCTGATGGGGTGTTTTATCAATCCTAGCGTTTTCCCAGGTGTTTAGCCACCTCAATTTTTAATTATTCTGCATTCCCTTATGACTCATCTCTTTCTTCTCTAGGGTTGCAGATGGTTCAAAAGTCTAGGCTTGGAATATTAAAAAACGTTACCCACTGTTTTATAAGGAGGGATAGTTGGGGATGGGGAGCTGGATACTGAGTGGGGTTTTAATTTATGGACAAAAATCGTTTCACTGCTGATCCAGGCTCTTAATTTCCCCCTCTGAACCTCAACTGCTTCATCTATAAAATAAAATTTAAAACGGTTATGTCTCACTTGCCTTAAGGTAGAGAGTTGGTCAGAAGACCTCTTGAAGTATCTTCCAGGTCTAGGATTTGTATGATTTTATGATCCGTGGATTGAAATTTAAGATTAAACATATACCATTTCGTTAAAGCAATGAGTGAAAAGGATTTATCTGTGAACCAAGTATCAGAAGCAGAAGGTCTTTTTCTCTTCCTCTCACCAGTTGGAGCAGGCTTGGGGTCTCCACACTCTGAATGTCAGTGTCACAAACACTTAACCAGGAAATCAGATATGTGGATTATCTAGTCCTTTAGAATTCTTTGTGCCATTGATTCTCTCTACTAATATTGATAACACAAAGTTAATTATATATTTTGAGTTTTTCCTTCTTGCCTCATGGTTCCATCCTGGAGAGATAGAGAGAGAGAGAGAGAGAGAGAGAGAGAAAGCGACCAGTTCTCTTCTTAAAAAAAAAAAAATCAATCCCATTGATCAACGTGGAATACCAAAGACCCAAACTCCTTCCATTACCCTCCACTGTGATTAAAATTGGAGTGTTCTGAAAAATGCCATTCAAATTGAAAGGAGGCAGAATCTCTCTCTCTCTCTCTCTCTCTCGCTGGTTCTGTGTCTTTCTCTCTCTCTTGTTTTAAAGGAGACACAGGGGCATCTTAGGGACATGCTTTTACATCTTTTTTTTTGATCCAGACATTTTAAGAGGCCACAAATTAAAGCTGGCTGGGTTGGCTGAATGCTGACTTTAGGTGTGCCCAATATGAGGACTGTAGTGCAGTCTTCAAAAAGAATCCAGAGTATTTTTACAGAAGGAACTACCTGTGTTTACATTACTGACTCATTTCATATATGTTGTTGTTTTGACCCATTCTTTCCCTGGGATGCCAGAGCCAACCCTCAGTGAAAGGGGGAGAAAAAGAAGGAAGATGTGTGAGCTCCCCCTGGTGCTCTCCTGTATTCAGGCTAACTGAAAGGAATTGCAAGGAAACAGGTCTACACAAGCATAAGGAAAAAAAAATTATCTGGATTATTTCCTTTTGAAAGACCCATTTCTGTGCTGGTGGGCAGAATGATTCAGATCAAGGACTCCTGGCTTTGGGCTTGGGTTCTGTACATACCACCTTGTCAGTATAGACACGGCTTTATTATCTAATGTCACTTCTGTCAAGGAATCCCTGCCTTGTCAGAGAACATGTTTACAGAGCGAAATTTGAAGTGGGGATTTGGCAGCTGCCCTGTGGATGGGATTACTCTTGGAATCAAATTGGATTACTTTTTGTCCAGAATTGTTCTCTTTGTTAGTTTAGAGTTATTCATTTGACTGAAAAATTTTCACACACTTCTCTGTGTGTGTGTAGACATTACAGAGATGTTATGGGGCTCTGGTATGAGCCAAGTCAACTAGTGGAACCTTTAATTCTAGATCGTATCTTCTGGCCCCATAATATCCTATGTTCTTAATGGCCTCTTTAACACTCAGGGTCAGAGACCTCTGAGGGCTCTGGTCATTTGTAAAGACTGGGGGAGAAATTCCATGCAGTTACTGGATAAATTCATTACGGTGGACTTCAACAATTTATTAACCTGTATTTAGTGAGTCCTGCCCTTGGTCCACGCTGTAGGAAGTATAAAAGATGCATGAAACATAATCCCTGCTGAGACCTGGTCAAATCAGCCAAGGGCTGAACTTCAGTGTTCATTAACATAGACGGGTCAATATTATCGTGATTCCTTTACCTTGTAAGTAAACGCAGAGCTTTTATTTCATTTTGTTTTGTATGTGGGATTTTGGTTGAGTGGGAATCTCTTGTAAATCCAAAAAGGGACCCCAGCTTTTCTGATGGTCCCTGGTGTACTCCTTTTCCCTGAACTTAATCACAAGACAGTGAAGCCCATTCAGAAAACCACAGCAAGGTTTAATTAATCTAGCCAGCTCGTAATCTCAAATTCATTCTGCTCTCTGGTTTTTATTTCTCCCAACACATCCTGCTAATTTTCCCCTTACCTCTTCCCTTGGTTGGCACAGTGCTCCTTTCATTGACTCAGCCGTCTAGCAACTACAATTCCTTATGTCCAGGGTGAGGCTTGCCTCTTTCCTGACAATTCTTACCTGTTCAAATTCTTCCACTTTCTAACTCTTTGGGGACTTTTTGTTTGCACCCCACAAGGAGCTCTTCTTACAGAGAGCCCCATACTCTTGTTTATAAAACCCATGTGCCTGTGTTATCTCTTGTTCTGAACTGGGAGGTCTATGGAGAAGGGGTAATGTCTTTCGTTTCTTTTGTATCTTTATACTACCAAAGTGTTGCTGAGATCTTTTTTTTGTGTGTGTGTGTTGCTGAGATCTTTAAACAGTTCTCTGTCAAATGAGTAAACTGAAATAATAATCCTGAAGGATTTTTTTAATCTCAAAAAATTTTTAAGTCCCGTGTCTCTTAAAGGAACAATTGTCAAATTAAGGCGCCATTTCCAGGATTTTAGTTTATGTATTAGTTGTGCTTTGCCTCCACCCCAAAAGGATTTAAGGTGGGCTTAAAATATTATGAAAACTAGACAAGATTATTAATTCCATTCCTGCAAGCCCTAAAATCATATAGTTTTTGATACCAATTCAAACAGTGGAGAGGTTTTTTGTTTTTTTTTTTAAAGATAAAAGGCATGCTTTATGATATCTCTCATTATCACGCTAAGGAAAAAAATCACAGATAAAAAATTTCAGAAATATTTTTGCATCTTTGCATATCACGCACACACATACATACACACTCACACTAGAACTGTACTGGCAATGAACATGGGTTGTTTAAAGTATAGCTATTCAACTGTCATATAAAGTGAAATCTATATTTTCTCTCCTTATATGACTATATATTTAACATCTCTATGCATATGTGTGTGCATACATATGTATATGTTATATACACACACTCCACATTATTATTTCAAAGGGGATTTTGCTCCTTCTGGCTACCAGCAATAACTAGTCAATATTTACACTCTTGAATATCGATGATATCGTGCATACACAGGAAAGCTGTGGAAAACATCTCCATTTTCAAACAGAGTTTTAATTATTTGTAAAGACTTCAATTGTTCACTATCTAATGTCATGGATTGGTCCTCACAGTGTGAAGTGCAACTGTCCAGAACCCCCACAGTATTATAAATAGGCTTCTAAAGCCTGCTTGATTGATGTTTGGCATAAAACGCTATTCCTCTGAGCACATATATTCCTTCTGTTCACCATTTTCATAGAAAAATACCAGGGCTGATTTTTTATTCAAATCTCCAATTTATGCAGGGTTTAAACTACTAAATACTTAAAGCCTTTTTCAGATCTTTTTTCCCTTTTCTGTTAGGTAGGTAACTAAATCTTTTGCTTCAACACAAATAAGAATTGGAGATTTAGCAGATTCCTGTGGGGGAGAGAAAGAGTTTATTAATTATATTGAGACTCAAATAATATGCTTCTTTGACACTAATGTTCCATCTTTCTCCACCCCAAGTATCCTATGGGACAACTTTAAAGCCTTTATCAGGGTCTAGATTACTGCATTTATGGTTCCTTAGAAGAAGGAATTTGATGAATGGCATTCTGTGTTGAAGGGAGAATTTGAGATGTTTTAAGATTTAAGCTGTAACAGTGAAGCGATTTTTTTTTCAAAGTATGTCCCAGGGATTGTAATATAAAACATAAAAAAAAAAAATAAGCACAATAATGTACATTTTCATGAGTTTTAATAAGTTGTTAATACTGATGAAATGTAAATGTTTCCTTCACGGACCCTTATCTGCATTTGACAGAGTCCTACAGAAACTTGAAGTACCCATTTAAAGCAATTTACAAGATAATGTAGAGATTCCCAGCAATAAAGAATGATTAGCGATCTTCTTAAAAATTTTTATATTGACAATATTAAACCAAGTACCTTATCCGGATTGAACTGGTTCTGGCTGGTGTCTGTATTGGTACATTTATCAAGAGTGCACATTTACTTTATAGACTCTGTATTAGAAACACATTCTACTTGAATGCCATTCTGAAACTACCCTTACCTGATGGGTAACAAAGTAGTTAATATTTACTGGGTATTTTTTACATGTCAGACACAGTGCTAGGCACATTCCCTGTATTCCTACACTGGGTTTTACTGTAATGGAGGATCATACCTAGTTATCACTCTTTTTTTTTAAATATTTTATTTATTTGAGAGAGAGAGAGAGACAGAGCACGAGGGGGAGGGGCAGAGGGTGAGGAGAAGCAGACTCCCCACTAAGCAGCGAGCCCAACCCCAGGACCCTGAGATCATGACCTGAGCCAAAGGCAGACACTTAACTGACTGAGCCACCCAGGGGCCCCATGTTATCACTCTTTTAAGGCTGAGAAATTTGAAGCAGAGAGAGTGAAAGTGAGCTACCCACTGTCTTAGCGTAGGCTACTAAAACAGCATACCCTACAGCAATATACCCTAGACTGGGGGGAGTATAAATAGCATCAAATTTTATTTCTCACAGTTCTGGAGGCTCGAAGTCCAAGGTCAAGGTGGAGTGGGCAAGGGATAAAACTTCGCCATTTTTATATGGTGCTGATCCCATTTGTGAAGACTCCACCCTCGTGACCTACTCACCTTCCAAAGGCCCTCACCTCCTAATACCATCATATTGGGGTTAGATTTCAACATACGAATTCTGGGGGGACGCAAGCATTCAGATCATAGCACCTGCTTAGTAAAAGTAGTGAATGTGAGGACTGGTCAGTAGCAGTCCAGATCCACTATCTACTATCTGGAAAGGGCCAGAGAGTAACTGTTTTAGGTTTTGCAGGCCATGTCATCTCTGTCACAACTGCTCAATTCTGCTGCGTTAGTGTGACAGACATCACAGATAAGATGTAAATAAATTGTGTGGCTGTGTTCCAATAAAACTTCATTTAAGAAAAAACAGGGAGTGGGTTGGATTTGCCTTGTGGGCTATAATTTGCTGACCCCTGCACTGTCCTGTTTCGCTTGCTTCTTCTATGCCAAGAAAACTCACTAAATGCACATGATTTTGGAACCAGCAGGTCTCTATGTCCGGTCAATCTTCTGAGCAGGCAAAAGCAGTGTGAAGTGAGGGCCTCAGAAACGACCTCACACCTGAGCACTTGACATAAACATCATTGTGTCAGAGACTTTGGAAGGCTCCACTTAGAATATACCATACTTACAAAAGTGGGGTCTTGAATTAACTCTTGAATCCTCATTATTATTGCTTTGTGAGTTAGAATTACTATCATGAAGCTGAATTCCACGCCTGCCTGAATTTCTGGTGTCCTGAAGGCCACTTAACCTGACCCACAAGACAACCTTACTTCATTTTCCAGGGGTTGTTGGAGCCCCCAGTTACTCTTACTGTTTAATTGCAGTTTTAACCTGTTCCATTGGATGTGGCTGGGCTGGTGACTTACTGGTTTTCTAGTCCACTGAGGCCTGAAGATGTGTCTAACATGGCCAAGTCTTTAAATCAAGAACTAGATCTATTGGCCAGCTTCTCTGGTACCAGCTCCCGCTCTAGAATTCTACTTTCACCTGCTCCTAGATGCTCTGTTACTACAGTTCAGCCATGACCATGTGTTAGAAAGTAAATACTCTTTCCCCCTGTCAAGGCCAGATCCATTGTCCTCCTCATCAGATGCTGTATTCTGCAGGACCAACTGAAGTTTTTGGCTACTAAGCCTTATCAGTGGCTGCCTGCCTACCCCAGTGGACAGATGCAAGGTCTAGTCTCGGATCCTCTCAGTTCGCTCTAATGGTAGGTTATCAGCTCATGCTTGTCCATAGGGCAGGGAGAGCCACATGGGACAAGGCACGGAAAACAAACTCCCCTACTCTACAGCTTTGCCTAAAGTAAAAGGATACCTTTCTTTCATTCTCAAAAGCTAAGTAATATGATCATAGAGGTAGTTATTATAAGAAAATTGCATTAAGATTTGACTTTATATTTTCTGAAATGGGCAAGATAAAGAGAATACAGTCTTGGCCTGATTGGTAAAATTACAGATGCAACTGAGTGAAAGAGAAACCAAGATGATAGTCGATATTAAGAAGAACCAAGATTAAACTTTAGATAACATATGATTAACAATGTTCTCTCTTCCTCACTCAGACATCTTTTATAAAACTCAATTTTTATCATAAATCTCAGTGATGATTTTTGTATTAAAGAACTAAGTGAAATTTTTAACCAGAAGGAAAATTCTCTGGTGTTGGATTTAATCCTTGAAATCAATCAACAAGTCTTTTAAGGTCCTTTAAATCATCACAACATGAAAGGGCTCTAGGGGCTCAAAGCCAAAGAAGTAATCCCTTGTCCTGTGTATGACCGAAAAGAATGATTGTAAGCAGTGATCCCTGCTCTTAAGTAGATTATAGTGTCATTGCAGAGATAAAATTAAGACATGAGACAATTAGAACAACTAAACAGGTTGGCACTTAGTCTATGAGTTCAGAGTAGGAAAGGATGATGGAACAATATAATCAGTGCTTTGTAGAGAAGGTTGGGTTTGAGGCAGTTGATATCTGGGAGCCACTGATAGTTTTATACAAGGGAACGACTTGAATGTGGGTTTCTTGAAGTTAGAGGTGTCTTAATCTCTTTGGTAACTCAAATACAGGGTGCACATCATGGCATTGTAGGTGTCTAAGAAAAATTTATTTAGTACGAAAATGGAATTTCAGTGGTATGGAAGATTTATTGGAGAGATTGGAGTCAGGAAAAAGAGATGATAATGTCTTGATGAGCAGCAGTATGCCTGATTGTTTTTGCCAGCCAAGACCTGTAATAGCTACCAGTATTGGGTCACCTCTCAAGACATATTCAGTAAATTCAACATATTAGTCTTGGACATCGATCAGCAAGTTTTTTCAAGTGTTTTTAGTACTCCAAATACTGTAGACTTCAAATTTAATGCAAAAAAATAGATCCCTTTCTTGAGTGAAACCACAGAATGATTGTGACTGATTGTATTTTCAAGGGAAATAGCATGGTAGAGAATCTCATGGGCTCGGGCGTCAGGTCACAATACATAGCTTGGTCACAGAAGTTGTGCGTTATTAGCCGGGGGACCTTTGGTAATGTCATTTTCCTGTGCCTCAGTTCTATAACCTGAAAAGTACAGATCATGGTAACTATCCAGATGGATTTTGGTGAGGATAAACATTTATGAAACATAGACTATGGTTCAGTATAAACCATTCATTGAAGCTCTTTTCACTTCCTTTCTCTGCCTACAGCATTGAACGAGAGCCTGGGCTTGGGTGAAGCCAGGGTGTCCTGAAGGTCCTGGGCCTACAAGACTGGAGCAGCATTGGGTAATGGGCACCAGTGCCATGGATGCCATCCGTGTGCAGGTCGGGACACTAGTCCTGAGCATGAGAGAATTCTGCTGGTGAGTGCAAATGAAAAGCACCGAGCACTGAGTTTGCCTTGTGGAATATCCGTTGTTATGGCTCAAGATGTAAAAGGAAAAAATGCTATATATATATTTATTTATTTGACAGAGAGAGAGAGAGAGCACAAGCAGGGGGAGCGGCAGAGGGAGAAGCAGGCTCCCCGCTGAGCTGGGACCCCGATGTGGGCCTGATGCCAGGACCCTGGGATCATGACCCAAGCCGAAGGCAGATGCTTAACCAACTGAGCCACCCAGGCGCCCCTATATTTAAAAAAAAAATCAATTTACTTGCAATGAAAGGCAAATGAGCAAAAGAGATGATATTGTTGGTCAATAATAATACTATGTAAGTGCTTTAGATTTTTGCAGAGTTATTTCATTGTATATACACTGGTGGGTTAACTAGTAAAAATGAGTCCTAATAGAAGATTAAAGTGAGATGGTTGTGTTCTGCTAAAAAGGAGTTCTTTTTCTTCTTCATGGGCGCAAGAGGAGTGGGTCTGTTAAATTAAGGAGAAAAATGTTGGGGAAAATTGGGGCATGATTTTATTTCTGCAGTGGTGGAAACCAGTTTTCCAAACAATTGAAAGCAGATGCCTCCATACCAGAATTGGAAGTTTCTAGAGCCTGGGTATTTCCCAGAGGAGCTTCCATTCAATGGCTAGCAGGCTGTTCTGATAGGCAACAGTAGATGGACCAACTGAAGTCTGTGTGGAGGGTGCTGCTCAGAGAGCCCACATTTTCCCTCTGGCTTCTCCCTTTATTCTCTCAGCCCTCGCCCTGGGTGCACAGTTCTGCTGAGTGTCGTGTTTTTGCAGCGGCTCCTAAGACCCTCGGGTCTACTGTATATTGGTTCATCCTTGGTTGGTGTGGCCTTATCCTGAACATGGCTGGGTAGCTTCCTCCTAGTCTGGGTGTCCCAGGGCAGTGCACTGGGGCATCAGCTCAGCTGCCCACGGCCCACATGGGATCTGTTCATCCGTATGGTCTCCTCTGAAGTCGCTGAGCCATTTGCGAGCCTCACAGGATAGCAGATAATACGGCTGGGCTTAGAATACAGGTCTTCAGGTTCTCGAGCTGTTTCTGCAGACCAGTGATCATCAGATAAGGGAGGCAACTTCTCTATCCCTTCTGCCCCGACCAGGATAGCATATCATAATTAGGAGAAGAGAGTGAAGCTTGGAAAAACATATTCAAATCATTCTAAGTACCAAACCACCAAAGGTAAGGCTGCTCTGAATCTTTTTGGTTAGTGAATAAGCACATGTTGTAGGTGGTTCTAGTGACTATGTGACATAGTGACCCAAGCATCAAAGACAGGAAGGAAAAAGAGAACTGAGAAATGCCCCCTGGATTTGCCAGGTAGAAAGGAATGGTGACCTTTAAAAGCCTAGTTTTGGTTCTGTAGTGAACATGGAAACCAGGTTGCAGGGATTAAGAAAAGAATGGATAAGGAGAAAGTGTTGGTTAGGCATGAAAGAGAGGAGTATAAGTATAGGAGGAAAGTGAAGTGGAACCTGTTGCAGGAACACAGCTCTGTCTCCTGGCAGACTGGATCAGGGGCACCTCAATGGCCCTGTCTCTCTCATTTAATGCCATGGCTTACTTAGCAGTTTATATTAGAAAAGTGGAAGAATTATATTCTAATATATTAATACACTTAATATATTAGGAGGTGTTTGTCTATCCCTGAGGTAATTTCTCTACTTGTATCCAAAGGAAATCCCCCATCCCGCTGCTCTCTGCAACCCTCCCCCCTCCCCAACCCTCCTGCAGGACTAGACAGCTAGACAGTGAATCACCCAAAACAAAGGCTGAACACGTTTGAAAATCCTCTGGTCTTAGTGTAAATCAGAAAGATTTGTAGGCATACTTGTTGAGCAAGTTTTTCTGCCTTCAGAGACTAATCTAGTTCAGAGATTAGTTTATAGATCCCCAAGGGCAAGGGAGGGGAGGAGGTGAAGGTATCAGACAAATGAAGAGCAGGAGATTAAAAAAAACAACCCACAGTTCTCTAGGAGGGAAGGCACCCCTTTGTCCCCCACTCCAGTGAGGTACATGGAAGTCCACTTAGCACCCAAGTTGTCCTCCTCATTGCCAACTGGTGAGAGCCATCCTCGGGCAGCATTCAGTATGTCACTCTAGAGCCAGGTTTGTGCATTCCTCAAGACCCAGCCCACACGTCATCTCATTTATTATAACCCCAGGTGGTGGGGCCCAAGGTGGTGGTAACAAGGAAAGGAATGCCTTCCTCCTTCCCAAGGTGTCATTAGATGGAACCCGCTGTCCTGTTACGTAGGCCTTCATGAGTTTGTCTTCCCCACTCTACTGGGATACTCCTGAAGGCAAAGACCATCTCTTTCTTACCTCTGCATACTCCAAATTTGGGATAATACCTGTCACAGAGCTTAATTAGTGTTTGTTGAATGAATAAATGAATGAATGGCTGATTGATGCATAAATAAAGGGAAAATGTTTAGAAGTGGAAGTCAGAAGAAGACAGAGGAGAGACTAAAGATGTTTGAAGAGGATGATTATTTGAACTGCACCAGGAGGTGATTGGGGAAGAAGAGGTTGAAAGATGAATCCCAAGTCCTTTTGGGGCTTTCCCTTCAGAAAAGGGATAAAATGATAGATGGAGAGTCTCTGACATGTTGGGATGAAAAAAGAACAGGATTTTTTTTTTTAATAGCCATAGTTAACACTAAATTTATCTTCTTCATATTTCCATTTCTGACCGTAATATGTGTCCAGTAGAGTTAGCAGGTAATAAATTATCAAGATGATCTGAGAATCTATAAAAGATAAAGTCATGGGGTATTATTTTAAGTCTTTCAGTCTTCATATTTAGAAAAGCATGTCACGATCATCATCAGATTATTTTCTTTATGATCTGAAAACAGAATTCTGCTGTACAAGTATGTTCCAAGTGCCAGATAAAATTGTGTGTTCTTAGAGCTTCAAGGGGTTTCATAGTTATTCATTCACTAATTTTTCACTCTGGTTCATTTATTCACTCATTTGGAGGCATGAACTCAGCTCATGTTATGTGGAGATGCTATGAGGTTGCCCAAGATGCAGAGAGGAACACAACGCGGCTCATAGTCTAGCAGAGGAGACAGACAGCTGCTTGCTTCATCAGCTGCTCTCGGCCAGGATCTTCTACCTACAACTCCAGACTCCAGGACTGGAGCTCTGAAGCTCTGCTTGCTTCTTCCCAGTCTCTTCCTAGGAGCTAGATCTTGCCTCCTCTCCAGAGAATGTAGCTAGACCTTGTGTTCTCAATTGGCCTCTACCCCAATACCACCTTGTTCCAACTGTGGCTCAACCCAAGTCTGAATTTGACGTGGTCTTTGCACACTAGCTCTGGACTACCTGACTAGGGCCATTCTTGGCATTTAGGTCTAGGCATTTCTTCTCTCTCTTTATTGCAGCTCTCTCCTCCCTCATGCAGTGCCTTGCTTTGAGGTCTGCCAGCCTGTCTCAGGCTAAAGTCAGCTCCAGACAGCCCCTCTTGCCTAGCTCTGCCAGCGCCCCTGAACTGGGATGGTCCTTGTGGATACCTCTTTGGTCAGAGAAACTTCCTTTGGATACTGTTTAGAAGAAGAGAATGAGTTCTTGCTCCTGTCAGGGCAGGCCCAGGCACTAAGCAGCCTGGGCCTCCCAGGGGGCTGTTTCACTGGGTGGCCTCGAGGAAGACTGGGGAGATAAGAAATGGTATGTGAGCCATCCATTAACTCCATCACATAGAAGCGGTGCCTGGTGCCCATTTCAGGGAGGTGTAAAGCTGGGGAAGTGACTTGATAGACTATATGTAATGTTAGCAGAAGAGACATAAACGGAAGGAAATATTTCTCAATCTCTAGATCATGTTAATAAATTTTGGCATATACTTTTTGGTGTGAGAGGATATTTCATTTGGAATGTAACAAGGTTTAAGAAAAACTTTCTTTACATAATATCACTCCTTAATTTAACTAACCTTTAGAACTACTTTTGTTGCTAAACTGATTTGTCAATTTGCCTCACAATGTTATATTTCTCTGTGCAAGAATAACTGTTTAAAATATATAAAGGCACCACAAAAAAGGGAAAAAAGCAGCCCTCAAACTGTTATATTTTGGAGGCAAGGGAGCTATTTCAAAATCAGAGCACTGCAGTCTTAATTTCCAGCCTTTCAAGTCTGTTAAAAAATAAGTATTTATGTATTTTAAAACAGGCAGAAATAACTTCTTTATTATAAACAGGATATCACTGAAAATTCAAATTTTTGAGCCGATCGAGAAAAAAATCGTGAATCATCAGTTTGTCAAATGTCAACATCAGCTCAAGCAAATTTGGGTTGACTTTTCAATAGGTTTCTAATAGCTGGGGTAGCGGAACCTGCTAGGTCTGGGGAGCGGATGAGGAGGAGCAGAGGTAGATATATTCCCCGTTTGGGATAAATGGCATCTTGCTGCTAAAACGAGCTTCACAGGTTAGCTGACAATCATTAGGTTGGTGACTTTACCGATACCCAGGAGATGCTTGCACTGGGAATAAATTTCTATCTCGAAGCATTTGACAAGCCTTAGTTCCTGATGTCTCACACCCAAGCCTTACTTTATAGTCACATCTGTTAGTTTAAAGCATTTTTAGTTTATTGAAGAAGCCTTCACAAAGAAAAAACAGATGATGAAAATCTCATCTGTCAAAACTGTTATTAAAACCAGTAACAGTGTGAAATTTTGTTTAAATTGAAAGCATCATTTATTTTTATCAAACATTTTATAAACAATCACATTTGAGAAAGATTTGGGGGACCTGGAGAGCCCTCAACAAAACGCAACTCATTATGTCGCTTTGTTGAATGTGTGGCTCAGAGATAGGCTGGGGCTACTTCCCCCTTTCCCTGCCTGAGACCAGAGGGGTGGAGAGATTCCACCCACTAAGCAGCCTTAGATTCCACCCACTAAGAAGCATTCTCTTCTTCTAAACAGTATCCAAAGGAAGTTTCTCTGACCAAAGAGGTATCCACAAGGACCATCCCAGTTCAGGGGCGCTGGGAGGGAAAGTGAGCAGGACAGAGGAGAAGGCCTGAAATGGAGGCTGAAGACCCATGTGGCGATGGCAGACAGTGGGGGCGCCTCACCTGCTCTCTTCTGATGGACTATAGTGGGGGGACAGAGTGTGCACCCTGAAGTCCCTTAGAGGGTTTGGGGAAAAGAAAGGAAAGGAAAGAAAGGCTATTCATGGGAAGAATGAGCAAGGCTTCCTTTTCTTTTCTAGTGTGCGGACAGTTGATTTCATGCTCAGATCTGCTACTGATATCAAGGGTGTTTCACAGCCAGGATTAGAAGCCAGCCTTAAAAGGGGAAACAAGTTGAACATCAAATCCATTTAGTTGAATCTTCATTCAATCCAGATGTTTGGCAACATGGAGACAAAACATCCGACACTTCGCTATTGTGTAGACTCAACCTTAGAATATACAAAAGATCCAGTTTCACGTTCTCAACTGTGTCTCATACTCCTTTGGCTGTTTGGTATTAGCAGCGTTGGAAAAGAAAATGTATCTTAGGAAAGTAGAACCATGTAAATCTGAATGATTTTGTCCAAGCAGTGACCTTTCTTTTTCTTTCTCCAGGCGATGCCGTGCTTCATTCTGTCACACTTTGAGATTCACCCCTGGGGGCCAGCAAAGGTTTCTCACGGGGCACAGGCTCTGGAATGGGGATGCCCAGAGTGTTAAGGAGCTTTCCAGAGCCTAGATTTCCCATTGATTCTTTCCTTTCCTAAAGCTCACTGTTCTAAGGACTTGTCTATTCTCCTTTCTTATCTCCCCTTCGCAATCCTTCCTGCTTCTATTTGTAGAAGAAAACCTTATCTCTTACTCATCCTGGATCTCACTGGAAAATTCTGGCCCCGGGGCGTCAAGAACTTTCTATCTGTTAAAGGAGAGTTTGTTTGTGTGTTTTGAAAGCGTATGATGGTGGATATGAAATTAGGTTGTGTATCTATAATTCAGGGGCCTGCAGGGGGTAGGTTGGCACACTTCACTGAGGGAATTGAGCTGAGTTTACTAGAAACCGGTTTACAAAGGTGTGGACAGGGTGATGTGACACCTAATTGGGGGCGAAAGTTGAATAGGTGTAAAGGGAGGGAATGGTCACCAGTTCCTGGAGAGTGATTTTATCTCAGGAGAGAGCTGGCCTGTGGTAGCTGTGCCCGTTGGTGGAAGATAGAGCTGACCTGCGTTCTAGAAGGAGGGAAACCAGGAGAATAAATGTCTTGACCATACTGTGTCCCTGCTGTTCTTCCCATTGGTTCACCCCAACTTGTTACAAGTGGTGACAGGCCTTAATCTTTTACAGTTACTGCTGATAGCTGTAGGTTTTTGTTTTTTGTAGATGTCCTTTCTCAGATCAAGGAAGTTCTTTCTCTGTTTATAGTTTTTGAGAGCTTTTATCATGAGTTTCTGTTGAATTTTGTTAAATAATTCACTGCGACTATTATGATGATCATGTTTTCACTTATATCCTTTCGATAAAGTAGATTATATCAATTGATTTTTAAATTTTAAAGTAACCTTGCATTCTTGAAATAAACTACACTTGGTCATGAAGTACTATCCTTTCTATGTCATGCTAATTCTATTTGCTGATATTTTGTTAAGAATGTTTGTGGCTATGTTCATGAGAGATTTTTTTTTTCCCTTTCCCTTTCTTGTAATGTCTATGTCTTGGCTTGTTATCAGGGCAATGCTGGTATCACGAAAGATTTGGGAAGTATTTCCTCCTCCTCCGTTTCCTGGAAGAGTTTACGTAGGATTGGTATTATTTCTTCATTAAATGTTTTAAGGAATTTACCATAATATCATTTAGGATGGAATCATGTGTTGTTTTTTTTTTTTTTTTGGAAGATTTTAAATTATGAATTCATTTTCTTAACTGATATAGATATTTTCAGGTATCCCTTTTTTCTTGAGGGAGCATTCATAATTTGTGTTTTTCAAGAATTTGTCTATTTCATCTAGGTTGTCAAATTTGTTGATGTATAGTTGTCAATATATTTCTTTATTATCCTTTTATTGTTTATAATATCTGTAGTAAGGCTCCCTTTTTCATTCCTGATATTAGTAATTTGTGACTTCTGTATTTTTTTCTCCTGATAAATCTAGTTACTAGTTTACCATTTTTACTAATCTTTTCATATTATAGCTTTTGGGTTCATTGATTTTTTTTCTATTATTTGCCAATTTTCTATTTTATTGATTTCTATTTTTAGCTTTATTATTGTCTGTCTACTTTATGTTTAATTTGCTTTTTTTAAATCTTCAGGTGGAAGCTTAGATCATTGATTTGAGACTCTTAATTATAAGCATTTAAATCTGTAAATTTCCCCAAGCACTATTTTGGCCACTTCCCATAACTTTTGACATGTATCTTCATTTTCTTTCATGTTAAAAATGATATTAATGTCCTTTTTGAAATTTTCTTTGAACTATGGGTTGTTTAGAAGAAGTATATTGTTTGTCAAATTTTCAGAGGTATGTTCAGGTACCTTTCTGTTACTGGTTTCTAATTTAATTACATTATGATAGAGAACATAATCTGTATGGTTTCAATCCTTTTATCTATTGAGACTTTTTTATGGCCTAGAATACGATCTATCTTTGTGAACACTCCATGTGCAGTTGAAAAGAATGTTCTGCTGATATTGGGTGAGTGTTTTATAAATATCAGTGAAATCCAGTTGGATGATGGTCTTGCTCAATCTTCTTATGTTTTCACTGATTTCCTATCGAGTTGTTCTATCAATGGCAGAGAGAGAGATGTCTTGAGGCCTCAACTATTAATTGTGGATTTATTTCTCATTTCACTAAATGTTCTTTCATTTTCTGCTTCATATATTTTGAAGTTTTACTATTTTTTTATTTTTAAAGATTTGGTTTATTTATTTGACAGAGAGAGACATAGCAAGAGAGGGAACACAAACAGGGGGAGTGGGAGAGGGAGAAGCAGGCTTCCCGCTGAGCAGGGAGCCTGATGTGGGGCTCAATCCCAGGACTCTGGGACCATGACCTGAGCTGAAGGCAGATGCTTAATGACTGAGCCACCTAGGCACCCCTGAAATTTTATAATTAAGAGTGGTATTAGGTTTCTTCAGAGGAACAGAACCAATAGGATATGTATATGTATATGTATAAATATATATGATAAATTAAATATTACATCATTTTATATGTTAAATTATGTAAAATTAGTATAATAGTATAATATTAAATAAATCCAATAGATACATAGATAGATGGATAGATAAATAGATAGATACATACATTTATTAATAGGAATTGGCTCATGCAGTAATGGAGGTTAAGTTCCATATCTGCTGTTTGCAAACCAGAGAGCAGGAAAGCCAGCCATGTAAGTCAGTCTGAATCCAAAGGCTTGAGAACCAGGGGACCTTATGGTGTAAATTTCAGTCTGAGGACAAAAGATGAGCTGAGATGTCCTAGCTCAAGCAGTGAAAAGGGGCATATTCCCCCTTCCTCTGCCTTTTATTCTATTTGGGCTCTCAACAGATTTACTGAGATCACTAATTCAAATGCTGATCTCATCCAAAAACACCCTTATAGACACACCCAGAGATAGTTTTATCTGGGTACCCATTAGCCAGTCAGGTTGACATGTAAAATTAACATGTAAAATTGACATGTAAAATCATAGGAACATACACAGGGATTATGTCTTTTTGATGAATTATCCTCTTTATCATTATTTAATATTCTTATCCATGGTAATGTTACTGTTCTGAAGTCTAACTTCTCTGATATTAATATAGCTATTTTAGTTTTCTTAAGATTGGTATTTGCATGATATATCTTTCCATCTTGTTATTTTTAGTTAGCTTTATACTTAAAGTGAGTTTCTTGTAGATAATATATAGGTAAGTCTTGATTTTTCATCATTTCAGGAACCTGTGCCTTTTAATTGAAAAGTTTAGACCATTTATTTTTAATGTGAATATTGATATGGTCAAGTTAAATTTTACCAACTTGCTGTTTGTTTCTATTTGTTCCAGCTGTTTTTTTTTAAATCCTTTTTTTCCTGTTTACCTGTCTTATTTTGATAATTTTTTTAATGTTCCACTTTATTTCCACTACTGACTTATTAGCTGTAATTAGTGGTAACTCTAGGGTCACAGTACACATCTTATTTAAATCTTATTTATACTACTTCAGATATAATGCAGCGATTTTAAACAGTATACTTCTGTCCCCCACCCTTTATCTTTTGTGCTGTTGTCATTATACATATTATTTCTTTGCATGTTGTAAACCCAACAGTGAGTTTTTGTTGTTTTGGCTTTCAGTAGTCAATTTTCTTTTCTTTCTTTCTTTTTTTTTTTAAAAGATTTTATTTATTTATTTGACAGAGAGAGACACAGTGAGAGAGGGACCACAAGCAGGGGGAGTGGGAAAGGGAGAAGCAGGCCTTCTGCAGAGCAGAAAGCCTGCTGTGGGGCTTGATCCCAGGACCTGAGCTGAAGGCAGATGTTTAAAGACTGAGCCACCCAGGTGCCCCAATAGTAGTCAATTATCTTAAAAAAAAAAAAAAAAAAGAAACAGGAAAAAATAGTTCTTTATATTTCTCCACAAATTTGGCGTTTTTACTGTTCTTTATTTCTTTTAGTAAAGCCAGTTTCCATCTTGTATCATTTACCTTCTGCCTGAAGAACTTTCTTTATGCTGGTTAAATATTTTCTCAGTTTTTGTTTTTCTTAAAGTCTCTGTTTCACCATTATTTCTAAAATACATTGTGCTGAGTATAGCATTCTAAGTTGATTGTTGTTTTTTTTTTTTTCCAATACATAAACTGGTTTCTGCTTCACGTAGTTTCTGATGAGAAATCTGGTGACCGTTTATTTTTTGTTCCTTTTTTTAAATAATGTGGATCTTTTTTTTTTTTCTGTCATTGCCTTTAAGATGTCTTCTTCTCACTGTTTTTCAGTGAATTTGATTGTGTCTTGGCTCCCTCCCGCTCCTTGCCCATCCTGCCTGTAATTATTTGAACTTCTTGGAGCTGTGGATTTATACTTTTCACTAAATTTGGAAATATTTTTTGCCATTTTTTTCTTTAAATATATATTTTTTTCTGACACCTCATTCAACTTGCCTTCTGGGACTCCAATTATACTTATGTTAGACAGACTGATATTTTCACTCAGGTCAGAGTTGTGTGTGTGTGTTCTTTTTTCTCCCTTTTCTTCCTCTGTGCTTCATTTAGAATAGTTTATATTGTTATATTATGAAGGTCATTGATTTTTTTTTATTCTAAAATGTCTAATCTGTCAATCTCATTCAGTGAATTTTTCATTTCTGATTTTGTATTTTTTATCTCTAGAAGTTATATTTGTTCTTTTTTGTATCTTCCATTTCTTTTCTTATTATGTATATGTTTTTCTTTAAATTCTTGAGCATATTTTGCGTATTTATACTGGTGATTTTAATGTTCATATCTGTTAATTCCATCATCTCTGTCATTTCTGGGTCTGTTTCTATTGGCTAGATTTCCTTCTGATATGTATCATATCACATTTTCCTGTTTTTTTTTTTCACATATCATAATATTTGATTTGATAAGGAACATTGCGAATTTATATTTCTGGGTACTGGATTTTGTTGTATTCCTTTAAAGAATGTAAGACTTTGTTCTGGTCAATAGCTAAGCTTCTTGTGGCTTCGTGGAACCATTTTAAGTCTTCAGGTTTTTTTAGAGCAGGTCTAGGTTAGTCTATACTCTTAGACAAATTTAGGCTCATTTTTAAAGTATGTTACTTCTCGAGTCTGTGCTGAAGAATATATTCAGTGGTGTATTTCATCTCTGACTAACGGGAAGTAAAATTATTCCTGGCCCTATGTGAGCTCTGAGAATTTTTTTTATCTTACAACTCCCTGGTAATTGTTTTTTCCCCAGAAGTTTTCCCATTCAAATTTGTGGAGTTTTATCCTGTATGTACATAGATTGGCATTTGGCCACAGACTCAAGAAGACCCCTTTTCAAATTTCTGGAGCTCTTTTTCTGTGTAGATTTCTTTTCTCTGATAGCCTATCTTGCATATTTTAGCTACATCTGCACTCTGAATTGTAATCTCTATTTCTTCTACTCAGCAATGCTTGAGATCCCCCTGTCTGGGCATGAGGTGTGCACACTACTTCAAGGCAGAATGCCAATGCAAGTGAAGGACTCACCTTATTTTCTCTCTCTCTCTCTTTCTCTGTCTCTCTCTGTTTTCAGAGATTACTGTCCTGTGCTGCCAATTGATATCTGAAGACAGTTGTTTCATATATTTTGTTCGGTTTTCTGTTTGTTTATGGCAGAAAGATATATCTGGATGGTGCTACTCCCTTATGGCTGGAAGCTAATGTCCTTGTGTCATCTTTAATTTCTCTCTCTTTTTTTGCTTCTGCATCCATGTTGTTTCTGTTCCCTCCAGGTCCTATCATTGCCATATCTCTCACAAGTCACCTCCTTCCCATTGCCCTAGCCTTCCTTCAGTCCACAATTACCTGTCTCCTGATAATCATAAAAGTCTTTTGTCTGGTCTTCCTGCTTGTAGACTCCATCCCCCCCCCAATATAGCTGATTCACTCTATTTGCCAGAATGATCTGCCTAAAATTCTCCCAATTGTGATTTAAAAATCTCTTAAAAAAAAAAAAACCGTAACTCTTTAAAATCTTAAGTGGCTCCATCTTGGTAGCAGAGTCATTAAACACTTTTTAATATTGGTACTAAAGCAACTTTATGCTCTTCTCTTTTGCATTCATCTGTCATTTTATCTACCTTTATTTCCTTTCCCTTTCCTTCTTGTCTAACCTTACCACTATATTTTCTTTTCTCTACATATTAAAATTCTTCCTATTTTTTTGATCAAGACAAAATTTATGTCTTTTGCAATGCTGTACTCAATCTCATTTCTTAAAGTATCTCTTCCTTCTCTGAATTCTGAGAGTAAATTCTTCATACTTTTCATGGCACTTTATTTTTTTTTAATTATTGAAGTATAACTACATACAATAGTATATTAGTTTCAGGTGTAAAATATATTGATTTAACAATTCTATACATTACTCAGTGTTCATGGTAAGTATAGTCACCATCTGTCACCATATGTTATTACAATATTATTGACTATATTCCTATATTCCCTATGCTGTGTTTTTTATTTTTGTGATTTATGTACTTTATAACTAGAAGTTTGTACTTTTTAATACCATCTATGTATTTTATCCCTCCCCCAACCTCCTCTCAGCAACCACCAGCTCATTCTCTCTATTTGAGAGGCTGTTTTTTTTTTTTTTTGGTTTGTTCATTTGTTTTGTTTTTTTAGATTCCACATATAAGTGAAATCATATGTATTTGTCTCTCTCTGTCTGATTTATTTCACTTAGCATAATACTGTCTAAGTCTATCCACATTGTTGCAGATTGCAAGATCTCATCTTTTTTTTTAAGGCTGAGTAATATTACATCATATAAACAACAACAAAAAAAAGGTATACCACATCTTTTTTATTCATTTATTGATGGACACTTGGGTTGCTTCCATATGGATCTTGGTATTGTAAATAATGCTGCAATAAACATATCTTTTTAAAAATTCAGTTAACCAACATATCATTAGTTTCAGATGTAGAGTTCATTAATTCATCAGTTGCGTTTAACACCCAGTGCTCATCACATCACAGTAAGCCCTCTTTAATGCCCATCCCCAATTATGGCATCCCCCCACCCACCTCTCCTCCAGCAATTCTGTCTGTTTCCTAGAGTTAAGAGTCTCTCATGGTTTGTCTTCCTCTCTGATGACTTCCCATTCAGTTTTCCCTCCCTTCCCCATGATCCTCTGTGCTGTTTCTTATATTCCACATATGCATATCTTTTTGAATTAGTGTTTTTGTTTTCTTTGGGTAAATACCCAGTAGTGGAAATACTGTATCATATGTTTGTTTCTGTTTTTAATTTTTTGGGGAACTTCCATACTGTTTTCCACAGCGGTTGCACCAATTTACATTCCCACCAACAGTGCACTAGAGTTCCTTTTTTTTTTTTTTTAACATTTTATTTATTTGAGAGAGAGAATGAGAGAGAGAGAGAGCATGAGAGGGGGGAGGGTCAGAGGGAGAAGCAGACACCCCGCCGAGCAGGGAGCCCAATGTGGGACTCCAGGATCATGACCTGAGCCGAAGGCAGTCGCTTAACCAACTGAGCCATCCAGGCGCCCCTAGAGTTCCTTTTCTCTACATCCTCACCAACACTTTTTTCCTTGTCTTTTGATAGTAATCATTCTGACTGATGTGAGGTGATATATTACGGTTTTGATTTGCATTTCCCTGTGATTTGTGATGCTGAGCATTGTTTCACATGTCTGTTGTTCATCCGAATGTCTTCTTTGGAAAACACCCATTCAGGTCCTCTGCCTATTTTAAAATCAGATTGTTTGGGGTTTTTTTGGTGTTGAGTTGTGTAAGTTCTTTATCTATTTTGGATATTAACCCTTCATTGGATACATCACTTGCAAATATCTTCTCCCATTCACTAGATTTCCTTTTTATTTTATTAATGGTTTCTTTTGCTGTATGAAAGCTTTTTATTTTGGTATAGTCCCAATAGTTTATTTTTGCTTTTATTTCCTCTCCCTGAGGAGACATATCCATAAATATGTTGCTAAGGGACAAAGTCCAAGAGATTACTGCCTATGTTTTCTTTTAGGAGTTTTATGGCTTCAGGTCTCACACTTAGGTCTTTAATCCATTTTAAGTTTATTTTTGTGTACGGTGTTAAGTAAGTGGTTCATTCTCATTCTTTTATGCATAGCAGTCCTGTTTTCCTGACACCATTTATTGAAAAGACTGTCATTTCCCCAGTGTATATTCTTGCCTCTTTTGTCATAGATTAATTGACCATATAGGCATAGGTATATTTCCGAATTCTCTATCCTGTTCCATTATTTATGTGTCTGTTTTTGTGTCAGTACCATACCGCTTTGATTACTATAGCTTTGTAGTATATCTCGAAATCTGGGATTATGATACGTCCAGCTTTGTTCTTCTTTCTCAAGACTGCTTTGGCTATTTTATGTCTTTTGTGGTTCCATACAAATTTTAGGAGTATTTGTTCTAGTTCTGTAAAAAATGCTATTGGCATTTTGATAGGGATTGCACTGACTCTGTAGATTGCCTTGGGTAGTACAGACGTTTTAACAGTATTAATTCTTCCAATCCATTAGCATGGTATATTTTTCTATTTGTTTGTGTTCTCTTCAGTTTCTTTCATCAACGTCTATAGTTTTCAGAGTATAAGTTGTTGACTTCTTGGTTAAATCTATTTCTAAGTATTTTATTCGTTTTGGTGAAATTACAAATTATTAATTCTGCTTTCTGCTACTTAGTTCTTAGTGTATAGAAACAACAGATTTCTGTATATTAATTTTGCATCCTGCAACTTTGCTGAATTCACTTATTAGTTCTAACAGATTTTTGGTGGAGTCTTTAGGATTTTCTCTTCTCATGGTGCTTTTTACTTTGTGCACCCTTATCATAATTCTTTTTGAACAAGTATTATAGTCATCCCTATTGATGATAGATACTGTGATTTTTTTTCTACATTTAACCTCCTATAACAAATAATGGCAGTGAATTTCATTGACTTGGTGCCTAATAAAGTGTTTCTGAAGAAATTATTGCCTATATGAACATCTTGACATTTGAAAATTATCTTTCCTTCAGGTTTGCTGCCTTGACTCCAGAACAGGAGTTGAATGTTGACCACTCAATGGCGGGATAATATTTAAAAGCAACTCTTCTGTGTCATAGTCTGTATCATATCATTATTATCATTTGATATCACCTATAATATCATTAATTTGTCATTTTAAAGACAAATACTATTTTCTATTGATATTTAGTGCCTATCTTTTTCCTATTTTTATTTTTAGATGTTTATATTTCTTTTTTGCTAGACTGTGAGCTCCCCACAAATAAGTTTTTTATAAGCTCTTTAACAGTGCTTTGTATACACAATTAGAGGTAATACAGTGTAACTGTAAAAACTCTATTTTCTGAGACACACACACGTTTTGTTTTACTGAGCATGGACCATCACATATTAATGACATTATAAATAAATAATAAATAAATAGTATACCTTTAGGTAGTGCTCAATAGGTGTGCATTACATACAAAAATTGAATGTGAGAATACTGCTATTTTATTGAATATTACTTGCTTAATGTTAGAAAATAGTATTAGAATATTAGCCCT
The DNA here is from genome assembly GCF_002201575.2 of Neomonachus schauinslandi. NCBI lineage: Eukaryota > Metazoa > Chordata > Mammalia > Carnivora > Phocidae > Neomonachus > Neomonachus schauinslandi. Next base: position 19,305,607 of record NC_058416.1, on the reverse strand, counting down.
AATATGTGTAGTTCATAACTGATAGAGATACTTTAGTTTCAGTGTCTCAAATTATGAGGATTCAATTATTTTCGCTAGAAAATACTTGTTTCTCTCAACCTCATTATCAAAACACTTTCTGCATACTTTGCTTAAAATTACCTTTTCTTCATTTTAATTATACAACTCCAAATCACTTTTCCTCATTGGTATTTGATAATTATAAGCAAAGAAGCAAATATAAGAACAAGAAATACGTGAGCAATGCAGTCATGTGCCTTTCTCTTGATGGCCCTGACTTCATTGAGATGAAGTGTATTTAATTTCAATTCACTGAATGACCACATTCATAATTTGAGTTCATTTCCATTTTGGGCTGATTTCTTTTAAATTTGATTCAATATACATAATTTTTCTTTAAGCGTACATGTCTACATTCCTTTGAACTTGTTTTTATCTAGGGAAGGGGAGGAAGGAAATTAACATTCATTTTGTATCTTCTTTTGACACAGCCTGTTTTTGGCACTTGACACATATTATCTCATTCAATTCTCTCCATAATCCTGAGAAGCCAGAATTACTCTTCTCATTTTAAAGATGAAAAACCGATGGCTAGAAACCAACATGCCCAAGATTGTTTAATTAGGAAATGACAGAACCAGAGTTAAAACAAAAGCATCCTCTTTTTCTTTTATTTTTTAATGATATTACATCATTTATTTACAGGCAAAGATTTTGCAAAAAACTCACAGGAGGTTAGAAACTTAATAATTTTTTAAACATCATATTGGTTTATCTGTGGTGTGTGTGTATGTGAAGTCCATGTGTTAAAAATGTTTACCAGAACATGACACTTGAACAGGCTGCACATTAGAATTTTGTGACGTCTCCCTATTTGCTGAAGTAGGAGAGGCGGCTTCAAGGAGAAACATTCTAAAACCACATTGTGAAACTGTTTCTTTCTGTAAGGGCTCTCAGGTTTGTTTTGTTTTGTTTTGTTTTGTTTTGAAGACAGTGATAAATTGATCTTAAAATCCTATCGAGATTAAACTAGGTGGGAACCATCTGTGCTTTTACCATCACCCACAAGTGTGTTAGGTTCTGGGTGACAATAATGGAGAACATGATCACATTCATTTCCACTCCCAGCAATTTGGTTTCATCTGACATGCCACAGGTTTCCCCAGGAGTCTTGCTTAATTGAGTTGTAACTTACCCCTTTTGGAATTATTAAAACTGTAAGCATCCCAATGAGAGACTGTAAATTGTATATTATGATGATACTTATGGTTGTTGTTATCTTAGTGACAACGCTGTTACAAGTGTGAGGCAGTCTATAGGAAACACTGCAGTCAGCTGGAAAATGTAAATTATCATCTCAAACTAGCTATATGAGCTAGATGAAGTCACTTAACCAGTCCCTAGTCTTGGCTGTCTCCTCCATAAAATAAAGGTGTCGAACAACAAAATCACCAGTGAAATTTCCTTTTTAAAACTATTTTCCCCATGAGGGAAAAAGTAATAAATGAATGTAGTAAAATATCACACACACACACACACACACACACACACACATGTGATAGAAAAGGAAATACAGTAAAAAACATTTGTCCCATTCCAGTCTCCTAGCCCTTTTCCTTAGATGCAACTGTTAGGAACAGATTTTGTGCACGTCGAAACACATTTTCTATGCCTATATAACCAGGTGTGTAGGTATATGTGTGTCATATACAACTTTTCTTTTGAGCTCAAATGGCAGTATACTATACTCACTGTTCAGCTGAATTTTATAAAATGGCATAAATCTTGGACATATTTTATATCCCCATATTTAGATCTACCACATTATTTTTAATGGTTGCATAATATATCTTTGTATGGATATGCCATGGTTTATTTAGTTTTTTGTTGATGGACATTTAATTTTGTCACAATGACAATACTTGTATATGTGCTATTGCAAGTATATATAGGCAAAAAAATATGTAGAATGGATTCCTAGAAATGAAATTATTGGACCAAATTAATTTAAAAAATAATTTTAAGGTAATGCACAAATGATTACAATGTAATAACCTTTTGGGGGAGAAAAATTATACAAACTTATAAAAATTCAAGCAATAAACCAGAGTAAAAAGAAGAAAGCAAAAATCATTCTAATCATTCTAATTCACAACCACTTCAAAGTCACCATTTTTTTTTCATTAGGGGAATACCATAACAGACATCTATTAATGCTTATGTAAAAAGAAAGCTAGATAGATAAAATTTCATTAAAAAGGACCATGATATATGTGCTAATTTAAAAGCTATATTACATTCAAATTTTATTTGGATCTCATAAAAAGAAACTGAGGTAAAACTGAAGATATCTCTAAATTTTAGATAAATGTTTTATCACCAGAAGAGATATTAGTTTCTAAAAGTTGCCTCTAAAGTTAAAAAGGGGGGCACCTGGGTGGCTCAGTCCGTTAAGCGTCTGCCTTTGTCTCAGGTCATGATCCCAGGGTCCTGGGATTGAGTCTTGCATGGGGCTCCCCGCTCCACGGGGAGACTGCTTCTCCCTCTTCCTCTGCCTCTTCCAAGGCTTGTGCTCTCTCTCTGTCTTTCACTCACTCTCTCTCTCTCAAATAAATAAATAAAATCTTAAAAAAAAACAAAAAAACTGGCAGCTTCCATTTAAAAAAATTAAATTAAAAAGGAAGATTCCAAAAATATTGAGAAAGGAATCCACTCTTCTATGACATCCCAGTTTGCTTCCCCAGAGATACCCACCTCCAGAATTTAACTTAAAAAAAATATTTTTTTTTGTTAAGGTCTACAAACTTTACAGTTTAGTCTATAATCATCATCACCTCAGTTTTTGTTATATTTTTATATTTAATGGATCCAAGACTCATTATATTTTTTAAATCCCATGGCTTTTTTATCTTTGAGTTCTTAATTTTGATTTATTTTTTGATTACCTGGATTTAATTGACATCATTATTTTTTCAAGAAGGAGTCAAATTACTATTTTTCTAAGTACTTTAGAACATGATTCAGCTGTTCTTATAGAAAAGGGACCAAATTGGCCAAGTATAATATTACTGGGTCCCATTTTCCTTCAGAATTTCCTAGACCCTACTATCTTTTAAAATAGAGATTTGCAGTGGAAATTGTCTGATTCCTCCTTTACTTCCCACCTTGAACATGACTTGCTTTTGCTATATAGATGCCTGAAGACTTATTTTTTCACATTAAAACAGAAATTTAATTTAGGTATGTTTTGATGTGATTTTTCTTCTATGAGAATTTCTTGGACTAGGGTGTACATTTCTGATATGCACATTTACTTTTTCCTTCATCCCAAGGACTTTATAAAGTATTGTGTTCTGTAATACTTTTCTCTTTCATTTGTAAACATTTTCTAATTGTAGAGATAGAACAAACATGTGCCAGTGCGGGTGGGGGGAGGGCAGAGGGAGAGAGAATCTCCAGCAGACTCCCTGCTGAGTGTGGAGCCAGAAGTGGGGCTCGATCTCACAACCCTGAGATCGTGACCTGAGCTGAAATCAAGAGTTGGGCACTTAACTGGCTGAGCCACCCAGGTGCCCCAACATTAATCATTTTATGTTGAATCATTTTTCTTGGTCCTTCATATCTACTTCCTTCTCTGTGATGTCTGTTTCATCTGCAGTTTTTCCTACCAGCAATTTGATTTTCAGGTATGTGGACTTTTCTCTTGCTGTTTCGAACATTTCTGTTAAATCTTCAGTGCTGTTTTTTGGGTTCTCTATATTCTCAACTCTGTAAGCGCCCTTTACTTTTTATTTTGTATGTTTCATTATCTTCCCCTCCCCCCCCAGCTCTTACTGAAATTAATTCATGTTATTATTAAGTTCTCTTCTTCCTTTCATTGTGTTTTAGTCCATATGAAGTTTTAAATGTTTTTTATTAAATTTAGATGCCCCATTCACTCTACTTACTAGAAATGGAGCCTGTCTTGTTCCATTACTGAAATTCTGCAGGGCCTGGGAGGAGCCTCCGCTATCATTAGGTTTTGTTCCTACCATTTCCCCAGGCTGTTTATTCACCCACTCAATATGCTTCTCTCTAAATTGGGGAGTATTCATGAGATTAAAACAAAATTTTTCTCTTACATTTTTCTCCAGTTCTGTTTCTGGGCAGTAAAAGCATAGTGGCGAGTAGTGAAGAACAGCATCAATATCTTTTATTTATTTCCTTGGCCACAACATTTTAAAGATTACAGCATGAAGCTGTTACTCCTTTCTTTGGCTATTCACTGCTGATACATTTTTTTTTTTTTTTAAACCTTGCTTTGAGAGTTTTTATTGCTCATTTTGTTAGATATTAGTGGGATGTGTTTTAATTGCCTTTTACATAGAAATACTCTCCGTTATAAATCTCCTCCAAAATGGTAGCACTGATGTATACTCCACCCAAGGAGACAGTGTAAACCCAAACTACCAAACTTGTTAATCTTTCCCAGTTAGGCATGTAATAATGTTATTGTTTTAATGTACAGCTCTTATGAACACGTTTGGGAGTAAACATTTCCTTATTGGTTTGTAAGAGTTCTTTATTTGTTATGTGACATGACTTTTGCAAGCATTTTCTCCAGTTATGTTTGCTTTTGGCTTTGATTATGATGGGTTTGTTTTTTTGGGGGGGGGGGTATTAATTTCTAATTTTCATGGAGCCAAATGATTTATTTTCCTTATATTTCTGACTTTTGCAACTTGCTCAGAGAGGCTTTCCTCAGCACTAGATTTAAAAAATATATCTCCTGGAGCTGAAAAAAATAGATTCTTGATCATCCACCCGCACCCACAGTACACATACACACACCCACGGGTGAGGGACCTAATGTGCATTTTAAAAAGCTTTCCCTCGCTAAGACTCACTGGGCCTTGATTGTCCCTACCAGGCCTTGCAAACATGACAAGCTATAACTGTAAGTGATATTTTACAAACAGGAAAGTAGCACAAGTCCTGTGAGGGGGCAAAGGCACTAGAGGCTTTCATTTTTTTTAGAAAAAGTTACATTTCTATATCAGGACATCGTAACATGTACTACGGTTTATAACGTACAATTTATTCCCACTCTTTAGTTTAGAAAAATGGTAAAATCTAATGCTGTCCCTCATTGGAGGACTTTGTTGAGATCAGAAAAGGGACAGGTTGGTCAGTCTTTTAACCAGAAACCTAAATATGCCTTCATGATATTAAAAAACATTTGGCGAAGAGCATGAAACGAGAATGGGTTATTGCTAGATTGGAAGCCCAGCAGATCGAAGGGACTAGAAAGGGAAGAAGAGGGGAGGGAATGAATATTTAGCAGAGCCTTATTGTTACTGTTATCTCAGGAACACATTTTATCAAAGAAAAAAAAAAAAGCTCAGTTCAATTATTACAGACATATGCCATCCCATTTTCTGAAGTGGTTCTATTCGAATATCCTATTGTTATCAAGGATGTTTTGTAGACAGGATATCTTTTCTGTTCCACCTGATAAGGTGGAGAACATGTAGCCAAGTGAAATTGTCCAAGTGGCAGAACATTCGCATATAAAATAATTTATAGTTCGCCATAAATGTTGTGAAATCTGGGACTTGTACAAGGCTGAGTTATGAATTCAGCCCTTGTTAATGTTTCCTTTGCAAGATGTGGTGGGAAACAGCTATTAAAAATACTAGCCTCACTATTTATTCAGATTCCATATCACCAGAATAAATTGCCTGAGAGGAAACATCTTGTTCGTAATGATTTGGAATATAGAGCTTCAAGTTTCATGTGCTGAATGTTTAGCTTTATAATAAGGAAGCATTCATAATATATGTGTGATATTTGTTTGTGCTAAAGATACAACTAAATGTTTCATGAAAGACCTATTGTGCACTTGATTTTACAATAAACAGTTAAAACTCCTGGAGTAGATTGGATGCAAGTGGAATGTTTGCTTAGATTTAGCAAAGAGAAATACTGTAAATAATTCACGGGGTGTAATTTGACTCAATAGTTTCCCTGGCCTATGACGTATATGGACCTACTATTTTTCTGTGTAGCTTTGCTCTTTTCTTCATTCAGGTAGTCACTCTTCAAGGTTTGTTTGCAATTCAACTATAGGGTCCCCTGGAAAATAAATTCAAAAGATAAATTGGTGGAAATGTGTGTGATGGATCAGAGAGAATCTTGTGGCTTCTTTTCTACATTGTCTCAAAGGCCTTCAGGGAGACCACCTGCCACCTCCTTTGAGAAAGACAGTGATGAAGAAAGGAGGTAGGAGGGCTGAACTCAGTTGGCACTCATTCATTGCCGTTCTTCAGTGGCAAAGGTCTCTGCCTCTGACGTCTCCCTCCAGCAGACCAAATGGAATTAGGTGAGAAGAGTAAGGCAAGACCAAAATAAATACAAAAACCTAGTGACTTAGGGCCATTACACTGTGGTGTAGGAGTAGTTATACATTACTAACTTGAACTATGATGCCCAAGGCCTTCCCTAGGTCTTCTGTAGGGCTCTTTTCCTGGCAGTTATGTTCAGGCAAAATCAGGTTCCAAAGAATATCAGGGGCAGCTTGAAGGGAAAGTGGAGAAAAATGGGTAGTAGAGAAGGTCCAACCATCTTTCTTACTGATATTGAGGGCTTCCTCTGAAAACAATTCTTGGCTAATTTCCTTGCCCACTTTTACTTAAGTTATAGGGACCTAAACATGTTATTTCCATTTTTAGTGATTATGAAACTATAATGAAGTTCTTGGTTATTTCCTTTCTTTGATTTGCTATTGATATTTCTTTAGAATGCAGCAAAGCAAATATTATTTTAAAATTGGCTGGAGGACAATTTGAGTCTGCAGATGTTTTTTCTTTCAAGTAGAAGTTGTGCAGAAGTAGGCTTCTGAGAGGTGATTGCCAGGCCTTATTCTTCCTCCCTTCACCCCATTCCCCCGACCCCCACCACAAACCACTCGGAAGGAAAAATAGTCCCCAAGGCTGCAAGAAGGAAATAACCTCAACTGAATGATCAATCTCCTTAAATCAAAGAAGGAGAAACAACTGTGTAGAAAGACATCTATATCAAGAGTACTAAAGCTTTAAAATAATGAGGGAGTGGTGCATAAATCCTTTTTTATCTGCCTTCATGTGTCTGAGGTGGAGAAAGGAGTGATGAAATCATGTTTCCCCAATGAGCACCCTATAGATAGGATGCTGTTATCGAAAGCTCTGGGAGCCAGGAGATACGAATTCTGCTCTTGGCTCCAGCACCAATTAGCTAGTGAAATTGGCCCCTTTCCCCTTCGATTTCCTTATGCATAAGCTGATGGAGCTGGTGAGAAGTGATTCTCAAATCCTTTCCAGCTTTAATCTCTGCTTATTCAAGCCGAGTGTTTCCTGAGTTATGACCTGAGACCTACCAGAAATGGGCCAGAGTTGAACTACCAGGTTCAAGTGGAAGAAAATTTGCTCCTTGTAATGTGAACTAAGGAAATGTTCCCTTCACCCAGATATGAACTTGTTGAGAAGGAAGGATTCTGAGGATCGAAGTCTGGCGGGGGGGTGGGGGAGTGGGGGGCGGGGGGTTGAGGGACAGTGACTTTATCTAAAAACAGAGGCTGGAAGAGGAATGGTTATTGACTTCAGGAAGCACAGAGACTCTTTGGGGTGCTTTGATGTACCCTGGAGGGCCTGGGCTATTTCAGTTACTACCAAAGACTGTAAAAAAGTCAACATATGCATCATGATATTACTGTGTGATACTGTATCATGCATGCCGCATCACGTTGCATCATACCAGAAGGGTGTCGGAGACCAGAGAGTGCTCCCTTGATGCTCTCACCCTGTGAGCACCACTGCCCTGAAGAAGTGGCCCTCAGACATGTTTACCTACAGATCACTTCAGTTGGCCAAGCCATCCCTGTACCCTCCTCTTCTCTTCCAAACCATCCATGACAAAACCATTTAACTAACCCTCTCCCAGTCCTGGCTCCCAATTACTAGAGCAAAATCAGCTAAACCAACTGATCAGACCAAGACCAAATTCATTTAAGTGGGAAGAAAAGGATTTTTAAATGAGAGAACAAAGAAAAAATGCAACAGATAAATCATTTTGTGCCAGGAACCAAAATACAGGGCCGGGCATATTTCAAACACTAAGATTTCAAGAGTCCACATGTTATCTTGAGGACCCTTGGGAATACACTTTGAGAACTCTTTCCTTAAAGTAAGTTATTTGTCCAGACAGGGTCATCTGCAGCTCTTTCTTCTTCTTCTTTTTCTTCTTCTTCTTTCCTCCCAGGAGCCAGGAACTTAGGTTTTGAACCAGTTCAGGGGCTCACACATCTCTTTTTGAGTCACTACTTTCTAAGACAACACTCAGATTTTCCTTGGAGAATGTCCATTCGGGCAGTGACTAGGATGGAACCTATTTAGCTTCTAAGACCTGACAGTTTCATAGCCAAAGGTGGGTTGAGAGGCAGTTCATCAAAGTTTAGATCATGATAAGGAATCCGGCCTGACATGGGAGACTGGGCTTGCCATAAAGGGAGGTATTATTTTGGGAAAGGTTGGCATGTTTATGATTCTTGAGGCTATGTGAGCTCAGTTTTTCCCCTTAAACATCTGCCACAGGTGCTAGGGAAACACTGCTTGTATTTTTGTATGAACATGGTGTAAATAATGTCCACTTTCAATAAACCTTTAAAACCAAAACAGCTGCCATTTGGGGCTTAAAAACAACTTGTGACTTCCCGTAAGTCTGAATGACCTTATCACTATTACCCATTTAAACATGTTACCCCTCCCCCACCCTCACCTTTGGTCCATAGCCTTGTAAAGTTCATAGCCCTTGACTCTGTTTTTCACAAATACAGGGCAGTGGCTTCAAGAAATAAATAAACACTTGTCCTAGATTCTTGGAGGAGGTGCTGGAGTGCGAACGTATACCCCTACCCTGGTAAAAACACCCTCAGCTTTGTGATTTAAAAAAAAAATCTTTTAAAAACTCTGATACTCGGAGGGCCTTTTAAAAATGTGTGTGGCTCTCTTTCTTATCTGTGTTGTTTGTTATATATTGCAAGCCACAACTACTAGTACTTTATCTTCTAAATTCTTCTATGATTCCTGAAGGTTTGACCTAGGGCAAGGAAGCAATCTATAAAGCCTATGCATGTAATAAATATTAAGTTTGGGTTTTTAGGCACTGTATGTTTTCTTTCTTAGCCACACAGGATTTTCTTCTTTCAACTCCAGTAGATTCAAAGTCTGGTAAAGATTTTCCTTTCATGTAACAGCAGGCCCTTCTCACGTCCTGGGAGCAGATTGGTGGCGTCCAAGAGACCGTGGGGTGCTACTCTCACTTTTAATACAATGTGGTTTATCTCTTTAAAGATTTTATTTCTAAAGATAAGATGTGAAACGATGGAGCAAAAATAATCCAGAATACTTTTGCATGTTGTGTGACTTTTTTGTGTATAAGGATTCTCAATCGCTGCTGGATTAAGTAGTTTCATGAAAGCTTACATACTTGGATCATTAGTTTGCCTGGTCAAGATCTCCGGCCCAGGTGATTGGGCCCAGTCCTTCTCATTTGGGACAGTTTTACCTCACAGGGGACACTTGGCAATGTAGTTTGATTATTATAACTTGGGGAGAGGGTGTTACTGGCATCTAGTGGGTAGAGGTAAGGGTTACTGCTAAATACCCTACAGCGCACAGGACAGCTCTTCACAACAAAGCATTATCTTGTTAAGATGTCAGTAGTGCTGAGGTTGAGAAATTCTGGAGAGAAACGTGACAGTGGAACGAACACAGGATTGAGGGCCAACAGTTCAAGAGGGCCTAAGAGATTAACTTGGAGCTTGCAATCTTCAAATGCCAGTTCCTGGCCTGCCATTATGCAAGAAACAGTATCCTTCAAGGCACCAGAGTAGAGTTTTGGGCAGTGGGAGACTTGGCAGCCAGCCCCAGAAAGCAACACAGACCTCCGTGGTGTTTCTCCCACTCTGCCTTTCAATCTCCAAGAGGCAGAACCTGACCTCTGTGAGACGTATTTCTATAATTCACTGAGCATTCCCATTGCCCACTCGCCATGTTCTTTTTCTTTTTTTTCCCTTTGTTTCCTCCCCCCCCCTTCTTTTTTGTTACTCGTAAGAAAATTTGTTTGTAGTACGAGAAGATACAAGCTAATGGCAACTATGTATATAATATGAAAGTGTCTAAAGTACTCTTTTCTCCCCGCTTTTCAATCATGCCCCCACTTTGCTGATGTAACATTGCATCAGCTGTAGATGCTGTAGAAACTGAAGATTTGCAAGTGGATCCACTCTTCCCCCCCAAATATATGAATAACCCTGAAAACTTTTTTTCATTTAACAAATATGTGGTGGATACTTTTCAAGCTTATCTCATAGAGATTGACCTCGTAATTTAAAAATGAAAAAAAAAATTAAGATTTTATTTATTTATTTGTCAGAGACTGAGAGAGAGAGAGACAGAGAGAGAGCACAAGCGGGGAGAGCGGCAAGCAGAGGGAGAAGCAGGCTCCCCACAGAGCAAGGAGCCCAATACGTGCCTCAATCACAGGACCCTGGGATCATGACCTGAACCGAAGACAGATGCTTAACCAACTGAGCCACCCAGGCGCCCCCAAAATTTTAAATTTTTTAAAAATTAAGTTTTTAATTTTAATTCCAGGATAGTTAATGTATTACGGTGTTATATTAATTTCAGATGTACAATATAGTGATTCAACAATTTATACATTACTCAGTGCTCATCGCAATAAGCATATACTCTCATTATGAGACTTGGTAATTTTTAAATTGGCTACATAATATTCTGTAGAATGAATGGACCATCATTTATTCAACCATTCCTCTCCTCTATTTATCAACATTCCTGTTGTTTCTGGTGTTCTGCTGTTACTAGCTGTGCAGCAATAAATACCTGCGTACATTTTGTTTCAAATATTAGTACTCTTATTTATTTATTAATTACTCTTATTTCTGTTGGATTCCATATGGCATGACTAGGACAAAGATTATACATTTTTTTTGGAAAGATTTATTTATTTATTTTAGAGAGAAAGAACACGAGCAGAGGGAGGGACAGAGGGAGAGAAAGACAGAGAGAGAGAGAATCCCTAAGCCTGATGCGGGGCTCGATCCCAGGACCCTGAGATCCTGACTTGAGCTGAAATCAAGAGTCTGACTCTGAACCCACTGAGCCACCCAGGTTCCCCAGATTATGCATTTTTAATTCTAAAAGTTACTGCTATATTTCTTTAGAAGTTGTAATGATACAGTATTAATAGATTATGAGTGCCCATCTCCCCACAATTTTGCCAGTAAAAATTGTTAGTTATCTTTATTTAATGCATCTAATATGCTGATATCATACATATGCTAATGTATCCTAATATCATCAAATAGTCCACTATAGTTTCTTATATATGCATATCTTTATCTATATTTATGTATATGTACATGTGTATATTACAACATTTATCCCTTTAATCTGCACTTTATTTTTATGTATGATGTGAAATAAACACCTAATTCTATTTTCTTCAAATGGAAAACCAACTACCACAAACTCTTTATTGTATAGCCTCTCAGGTTTGCATAGACCTGAGATATGATCTTCATCACATATATTTCCATAATACCAGTGTTTATTTCTGAACATTCAGTTGTGTTATGCTGATTATTTTCACCTCTCCTAATACCACACTGTTTGACTCTTGTGGCTGTAGAGTAAATTTTGATATCTAGTAAGACAAGTTGCTCTGTTTTTATTTTGTAAAATACACATAATACAAAATTGACCATTTTAACCATTTCTAATTATAGTCAAGTGGCATTAAGTACATTCACATTATTGTGCAGCCTTCACCACCATCTATCTCCAGGACTTTCATCTCCCCCAGCTGAAAACCCTGCACCCATTAAACACCAATCCCCCATCCCTTTCTCCCTGTAGCTCTTACTAGCCATTCTACTTTCTGTCTCTATGAATCTGACTACCCTAGGTACCTCCTGTAAGTGGAATCATACAATATTTGTCCTTTTGTGACTGGCTTATTTCACTTACCATAATGTCCTCAAGGTTTGCACTGTCTTAGAAAATTATCCATTTCATATACATGTTCTAGTGTATGTGCATAAACCCTATATGGCATTCTCTTAAGGTTTTAACATCTATTATACTTATAACTGAGCCCCTCTTCTCATTTCTAAAGTTACTTGTGTTTTCATTTTTTCCCAATCGTATTTGCCATACTTACTCTTCAATTAACAATCCTTTGCATTTGTTGAACAAGTGAACTATTTTCTGTTTTCTATCTCCATCTCTGTATACATATCTGATTTTTAATCCTTCCTCCCTCCTTCCCTCCCGCCACCCCTGTCCTGGTTCTTTCTTCCTTTTAGTGGGAGGCTTATTTGTTCTCTATCTGGCTTTTAAAATGTGTGCCTAGTTCACTTATTTTCAATCCTTTCTTGCTTTCCATGAAGTTCCAAGTGTGCCTAAATTTTGATGTGTATAGTGTTCTGAGTATTGTTATTTTATAAGTAATTTGCAATATAAATTATGAATTTCTTTTTAATTCAAGACTAATTAGAAAATGCATTTAAATTTCCAGTGGATAGGGGTGCCTGGGTGGCTCAGTCGTTAAGCGTCTGCCTTCGGCTCAGGTCATGATCCCAGAGTCCTGGGATCGAGCCCCACATTGGGCTCCCTGCTCTGCGGGAAGCCTGCTTCTCCCTCTCCCACTCCCCCGCTTGTGTTCCCTCTCTCACTGTGTCTCTCTCTGTCAAATAAATAAATAAAATCTTAAAAAAAAAATTTCCAGTGGATGGATTTTAACTTGACCATTTGGGTTGTTAGTGTTTTAGTTTTATTGCATCATAGCTGTGGAATATGGTTTGCATGCTTTCTGCTATTAAAAAAATCTTTTGAGAATTTTTTTGTGGTCGAATATATCATCAGTATTATAAGTGTTCCATGGATATTTGAAAAAGATGTTTATTTTGCTTCTTTTTGCTTACAAAGTTCTCCGTGTATTTATTAAATCAAGCATGTTAATTGTGCTATTCAAATGTTCTTGTGGTTCTTTTTTCTTCTACCAATTTCTGAGAGAGAAGTATGGAAATTTCCCACTTGATATTAAATTTGTCAATTGCTTTCTGGATTTCAAACATTTTTTAAAAATGTGGTTTGATAGTTGAATGTTCGATAGAATGAGTTTATATTTGCTTTATGTATTATACTGCCTTTGTCTTATTTAACCTTTTTGCCTTGACTAACTATAATGTTACTGCTCTGCTTTATATCACTAACTTTTGCCTACTATATCTTTGTCCATCCCTTTATATTTGATCTTTCTGGAATATTTTGTTCTAAGCGTATTTCTTGGAAACAGACATACCTGGATTTTGCTTAAAGAAAAACCTAATTTGAAATTCTGTCTTTGAATTGGGAAATTTATCTGTTACTGTTTACTAGGAAAATGGAAACATTTGGTCTAACTCTGACAACCCTGTTTGGTTTTCTATTTTTATGTAAATTAGTTTTTACCCTTTCCTGGAGTGATTGAGTTTTCTTTACTGACATTTTTTTGTTTACCCGGTTGAAAGATATACATACTACTACTATTTATCTACGGCTTAAGCTTATTTTTTATTAACACATTTGAATATGTACCCTTCTATCAATCGCTAACATTAGTTAGCATCTCTCGCCTCTTCCTTAAACAAGGCAAGACTGAAACTTAGCGTCTCTTGTCTTTTCTCCTCTACTTCCTCCTCTGGTAGAAATTTCATTTCAATCTTGTGTTCGAGTTTTTTTATTATCTTGCCTCTATTTTATAAGGCTTTATCTCTATTATAAATAATTGAATTAGGCTTAAAAGCGCCATTATGAATCATTTTGATCTAATTGTAAATTGTGTGCTATCCTTAACTTATCGTTGTTTCTTCAGTCATCTGTCTTTCTCTTCTTTGCATCTGTTTTTATTTTTTTCTGACACAAACTCTTGAATAAGTTTTTTTTAAGGGTGGTACATTTTCTGACTTCTTGAATATCTGTAATTGACTTTGTTGAGTTACTGGCTTAGGAATTGACACCCCAAATCTTTTTCCTTCTAAACTTTGAAGATATTTTTCCACTATATTTTAGGATTCCAATTTTGATTATTTTTCGAGTGAAACAACGAACGGCAGTGCAGTGACTCCTTCAGTTGGCTGGCTACTCTATTTTAGGCACAAAATTAGGCTACAGAAATTCACAGAAGGAAACACTGATCTATAAATAAATGTCTGTGGGAGTAAGAGGAGTGAATACCTGAGTGTGCTGAGGGTGGTCTCCTTTGCAGAGGAAACACTGGAACTAGACAGTGAAATTTACAACAGAAATTTACTACAGAATCTATAATCTTATCTACTCCAATTTCTGGTTCTTATATTACAATTAGGTAAATCTAGACTAGATTAGAGTTCCATAGACTTAGAAATAAACATATTTTCCCCCAACTATCAATTAATCTTGTTCTAGTTCTAACATATGTAGCACTCTTCCCCTTTTCCGATTGCCTAGGCCAGAGTTCGGTGAACTAAGGTGTACCGCCCGCTTTTGTAAATCAAGTTTTATTGAAACAGCTATGCTCATTCATGTACGTGTTGTCTGTGGCTTCTTTCATGTTAAGGCAGCAGAGTTGAGTGGCTGCAACACAGACTGCATGGTTCACAAAGTCTAGGTATTTACTCTTTGACTCTTTTTTTTTTTTTATGTTATGTTAATCACCAGAAAACGTTGCTGATTGCTGCTGTAGGACGTTCATCAACACAGATGACCAGGGCTCACGCCAGTGCTCCTGCAAGCCAATGAAGGTAGGCTACAACAGCAAATCTTGACTTCCTCGGGGTGGCCGATGACGATATTGTTGCAAATCTGGTGACTCAGTTGGCCTATATTTTACACGGAAAGACGCCGAAGCTTATCTCTCAATATGTCTTGTTAATAATAACTTGCGCTTTAAATTATTTCCTTTCTTCATTGTTGTTTTTTTTCTCATGTTCTAGGAGTTGTGCAATTCAGCATTGCGATTTTCATTTCTTTGCGTGATGTGAGGAAAGCTGGCGTATTTGCTAATGTGCTGTTGTGTGGGCTCGGGCTGTTGATTGCTTTTGGCCTAGGTGCTGTGCCGAGCTCCAAGGTTTGGCTTTGTGAACGCTGCCTGGCAAAACGGAAACATTTTGTGAAATTTCACAAATGTCACATGCACCCGCACACACACACATTTTAAATTGCAAAATTCTCCCCCTTGGCACACAATTTTACCCAGGTTTTTGTGGCTTATAATAAATCTTTAACTATCTTCAGTCCTACAGGAACACTTTAGTGGGTTGACTTGCTTTTGCTTTGATAAAACTTGCACTTAAAAGTCCTCGGTTTCCAGGGTGTTCGTATTGTTTCCTCTTTCTCAAACATTTAATATGATCTTTTGTTCCAGAAGTAAAGCAGCTTTATTTCAAGCCCAACTGTTCTCTCAGACAAAGATCCCTGGTTTAATTCCCAGTGAAAATCATTTTGCAAGATGGGACCCGTAGAAACTGACCTCACAACATCACTGTTCTGAACTCAGAATGAGACATGGGGAGTTGATTCAGAGAAAAACCAAGCAAATTACATTCTTTTTGTGCATAAATTAAAGCATCTAAGAAAATGTAGCAAGAGTGCTTAATCCCAATGAAAACACTTCTTGGTGTATTGTTGTATTTTCCGTCATGGGTAGCTAAGAGCCTTTTAAAAACAAGTTTATCACACAGATGAAGGGACATTATTATTGTCCCTTCATACATGACATATAATACAATTGTATTATATGTCATGGGTCACAGATGACATTACACTATGGAGAGGTAAGCTTTTGCTCAAGGTCATTCAAGATGTCAGTGGGGGCCAGGCAGGCTTTAATTTTGTGGTTGGTGTATCTGTTCTAAGCATTCTGCCGATTTTACAATATGCCTCCGGTTTAAGAAAATTCTTTCAATTTGACTCCCCAGATTTGCATCTCTCTCTGGGCTTTAAGCTCTATAGTTTCCTGACATTCTACTTACTGAGACATAACCTCTGACAACAGCTCCCTACCCTCATTCCTTCAGCTTGACCCCAGGGTCCTTGTGCCTGTAAAGTGTCATCCCAGCAAACATGATTAGATGGCTTGGCTGCCCCGTTTACGAGCCGTGTCCTTCTTGGTTTAGATGTACTGGGTGACAGTAATCGGGCAGCCCTCTGGATCCAGAGCACGCAAGTGCAACCAGACCAAATGGGACAGGCCCAGCCACACTATTTGAAACACATCATGTTTACTGGAGAGCAGATAATGCAGTTGAGAAACTCTAAAGAGAAAATTAGTGTCTTTATTTTGTCGGTTACAGATCTGGTCTCAACTGTTTGGAGAAGAAAGGAACTAAATGTTCCATTCAATCATTTAAATAGTACCTTTAGATAATGCTCAGTGTTCTGGGATAATTGCTCAGGACCTCTCATGGAAATGTTAAAGTTAAACGTGTGTGCTCTTGAGTCAGAATGTCTGTGTTTAAACCATGATTTTGCCACCGAGTAGCTTCATGACCTTGAACAAATTGCATAACTACTCTGTACCCGTTTCCTTGTGTGTAAACTAGAAAAAGAAATCTTCCTCTGTGCAATTCAATTTGATAGTGACTAGCTACTTATGCCCATTTAAATTTAAATTTAAAGTAATTTCTGGATTACTTCGGGTGTACTAGCATATTTCTTTGGGTGTACTAGCACATTTCAAAGATTCACTAGTCACATGTGGCTAGCGGATACTGTACTGGACAGCATAGAAAAGAACATTTCTATCATAAAGTCTATTGGACAGCACCGGTCTACATCACAGGGTTAGAAGGAGGAGTAAATGAGTTAGTGCATCTAAAGTGCTTAGAACAAAGCCTGGCATATAGGAGGGGTTCAATATATTTATCATTACCATCATCATCATCATCACCGTCACCATCATTGTTTCTATACCTCTCTTCCTTCTCAAGTCCTCTTCAAAATGGTGGCTGGGTCTACTGCAAAAGGGGAGGGTTACTACACTTCCTGGTTACTAGTTTGTGTACAAATGTTTTATTTCCTGTACAATCTTGTAAGCTTCCATGTGACAGGATTTTTATTTCTGAAGAGAGACACCATCATACAATAGCTATGAGTAAGGGCCGTAGAGCCAACCAGCCTGTTTTGAATCTCAATTCTGCCATTTAGTAGCTGTGTTACCTTAGGCAAATTATTCACTCCTTCTGTGTCTCAGTTTCTACATAAGTAAAAGGAAGATAAAATATAATAGAATCCCATAAAGATTGTTGGAGAGAATTACATGAGTTAATGCAGATACTTAGAACGGGACCTGGCATTGCCCGTTCTCAAAAAAATATTGCCTCTCATTTATATTATTATTTCTGCCTTGTTCTCCTCTCCTCTTCAAAATGACACTGGTGTCTACCGAAGAAGTTTGGGCTCACTCAGTCTCCTGGTGAGGAAAGATGTCAGAGTTCTTTCGTTCTTTTGGTCTTCGGGGTGAGGCCCCTTTGCCCCTTTGCTGGCTTTTGGGAGTGAGATTTGTTGTTGATTTGATCTGTGATTCAGTAGGTCTATAGCCCTTTCTGGCTGACGTGACCATTCCTTGGCTCTGACTGGGGCTATAGACCCACTGCATTTCTGCCATACCTTCCTTTTGGTTTCTGTTTGGGTGGTCACTCCCAGCTTCCACTGCAAGGTCTCTCTCCATCTCATGATGGCTGGCCCCTGGACATTCGACTCTTGTCCGCTAAGCTTGTTAGCCCCGTTTGGCAGAGCTTCAGGAGCTTCTGGGCTCCATCCATATTGGATCCATAGGTTGATTTCAAGGTGACTACCATATAAGTAGATCTGAAACAGGTCCATCCTCCATACCTTCTTCAGTTTGCCTAGCGATTTGAGTTGGAAATTACCCCCATCCTACCTGGCAATCAGTTTCAGCCCATGTGGATCCTCTTAGAGGATAAGGTCATCTAAGGCAGGTCCCAGGAGAAATGAGACTTCTCCTCAGACATTCTTTAAGACTGACAGCCATGCCAAGGTGCCTTGAGGAGCCTTTGGATCATCATCTCCACCCTGGGCCTAGAGATTCCGTGATAATGACTCCACTACCCACCATTCAGTCATGACCTGAGGTTGGAACCTGGCTTTGGGCATGTGTATCCAGACATAGCAAATGACGTTATGCCTATGGATTCCAACCTTAACTGGTAAGTGGAATTCTGAATCAATATGGTAGAAATTAACATGTAGGCAAAGGAGGGCAAGAAATAAATGCATTAAACACTGTGAAAGTAGAGTTAGTAGGTTTGGCCACTGACTAGATGTGGGAGGCAAGGAAGAGAAGATTCAAATCTGACTTCTAGGTGTTGAACTTGGTGATTGGGAAAACCAGAAGTTTACATGCTGTCCTCCCAGTTGGATCTGCCCCTAAAGCAGAGAACCCAGATATTAGCTATGCGGTATACGCTTGCTGATGATGTAAGTGTGATGGATTTGTTTTCATAGGTTCTGAGAAGGCAGGTCCAAGGGCAATCATACTTTAAAGGTGAGGCTGACATTTATGAGACTATATATGATATGTAAATATAACTGGGTTGAAAAATATAATATTCAGGCCAGTAACAATTTGGACATCTTATCTCTAGTATCAGTAATTGGGGTTTTCAAATAAAGCCACAAGTAATTGAAATTAAAAAAAATGGATTCTCTTCAGGAATGGCCTGACAATGTGGGTAAGGTACCACATCCTCAGTTTAGAGTCCATTGTGTATCTCAGAAAAGGGAAGTTGCCTTTCTCTTTCTTAAATGAGAATTTGCATGGTATTTATGATTTTGGGCACTGCCATGAAAGAGTAATATGTCCCCAGGTGCACATGAATATTATTTGATGATGATGAGCACTTAATGAATAACTTTCAGAGTGTTGTTTATAATTACTCTGGTAATAGTAATTATAGATCCAAAAGCAAAAAATCCTGACTATTAGATTTAAGATAAGAGGTTAAACCTCATATAAAAGTGATCATTTTTAGTAGTTGTGGAGAAAATGTTGAAATGACTAAAGGAACATATGGGGAACTACCAGCAGACCAATTCATGTGTTGCAGCTATTTAACTGAATTACAAATGCAAAATGCATTCTTTTCCCAGTTTCATTCCATTTAAACCCAAATGGCTATGTGAAATGGTGTCATACACCTGGTGAAAAGCTTTGCTTTTAAAAAATCTTATCGCTTCACCAAAGCGCCTGGTGTTGAACCAACAACATTCTTTCTGTATTTTTAAAACAAATTTAACCATTTTCCAGAATATCCACTTCTCTTTGCATGAAAAAACGAAGCACCACAAGAAATTTAATTTAACCCCCTTTTCTCCCTAATGGTTTTATTGACATCAGTGATGGTGCTAGTCACTGTTAGGAAAGTAAATGAGAGGAGATTTTTTTTTTTCACCTTAAATCTAGGAAAGAATATTTTGTTGTTGTGGTTATAAGTGGAAGGTTGTGTTATAAAACAGTAAGAAGCACTCTTCCAAACTGCTAAGAGAACGCAATGAACAACGGAGGAATAAAACCCACAAAGTAAAAACTTCAAATTGTACTTGAGAGTGCAACTGAAGAAAAACAGAAATAACATTTAGTTGAGGCAGAAAAAAATTGAGCTCTCTTATAAAAACACATTAAAATAATATTTGATCTATTTGGGAACACAGGCTATATTTAGTTACAGTGAGTTATATAAATTGGACGTTGCAAACTGTTGGCCCTTGAGACATATCTGGTACGCAGTTGTGTTTTATTTGGTCCATCTACTATTCAAAAAAATTCTTATTGACTACCAGCATTTAAAAATTGGGAGAATTCACATAAAGATACAGATTTTTAGTTCTTTTGAAAAAAAAAAAAAAAGAACCTGGCAGCATTGGCTTGTATTTCTGCAAGTCGTCCCCTATAGGGAACTGAGACCAACTGCCTCCTTGAGGTGGGGGGGTGTGTTTTCTTCCCTTGACCCACTTCCCACCACTCCCTATTGCCTCCATCTTGCCTGGTCTGTTTCTCTAATTTTGTTACCTGGCCAGTCTTGTTGGTCTCTTGAGCTTGTGATGCTGCTAGAAGTATGTAAGTTCTCTCACCATAATGTGATTGTGCGTTTCCATATAATGTTGGACGATGGCTGTGAGGTTAATACAAGCATGGGGCTGGCCTACAGCCCACTGCTGTGAGTCTTGGGTGGTTTGAGGGTGTGATCCTCCATGTCCTGCTGTGCCTTGGTTCACCTGGTGGCTGTTGTCTGCTTTGAACTTAAATATCAGTGGGATTGACTTTGGCTTTCTGTGACTGGCCAGGACTTTCAGGACAAAGGCAACAAATCTAGAAATATTTTTGTTAGTTGGCACCTTTAGTTGGCCTGATCTGGAGGATTAGGTCTGGAAATAGTCCACTTTCCACATCCCTTTGAGAAGATAAGGACTTTAGCTTACTCCTTGTTGAACATGAGGACTCAGTGGAGGATAGAGCCAGTCACCTTTGGTTTGATTCCAAATCGTCACTGGTTTGATTCCAAATGGTCATAGTTATAGGCTGCAGTGTTACAAGGTTGTAAATACAGGAAGTCCTAGTCCATATAAACTATGATAGAATGGGTTAATAAACTGCCACACATGTTTAAACATCAGTGAAGATGTTTTAGGGTATAAAAAAAGTTAGTTTTCCCACATGAGTTTTAAAGTGTCTTCCAAATAAGAATCTACCTAATCATGATTCTGGCCTTTAGGGTAATTATGATTTACTTGAGAAGCTGGGACATATGTATTAATGACCAGTAATACTACAAGGCAGCACATATGTGCCAAATCAATGGGATAGACAGTAAGTGGTGTAGGAATTCAGAAGAAAGAGTTAGTATTTTGGTCTACATAACTTGGGGAGAACTCATTAAGGAACTAGGTCGGCCTTGAGGTATATTAAAGAACAATTCTAATGACAGGTTTGGTCAGAATAATCATTTATGGAGTTGGTTCTGGAGCAAAAGAGTCCTCGAAAAGTAGAGGAACAATCAAGCTTTTTCAATGAAGTTCTAACTATTTAAGCTTACCGGCTCTCCAATCAAGTGAAATTCATGTTAAAAAAAAAAAAAAAGAAAAGAAAGAAAGGAAGAACCAAACCAGTCAATCATCCAGCCAGTATTTAATCCCTTCCATCCCATTCTTGGGAGTGTAGGGGCCTCCCCCGTCTCTCAGCAGCCTCCTTTTTCAGATGAGGAGACGAGTCCTCAGAGGTGTGTTGCCTGAGGTCACAGAGCTGAGGCTGAGGAGCCCTTGAAGGAGGGTGCACAAGGGTGAGAGAATTTATCTCCCTGATGGGGATTCTGCCTCCTCTGCAGCCTTTGGCTGTACTTAGGCAACTTTGGAGCTAGGAGTGAGCAGTCCTGATTCCGAGGCTTTCACTTGGGCCTACATCTCCCCTCCGGCATCTGAGACAGCTCAGAAAGCCAACTCAGGTAACGAAGACATAAAAATTTATACAGATACAAAGCTATGCAAATCTTTTCTTGATTTTCTGTAAGTAGATTTTTCTCATTATGACTTATCTTCAGTGATTCATATTTTAAGTTCTTTTTGATAGAATTAAACAATCCAATAATATCATTTGATGGCTCTATTCACAATTTACTTCTGGACCCCTTGTAGCCCCCAGGTGGCCTTTTAAGCAAAAGCACTTAATTACTTCCTACCACCTAAGGGAATGTGAAATTACAAATACCTCTAGCTAACTGAAGCACATGTTTGGTTCATAATTTGTTCTGCTCATTTCCATCATGCGGTGGAATAATTTAGAGTAGGGAAACACGGAGAACAAGGGGACATTTTAACTGCATCACTTGTATGAACTTTAAATAAGATTAATTTATTCTTAACATAGAAAATTTGGAAAATGATGAAATGCATCGTGGCGTTCAATTTATTAATGTGACTCCATTATTTATTTAAAGAATCATAAATTTCCAGAATGTAAGACACTCCAATAGTAGATAAACATTACTGTGGAATTGCCCACTATTTATATTATCTGTATCTCTAGCCAATACTATGCAGAACTAAGAGATGGCCAATTAGTATTATGAATTAACTGGTACATAATCAGAGAGTTTATTTGTGTACTTTGAAATTTTAAATATGACTCTTCAAGTACAGCTTATGACTAGTTTGTTATGGGAATCTGAGGGCATAAAAAGTTCAGGTTTATTTAAAAAAAAGAAGTGATTTTGAATGAAGGGAATTCCAAAAGCTGAGGAACTTTAAAAAAAAAACCAACAAAGTCAGAAATATTGCATTTTCATGACCTTTTCCTTTATGAGTAACTCAGAAAATTTGATTCAAACTTTCCAAAATAAATTTTTCTTTGGCTTGAGACTAAAGCATAATAATTTTTGGTTCAAAAGGAGCTGTTGGTGGACATTTTTTTTTTTTTGACAACATGAGAAAGGAAAGAAATTACAGCCCCAAATAGAGTAGTAGCTGTTGGCTTAATTAGGGAGCAGGGACCGTGCTGCCATAATTACTGGAAATGATGCACCTACATCATCCGTGTTTTTAGCTGGTAAATTTACTTTCTTTTCTGAGAAAAACATGGATGTGTGATCTGAACTGAAAAATTCCTCCCGACGTCAGTCAGCATGCCATACATCTATGATTTGTCTATGCAAGGAAAGGAAGGTGGATGAGGAAAACAGAATATGCATCTTAAACCATGAGATGAGAGTCCCGACAGAAGAGCTGGAAAGGAATGGAGAGTCTGGGAAGGTGGGGGGAGGTTGATGAAGGAGGGTAAGAACTTATGAGATCCAGGGCCACTTTGACACTTCCCTACACAGTGCAATTCCAAAAACAAGACAGAACTCCTGAGAGTTCATAGGTGGGTGAGAAGACATACGAAGAGTTTTCTGGAAGCTCTGTGAAGAAGGGGGAGAAAAGATCAGAATCATGTTACAAGTATTGTGTTCACGTGTGTCACGTAGCGTGGTCTTGTCTCCCCAGACCACTAGTCTGGAACCAAAGTCAGTCTCAAACATAACAACAGACACTGGGGAGCTCTCCAGCAAAAGATCGCCTCCCAAAGAACAGGAGGCGCTGATGATTGAATGCCAGCCCAAGGAAACAGAAATACTGGAGAACAACACCAGGGCCCACCGCAGCTCCTCACTGCCTCTGAATGAACTGCTAAGAGACCAGGAAATGTGCTGGGAGATGAGAAGACTGGGGAACTGCCTTGCCTTGCAGGGGGTGCTGGGAAGCTCCAGACCCCTCTCCTGCCACCAGGCGCTGGTCATAGGCAGTGGGAACACCATTCTTGGTGCAGTGCGGGGGAGAGCAGGATTGTGACTCACATCTCCAGGTGGAGGGTGAGTCTTGGGTTTCCTCCTGGGGTGGAACAGACACAGAAGGCCCACTTGGAGGAAGGCTAAAGCAGTTCATTATGTGTTCAATTTTATACCATTTCCTCAAAACTGCCCCCTGACAATGGGCAACAGGGAAGGTGGTTTGGTTTCTCCTGACCACACAGTGTAAGTTGTAACAGCCTTGTCACCTTCCATTGCATGGCTGTCTTACTGCACTTCCCTTCCATCAGTTTACACTGACATCCTCTACTGAGCACCTGCCCACCGCTGGGCACTCTGTGAGACATTGATAGTAGACGAGTAACACTTAGTCCTTGGCCTGGAGAAGGTCACTGCCTAGGGTGGGGAAAAAATAATTCTGATACAAAGTATTGACTAAAAGGATAGAGACCTGCCTGAGGAGCCCTCAACTCAGAGGGGAGGACCTTAGCCCAGCCAGGCCAGTAAGGGGGGCAGGGAGGCAGTGACTCATGAAATTGGCAAGTGATGAGAAGAGGGAAGCAGGTCCAGTTGTTGCTAACACAAAATTACTTAACTCTTCTTTTCACCAAGGCCAGCGTTTTCGCGTCCTTCTTCCCATGCCCCTGGTTTGACTCAGTCTTGGAGTTGGCACCAGCAATGTGATTAATGCCTGTCTCAAATTCACCGGAGATGACCCACTCCCATCAGACTTCTTATTATCACCCAAGCCCGAAACCACAGAGACATCCTACCCTCTCCTTCTCCTTCACTCCTTACCCGCTGGTGAGCAATTAGTCACCAAGTCCTGACTCTTACCTGCAAGCATCTTTGGAATGGACCCTTCACTCTGCTCAGTCTCTTCTATCTCCACTTTTCCCTTCTAGATCAGAGATCTTATGTTATTCTACTGCTCAAAATCTATCAATGGTTTCCTCTTGCAAACAGAATAAAATCCTAACTCTTTAGCATGATCTAAAAAAAGAATCCTTTACAAAATGCTTATACAGATACCACCAAAGTAGATGTATAGATGTCAGATAAGCACATGAAAAAACGCTCATCGTTATTAGTCATTGTGAAGTGCAAATTGAAACCACAAGGAGATACCACTCTACAGCCAGTAGAATGGCAGAAATTAAAAAGACGTGGGCAAAGAGGTGGAGGAAATGGAGCTATCAAGCACTGCTGGTGGGAATGGAAAATGGCACAACCACTTTGGAAAAAGTTTGGGTAGTTTCTTACAAAGTTGGACAGGCATTTACTATATAATGCAGCCACTCCATTCCTCGTATTACCTAAAAGAAATAAAAGTATGTGTCCAGAGAAAGTCATACACAAATGTACATAGCAACTTTGTTCATACTAATGAGAAACTGGAAACCATCCAAATGTTCATCAATAGGGAATGGGTAAGCAAATTGTGTATTCATAGGATGGAATATAGCCATAAAAAAGAATAAACTAGGGATACACACCACAACAGAGCTACACTGAGTGAAAGAAACCATCCAAAAAGAGTATATAGTTGACCCTTGAACAACATGAATTTGAACTGCGTGGGTTTTATACTTGCATTTTTTTCAATAAATACAGTACCATACTGTAAGTGTATTTTCTCTTCCTTGTGATTTTCTTAACAACATTCTACTTTCTCTTGCTTACTTTATTATAAGGATACAGTATGTGATAGATAATACATATAACATGCAAAATATGTGTTAATTAACTTTACGTTATCAGTAAGACTTCTGATCAACAGCAGACTTAGTAGTTAAGTTTTTGGAGAGTTAAAGTTATACATGGATTTTCAACTGAGCACATTGGTGCTCCTGACCCCCTCAGTGTTCAAGGGTCAAATGTATACTTTACGTATTAGTTTGCTAGGGCTGCCATATCAAAGTACCACAAGCTGGGTGGTTTAAACCACAGAAACTTATTTTCTTACAATTCTGGAGGCCAGAAGTCTGAGATCAAAGTGTTGGCAGGGTTGGTTTCTGCTGATCTCTCTCTCCTTGGCTTGCAGACTTCTCTCTCCTCCCTATGTCTTCTCATGGTCTTCTATGCATATGCATGTCTCTATTATGTCTCTGTCCAAATTTCCTCTTTTTCTAAGGATGCCAGTCATATTGGATTAGGGCCCACCACAATTACCTCATCTTAATATAATTATCTTTTTAGAGACCGAAGCTTTGAATGTAGTCACATTCTGAGACACGGGGGTTAGGACTTTTACCATATGAATTTTGGGGAAACACAGTCCATCCAATAAAACTATGTGATTCCATTTCTATAAAATTCTGGAAAATTCAAACCAATCTATAGCAACAGGATAGCAGGAGGAAGGAGGGGGAGGCAGAAGGGAAAGACTTGAGGAGGGAGGAGAAAACTTTTGAGGGTGGTGGATACGTTCATCATCTTGCTGTGGTGTTGGTTCCATGGGTGTATACACAGGTCAGAACTTCCTGCATTTCACACCTTAAATATGCACAGTCTACTGTAAGTCAGTGCTACCTCAGTAAAGCTGTTCTTTAAAAAATAACCTTTAACAATCTTACATTTGGATTCTTCACCACTTCTAGGTCTGGCCACTTCTTTTTAGGCATCATACACCCTAGTTACACCAAATTCTTGTGGTTACTTGAATATGGCAAATGTTCTTATACTACCAAGCCTTTGCAAGTGCTGTCTGAATGCCCTTCCTCCTTCTCTGCTTAGTGATTACAACTCAGACATCACTTTGCAATAGCAACCAACTCTAGGCTGAGTTAATTGTCCCTTCTTCTTGCTTCCGTAGCTTTATTATAGCGCATTGAATATTGGCTTTTGGCTGTTTATTTTCTTATTTGTAAGAATTAGGTTAGGTTTCTTTCTTGAAGTTAAAGATTTTTGTCTTGATATCTTTTTTAAATATCTTTTTAAAATTTTATTTATTTCTTTTTAAGATTTTATTTATTTGACTGAGAGAGAGAGCAAGCACAAGCAGGGGGAGTGGCAGAGGGAGAGGGAGAAGCAGGCTCCCCACCGAGCAGGGAGCCCAAAGTGGGGCTTGATCCCAGCACCCGGGGATCATGACCTGAGCCAAAGGCAGATGCTTAACCAGCTGAACCGCCCAGCCACCCCTATATCTTTTTTTTACGTAAATTTTTATTTTGGAATGATTTTAGATTTACAGAAAGATTGCAGGCCTAGTACAGAGAGTTCCCATATCCCCTCCATTCAGTCTCCCTTATTAAGGATAACGTTTCACATTGCTCTGTCAAAACTGGGTAACCAACATGGGTGCTTTATTATTAACTAAATACCAGACTTAGATGCCATGAGTCTCTCCATTCATGCCCTTGTGTTCCAAGATCTGATGCAACATACCACATTACATTTTGTCATCATGTCTCCTTAGTCTTCTCAGATCTGTGACGGTTTCTCAGTTTTTCCTTATTTTGTGATACCTTTTCAACCCCAGAGTCTAGCCCCTGGAAATAAACAAAAAACAATGGCAAAATTTATGCTACCTGCTATGTGTCAGTCATTGTTAATGCCCTTTTGTGCCTCAACTTATTTAACCCTTGTAATAATCCAGTGGTAATTGCTATTCTTATTGCTGGTCTAGCAGAGGAAGACATTGATACTCAGAAGGCAGAAGACATTACCTAGCTTGGCTCTTAACACTATTTTGTAGGTAACTAATAAATGTTCATGAGGAAATGCATTAATTTATAACCACCTTTCTCCACTGGCTGAATTACTAGGAGGGATGAAAATGCAGAATTTGCACAGTATCAGATCTCCTTAAGTAAATAAGATACATTAAATCATGGGAGGACATTGCAGGAAGGGACGAGGCTGGGTCCTGCTTTGGCAGGAAGTGAAATCTCTCTGCCTGAGTCACTCACCATGCTACACGTAGCAGCGAGTCAGGCCAGTGTGGCGTTCGCCCTGCCTACCAGGGACAAAGACCCATTAGGAAAGACAGTGAGTTTACCAAACCATAAATGCGAAGTCCAAGACACATATTTATGATAAGGACATGATCTGCAATGCTACATTATTCTACAGGGATTGTGGAAAAAGCCCAAGTCTGTGAAGACTGGAAATCAGCTGACATGGCACTGAAAAACTGAAAGAAAACTCAACATGTGCCCAGTGGGCTTTAAACAACAAAATGGGGGAAAAAACCCTAAATTAAATTAAAAATAAACAAGAAAATAGGCAAGACAGCCTCAGTGATTTCTCTCTGGACACCGTTGTGGATTATTTAGAAATTGAATGCCTGACTGTCCCTCCCTCTGTGGCACTTCAGTGGGGCCTCAATCCAAGGAAATCTTTGTGAAAATCTCTTCAAATTAGATGGGTGGTACATCAAGTCAATTCACTGCCCACCTTCCAGAGCATGCTAGGGCATCCTTTACCATCGTCCTGGTCCTTCTTCTCCTCCTGGGGACAGGGGTGAGGCATGCTAGCAAGTTGAGTTCAGATAATGCCTTTGTTTAGTAAGTAAAGGGGTTTGGGGCTTGAAGAAAGACCCAATAGTTCACAAAAAGTCATTTTTACTAAGTTTCCCCCAGAAGGTTCTCATTTATGAGTTCTCATTGCAATAACAATCAAAACCTTTATAACATTTTCAAAGCCTCGAACATAGTTTAGCCAGGGAACTTGAGGGATTGTGCTACTGCTTGGCTTTTGGGGCTAAAGTCATGTGAGGGTAAAGTGGGAGCCATGATATAACACAGGTTTGGGGTTCTCTGCTGAGAGCCCTCTTGTATCCTTCTTGGATGAGGGTGCATCCCATTGCAACAGCTCTGGATCTCGCAGGACACCCAGTCATATAAAGCAGGGCAATTACCTCTATTCTCTTCCCATTGTCAAGTTTCTGTCTCTGGAGGAGGCGCAATTAACAGCCCCTTCCTGACTGGGCTCAGTAGGAGAGTTGTCCCTGGAGGCAATAAGACAAGGAAGTGGTGAATAAACGTCTCTCTTTCCAGTATTTAGAAAGTCACAGAGTAATCTGCTACATATAAACTAGGGCTAATCCAATTTTCAGTTTTCCCCACTTTGATCTCTTTGTGTAGAGTCTGTTGCATCCCTTGGGCTCTTTACCTTAGATCAGGGGTTGGCAAACTTCTTCTGCAAATGATCAGAGAGTAAATATTTTAGGTTTTTCAGG
This sequence comes from Neomonachus schauinslandi, assembly GCF_002201575.2. Classification (NCBI taxonomy): domain Eukaryota; kingdom Metazoa; phylum Chordata; class Mammalia; order Carnivora; family Phocidae; genus Neomonachus; species Neomonachus schauinslandi. The sequence continues at coordinate 19,277,006 of NC_058416.1, read as the reverse complement.
CTGTAAGGTCTCTGTCACAACTACTCATTTTTGCTGTTGGATTTTCACTCTATTAACAATAAAAACATGGAAACAGCCACAGACGATATGTAAATGGATGAGCATGGCTGTTTCCCAATAAAACTTTATTTACAAAAACAGGGTTGATCCAGGGGTCATGGTTTTCAGGTGCCTGCATTAGATGACAGACTGTAAGAGCAAATAAGGATCATAACTTTTTCTTTGTAGCATATTCCTTTTCTTTGCTATTGGTATTTTTATAGCTAGCGTGTTCTGGATGATGTTTCTTGAAGGTACACATTATATTAGTATAAATATTCTAACTTGGAAAGGATGCAGCATTTGAATAGAATTTTATTTCTACAAAATAAAACTCAGTAGTGTCAGGGCTTAACCTTACACATCAAAGCTTATTTGAAAAAGCCCAGTGAAATTTAATGCAAATGCTTATTTGAAAAAGCCCAGTGAAATTTAATGCAAAATTTCTTCCTTGGGTAATTTTAAATATAATTATTTAGGATCTTTCACATGTATTATGTTTTACCTTGTCAATCTTCCCAGTGCTCAGCTAGCTAATGATAATATCCTTCCTCTATACAGATGATGGTAATAATAATAGATTATTATTTTAGTTATCCCTTTGATCTTTCTGTCCCATTCACAGTTATCTCTCTGGCATAATCTTTAAAACCACATTTCTTCCGGATCATCAGGTGTGGCCCAAACCTTTCCTGAAAATTCAAACGAAGGTTTATGAAAGTCCAAATACCATAGTCTATCAGATAACCTAGATAAATAGTAACAAGAAAGAGAAATCTTTTGTAAAACACATTTAAGATAGTCTCCATTTGGCGAGCCCTGACAATGAGTTAGGTTCTTATATCTCCGATGCAGAACACTCCCCTGAGTTCATGTACCCACCTGACAGTGGATGCCTCCACTTGGGGATCTAATAGATATCCCCCCAATAGTAGTAGTAATCTTAATACTCTGCGAACCCATCTTTCACTCCAAATTTATTTGAATAAGTAGTACCACCATCTATTCAGATGTTCATGCTCCAAGTGTAGGAATTACCCTTGGTTACTCTTTTCTCCTCACCCCCCAATATCAAAACCATTCCTAGGTCTTGCAGTCTGTATGGTCAGAGCATACTCCAAACCTGCCTCTTCTCTCCATTTCTGCTGCCACTCCACTCGTCCAAAGCCCCATAGCCTCTGGCCTGGATTACTTTACCCCTTTCCAACCCCCTGCTTCCTCTAAGAAGCTCACCTACAATCCATCCCCTCAGAGGGAGTTCCACCTGCATAAAGCTTCCAAAATTCCTATCTGTCACCAAGTTCTCTCAATTCTTCTTCCAAATCATAGAGTAAAATCCATTTACCTGTGTCTATCTAGTAGCAATGCATATAGACCACCATCCATTTGGGCTCAAGCCAAAGAAGGGGGGAGATGGATGTGTCACTCAATGACTTTATCCAGATTTGAACTTCAGACAGTCTAACCCTGGATCTGTCCCAGGGCCTTTGCATTTGCTGGTCTTTACCGCATACAGTTGAGTGGCTGCCTCTTTCTCAACATGCAAGTCTCTGGACAAATGTTTCCCCTTCCAAGAGGGCTTCCCCCGCCATCCTAGCCAAAGCTGTGTGCCTAACCTCAGTCATTCTCTATCTCATTACCCTATTTATCTTCTTTGTAAAACTTACCAGTTTCTGTAACTACTATTTTGCATATGTGTTTATCATCTATCTTATCCTGATACACAGAAACACTCCCAGGGCAGAGATGTTGTCTCTCTTTTTGTTGCCATAACCCTAGGACTTATAAGTTCCTGGCACATAGAGGGTGCTCAAAAAATATTTATTGACCACCACTGGACTCATCTCCTTCAGTCCTCAGAACAATCCTACAAGGCAGCTACTTTTATTAAAAGGCAGCTACTTTTATTAACATCTCATAAGTGGGCAAACTGAAGCTTATGGCAGTCTTTGACTCACGTGGACAAGGCTGTTAAGTGGAAAAGGAGGTGATTCCACCTGCACACCTCATGTACCGCAGCGTTCATGCCTTTGTGCATGCTGCCCCATTGCCCTAGGATGTCTTTACTAGCCCTTTCCCACCATCTCCACAAGTTCACTTGTACCTGTTCTCCCCAGAGTAGGTCCATTGCTTCCTTTCCCTTGAGTCTTTCCTGATGCCTGCCAGATAAAAGTGTGCTCTCCCTCTGTTGTGTGAGCTTCTTATACCAGCCAGGTTAGACCTTGTATCAGAGCTATTTGGTGCTTCTAGATCGAACAGCTCTCAGCTCCAGAAATGATCTCTGCTCATCTTGTTCAGGAAATACAGATTGACATTCATTAATCCAACAAGTACTTATTGACAACCTACTATATTCCCACTGTTGTAAGCACAAAGGCTAGAGCATACAACAAAAGAGGACAACATTTCTGCCTTCCCGGATGTTTCATTCTTGTGGGGAGGACAGACAGTGAGCAGGATAAATGATACATACTACATGCAGTGTAGACAGTGAGAAGTGCCAAGGAGAAAAAAACTCCAGCAAGGGAAGAGGACACCGAGTGTTGGAGAGAGAGTGGGCCTTGAAGTTTCAGGGGTTGAGGGCCAGGGCGGGCCTCCTGGAGCAGGTAACTTTTGAGTCCAGGCCTGAAGAAAGAGATGCGGAGCTATCTGAGGGCAGAGGATATAGGCAAGAAGAACTGGCCTGTCCAGTTGACTGGAATAGAGCAATCGTGCAGCACAGTTGTAGGAAGTGAGGTCAGGGAGGTATTGGGAGCCTTGCAGGGATGATGAGTAAGGATTTAGATTTGTCTCAGTGGGATGGGAAGCTATTGAGCAGAATGACTGATTTGAATCCCCAACTTAAATGTTACTTCTACTGAATCTAAAATAGTCTCCACTCAGCCTTAATGCCAATCATAATGCTCTTAAAAAAAAATCTCTGCATACAACTGTACACAGTCTGATACTTTTCTTGTTCATTTGTTTGACTATTTTTGGCCCCCCTCTTAAGCAAGGCTCTAGGAAGGCAGATACTGTACCTGTTTACTCTATGTCCTCAGTACCTTGTAATGGCATTTGGCACAGAGCAGGTTCCTATAGCTATTTGGTGAATGAATGAAGTAAGTACAAATGGGCTCTAGCAGAGTTTGCTAGCAAACAGTGGGATCTGACAGAATTTGGAAGGGCTTGGGAGCAAAGACAAGTTTAATATACTTCAGTGTTGGCGCTTATTGCATCCCAGCCCTGATGCTCTGGAATCATCCTTCTAGAATTAATCTTAAATGGCTGCCTCTCTTACTTACACTAAGTTACTGACCATTAAATGAAACCACTCTCGATTCTTTGATGCTGCAGTGCTTCTGAAAGTTGATGAGTTTAAGCCCATCCATGGATCTGTGGAGAAATGGTTTAAATCATGTAACTTCTGATTTCAGTCCTCCCTTCATTCCTCTGCAGGTAGAAGCAATTGCAACTTTGTTTTCTTGGCAATTACACAAAAATACAGCTTTCCCGACGGCAGAGTCACAGGCTAGATACGGCCCACATGACCTTGCCGTACTTACGAAGGGGGTCAAGTTAACAAATAAGAGAATGAAAGAGTACAAAACAGGATAGGAGCTACTAGGAACATGTTTCTTCAGACTTGAAATGCAATGGGAATTCAGGAGAAGAGAGGTCAAATATTGGAGGATGAAATCCACCGTGAAGGAAGTTTGGAGATGGGGACTATTACGGTGGCCTGAATCCTTGGAAAACCTTGGATTGTATCATGTACGTGGGTGGTGGCTCATAACCTTCCATGGTTTTCTGAACAGCTTGCCTCTGTGCCAGGGAAGGGTAATTAGACTTTGGTGGTGCGGATGTTTTAGCACTTTTGCCACTTACGTCCACTTTTAAAATTCCTTTCTCGGGTTGAGGGAATTTCATAGTAACTTCCAAACTTTTGCTCTTGTTCACGAACAAGATTTATTGATTACCCTTTATTTATCTCTTTATTTATTTTTGTCACTTTTCTGCCCACAGAGTACCAGTCTTGATGGGTCAGATGAGGAAGTATGCTGACATGGTGGGGGGTGGGGAACTGTCAACAGAGAGGAGCTTCTGGATCTTCAGATGGCAGCTCTCCCAGTGAGTGAGCACAGCAGTCAACTGTGTGGCAGAGCTGATGGGAAAGGAGCAGCGGGGCCAGCAGGCATCTGACGCTCTGTTTACGTAACAATCAAGAGGATAGTGGTTTGCTAGCTGGACAGGGCAGGAACTCCATCCTGCCAGCAGAGAACCAAAAAATTAAAAGGTAAAGATAGCCTTACCATGAAAAGAAACAGAAATGGCTCATCGGTTTGAAATTTCTCTAGAAGATAGCTAGTTGGGTCTCCTCTCTACCTGAAAGTAGTTCCCCTTGACCATGGGAGCCATTACCAAGGAAGCGAAGGTGCATTAGAACAGGATTCCCAGCCGGCCTTTGCTGGCAACCCTGTTCTTATTGCTCCTCATGTATTTTTTTTTTAAGAGAACTGGTAGACCCAGGAGAAACTTAATGGACTATTGTGTGAGTTGATGGAAATTAGCAATTTTGACAGGTTAGACTGTGTTATTAGAAGTTGCAACATAAAGAGGACCATTTACTGCAGATGTCAGGGGCCGCTGGGAAGGTGCTAGTGCCCAGATCCTTGGAATCACGGAGCTCAGGGGGCACATTGTGCCAGATCCCCACCTTATTTTGCTGTTAATCATTTTCTGGCCTTCTTCCACTAATGACTTTCTTTAGAAAATGGGAAATGAATTGGACTCAGAAGCATAAATGACAACCCAGATTGTCATTGCTTTTCACAGCCCATATAACATTCTCTGATTCTATATATTTTGAGTGCAGAGAATTATCATGATTGAGCCCAGCACCCAGTTCAGGCATTCAGTTCGTTCACCTTTCTTTCTAATACCCTGAGTTCCTATGGGTTCCTTATTAAAATGTTTATTATGTCTAATTATGCCCTCATATTCTTCTAAATGCTGCAGTTATAATGATAAAATGAAATAAATAGGTATGGAAAGGAATTCACGCCATCCCTCCTTTATGATACCTTCACTCCCTACCTCAGCAAATGTTCACTGTAGAACATTTGGAAATACAAAACATCATAAAGAAGAAAATAAACATTAGCCATTGTCCCTTTACCTAATAAAAAGCACTGGTGACATTTTGATGGGTATATAATATAGTTTTATATCCTTTGGATAGTTTGTAGTTTCTCTAGATGATAAATTGTTTTCTATTCTAATTTATCTTAAGTTGTATATATATATATATATATATATCTTATTTTTCCTGTTAGAATCAAGCTCTTTGAAAGAAAGGTCAATTTCCTACAACTAACATTGTACTTTATTTAAGTTAATTTATAAAGTGGTTAAGTTTGCTAATTACTAATGAATATCCATTCACCCCTTCCCCCACAATGAAGAACACTGTCAGACAGCAAAGGAGCCCAGTTAAAAAGAAAGAAAAAAGCAAAGAAAAACCCAAAGCAAAGAAAAGAAAAGGCCGGATTTCCCAGTCTTCCTTGCAGATGGGGAAGCCATTAAAAAGTTAAGTATAGGGGCGCCTGGGTGGCTCAGTTTGTTGGGCCTCTGACCCTTGATTTCAGGTCAGGTCATTATCTTGGGGTTGTGGCATCAAGCCCTGTTTCGGACTTTGTGCTCATCGAGGAGCCTGCTTGAGTTTGTCTCTCTCCCTCTCCCTCTGCCACTCCCCACATGTGTGGGCTCTCTCTCTCTCTCAAATAAATAAATAAATCTTAAACACACACACACACACACACACACACACAACACGTTAAGTACAAGTCATTGGGGGGCTTCTGGAAAAGTCCTTTAAAAAGGGCTAACTCAGGTGGCAGGCATCTATTTTTTGTTTCCTCTTTTTTTCTCATCGTGCCTGAGATCTGAATGTATTGGCTGGAACTCTAGCAGCTATTTTGGGACCATGAGAGAAAGGCCAAGAAAATTGGAAGGTCTTTGGCCCTGACATTCTGAACTATTTGCTGAACCAACAACAAAATTGTTGAACCAGACTTTTAGTTACATGACCAAAATATGCCCTGTGTGTTTAATCCACTGTATTGTAACCTGTGGCCAGCAACTGAACTCAATTCCAAACTCACATCATCATAGCACTTTATTTCAAAAAAGGATTTGAGGAGACCACCAACTCCTCTTTATAGATCATTGTATTTTCAAAAGCAACAAGCACTGTGTATTTTCCCAGTGGTAGGTCTTCTATAAATGTGTATTGAATGGACTCTAAAGCGGTTAAATTCAACATCATTACAAATATCATCTTCCTCCAGTGCCTTACCCATATCCTTTTCTTGAACTCCAGTGATCACTTTTATTTTTTCCATGTAGAAAATTTTAATGCTTCAAATCTACGAAAGGCATTCACTGTGGGAAATGTCCAGCTAAGCACTTTGTTTATTTCAGGATAGCCTTCCTTTTGTAGCTTTTGTATTTTATTTCTTGCATTTTCATGTTCATTAAGTGCCCACACCATAAAAATAATACTTTGCAATTGTTCGGCATGTTTAACTTATCAGGAGCTCATTGACTCCTTTGTTTTCATTTTACCCAAACCCCAGCAAGGGATAAAAATAGTGTAAATGACTTAGGTTCTAAAAATAAGATTGAGATGAGAATGAAATCTCTTGCCTTCCGTTGCTAACTTGTCTCTTTTCTCAAGAGATGTCAAAGGTTTCATCTCGTGTGCGAGCTCTTCTTGGTTGGTATAACACAGTTTGGCTTTCTGGAACACTGTGTTAAGTAGGATTCTGAAGCCATATTAGGACTCAGCAGGCAAAAAAGCAGTAATTGGTTTAGCAGTGCCAGTCATAGACATTAAGAGTGAACAGGGAGTTGTCTGTGGTAACCCGTGTACCTTTTATTTGCCATCCTATCTATAACAAGATAGATTTACTGACACCCCCCTCAACACACAAAACAGCCAAAAGGCATCCCATTCTTTAGTAGGATTTGCTCAATCCCAGTGTTTCTCTGCCAACCTTTTTCTGCTCATTTAGATTTATTCAGTATAATTTATGTATTCATGTAATGTATATACATATACATATATATATACACACACACATATATTACTGTCTATTTTTCTGTGTCCCAATTTAGATGAGGTTCCCTAGTGTAAATCATGCATTTATTCTGAGTCTGTTTTTAATAGAATTACTACAGTTATAACATGGTCACATTGTATGCCAAGGTAAAGTTTTCGATGACAGTAAGCTTCTGAAATAATTGGATAATGATCAGTGTGGTATGGTTTATATTTTATCCGGCTTAGGAGGGAGGAGATGCTACATGGCATCTTAGGTCCCCTTTCAAGTATTTAAGTGTACAAAAGCATAGACCAAGAGTTGACATCTTTTCCTACAAAGAGCCAGATAGTAAATATTTTAGGCTTTGCAAATCTATCTGATCTCTAGCCCAACTACTCAGCTCTACCATTGGGGTTCAATAGTGACAGTACACAGTGCGTCAGTCAGCGAGTGTGGCTGTGTTCAAGAACAAAAGGTGGAGGAGAGCAGATTTGACGCTGAAGTCTCTTCGCTGACCCCTGGCATGGGGAACAGATCACTGCGGGGGGAACTAGAAACCTGGGATGGTTTTCTGCAAGGGGCTGTTTATCTCTGCATGTCATGTAATTATCTGCGACATGCCGATGATGACAAGGACGACGATGGCTATGATGATGGCTATCTTACGGGGTTCTTGTGCTGGTCAGAGGACTTGGTTACAGGTTTATCTGCATGGTACCCTATCTGGCTAAGAAGTGGACGCCTCAGTTGATTATTTAGATGTTCTATCAGCAGCAGGGCTCTCACTCCCTCTACCTTCAGGGGCAGGTGGGTGGAGCAGGTGAGGCAGCAGAGCTGGTGGAGATGAGAGGAAACATCCTGTTTGAGAAGTAGGCTGCTGTTCAGCTCCAGGCCACTGTCGTCGTGTGGAAATGGGGTCTTCTTGTCCCCAGGTCTTCTGAGTTTTCAGAATCTACAAACCCACACTTGAAATAAAATTTTCTAATTTTTAAGCTTTTGCAAACTCTTTAAAATGTAAACAGACTGTAGGAGCTGAAAACATTCCAAGTAAAAGGACTGGATCAAGTTGAAAAGGTGACGATTATCGACAAACATGAAGGATTGTAACAGAAGGTCTACCTATTAACCACATAGAAAGGACACTCATTGGCTGTGCTTTAGGTTCACTGATAATAAATAGGAGGAATCCTAGTACATTTTCAGGACAGGGGTTTAATAAGTAAGGTACCAAGAAGAACTTCCCAATAGCATGGTTGTTAAACAGAAACAGGTGGCTGAAGTTGATTGAGAACTCTATTCCTTGGAGTACTTTAGGAACAGGGTTGTCAACATTCATCCAAACATACAGTATCTCTTGGGGATGGGGAGTTGGATTGGAGCCAGGGGCCTGAGTACCGTAGTGAAAGGAATTTTAATTTCTCAATTTTTTACTTTGGCCTGGGAGTCATCATGTTTAAAGTGTTTTTTAAAAGTTTGTGTTTAGAAAGGTCTCTTCTTCCATAGTTCAAGCTACATAGATGAGCTCATGTAAGGAATGCGTTTTTTTAATTTTAGCACTTTCTATAAATGGGTTTTCCAAACCCTAAGCTGAAGTTGTTACCACGACGGGGAACATGGAGATAATTTTTCATTCTTTCATGCTATGCTGAATGTCAGCAGTAGAAGCTCCTAAAAATAATCATACCTTGTATTTATATAGCACCTTTCCCGAAGGTTCTCAAACTGCTTTGTAAGACATCATGTAATTAATCCTTATAAAGCATTCGGAAGACAGTTGTATAATATTCAGTTAATATTTGTCTTGTGTATAAAGGTTATGCATTTTATACTTATATGTTATATTTATACTGTGTGCTGTGAACTCTACATCAGGTATAGAGGTTGCTGCCCAAAACCACTTTCTGATTATTGTATTGTATGGTCTGATAAGCAGGAGAGATCAAGAACATAAGCTGTAGGTTTCAGGGAGATAAGTGTGAGGGAGTACAAGGGAACTCACACCAGGACTGCTGGGAGTTTGGAAAGTTTAATTTATTTGTAGGGTTCATGGGAAGCCATTACAGGAATATGGGAAGAGGACATGGAAAGAGGATTCTAACACCCCTAGAAAACGACTTATGTGGCTTATTTGAATACGTGGAGGTAAATGAGGGCGAGAGGGCCTGGAATGAGGTAGGTGATATTGTCTATTTATTACTGTTTCTAGCCAAGGCTCCCCTTTCTCAGGCTCCTCCCCACCATGCACACAACTTCTCCTTAAGATGCTTTTATCTTCATCTTTCTCAACTCAACTCTTCTGCACGTTTAGAAAAGATTATCCCAGGAATCAATTTGCAGCCAGTCATAAACACCTTAGCATGAAATAAGCTAGGATACCTCTGGCAAACATTTTGACACTTTAAACCTCATCTCTTATTTTGCAATGAAAAGATTCGATAAGTTAATAAACGTCCAAGCTCTTAGAATAGCACCAGGCACATAGTAAATGTTTATGCGAGTCATTATTATTATTATTATTTTTAAAGATTTTATTTATTTATTTGACAGAGAGAGACACAGCGAGAGAGGGAACATAAGCAGGGGGAGTGGGAGAAGGAGAAGCAGGCTTCCCGCTGAGCAGGGAGCCCAATGCGGGGCTCGATCCCAGGACCCTGGGATCATGACCTGAGCCAAAGGCAGACGCTTAACGACTGAGCCACCCACGTGCCTCGAGTCATTATTATTTTTATTTGTAAAAATATCAGACATGGTTGAGCGGGAATGACCGTATACTGGGTTCTTGCAAACATTTGTGCATCCTCGCAGTCGGGCTTCATGGGTAGCCTTCAACTCTGTCTGTGCATAAAACTGGTCCTGGCAACAACTACAACAAAGAAATGATCACCTCAGCCCCAGCAGGTGGCTGGAGATTTGACAGGACAGAGGGAGGAGGGTCAAATCTGAGAAGCCTTGCTTGGGAGTGGGGGTGGGGGTGGGCTTTTGTGTGATGATAAATTGGACCGAGAAAGAAAAGAGGAGGGAAACTCTGGAGAAGACCCCCGGGTCCCAGCTTGGAGGGGTGGGCATTCAACTCATGAGGAGCACAATATGCAGGTTTGGAAAGGGAAAATGTTTACGTAGGCTCCAGCTTGTGCCCAGCCCAGCAGGCTGCATGCAGGTTTATAGCTGGACATTACCATCATGGCACTCTCTTCCCCGGAGTGGCCAAGAGGAAGGAACAGCCAGGGACATTTCCGCCAGCCCAGGGGTTCTGGTGCTGCTCCGAGTGTTTTCGAATTGGCAAGAGTGGTCTGGTGATTTTCCACCGGCCAAGTCAATCTTCCATGCTCATGGACCCAGAATTTAGCATTTGTGTTGGTTCCAGAACTCCTTTCATTGGCTCTGATAAGCCCTTTCCAATAAGCTGAAAACTTAGCAACAAACTCACTTTCAAGTGTGAACTAGGCCTTGAGTAGAAGTCCTAGACCCTAAGCCAGAAGGATATTGTCTGTTTTTAGTTGTTTCTTCTTCAGGCACCTAACTTAGTCTTGGCTCGCCCTGAAAAGAAGACATTCTTGAGCAAAGGCCCAAGGCCATGGAATTCTGCCCCTGGCACTAAAGCAGAAGCTTTAACTGAGGCACTCAGAACAACCTCCGATGCATTGATTCTGCCATGTGGTAGCAACCTATGATTCAAGGCCACCCAAGAATAAAATGGACAAGTTTGTTTCATGAATATTAGCTGCAAGAAAAATACTGCTTTCCAAAATTTAATCATTTTTTAGACAAAAAGAAAGCCACACTGAACATTTCGTTGAAAAATGGATATTTCAAAGATGTTTAAAAAATATTAAGATTAGCCTATGAGGTGATGGATACCGATATTAATGTCTATACCAACTTTATGTCTATAATACCAACTGTAGTGTCTCTCCAAAATGGGAGAAGGGAAGTTGAATGTTTGATTGTCCTAAAACCCCAGAAATTCTATTATTTTTTCCTGGAAATGTGTATTTTCTAGCTCAGTAATGGAAAAGAGAGGCCTTGCCCTATGTGGAATTGTTTTAAGTTTAATGATTTGGATGTGTTCTGCCTCCATTAGAATGATAATTATTTGGGGCGCCTAGGTGGCTCAGTTGGTTAAGCGTCTGACTCTTGATCTCAGCTCAGGTCCTGATCTCAGGGTCTTGAGTTCAAGCCCTGTGTTGGGCTCCGCGCCCAGCATGCAGCCCACTTAAAAAAAAAAAAAAAAAAAAGAATGATAATTTTTGAAGGTAATATTAGAGAGGTGTGTTCTGGGTGCAAGCGACAGAAATCCAGTTCTAACTAGCTTGAGTTGAACAGGGAATTTATTGGTTCAACTGAGAAGTCTAAGGAATAGGCATCCCTGAGTTGGTCCAGATGGTCAGTATACTTGGGTTTTCAAGGCTCAGGTTCTTTTACTCTCTGAAATCATTTTTCTTCGGTGCTTTCTCTCTTTGACAGGGATGCTTCCAGTCTGCAGATGTCCTTCACTCTTACTGCTTGGTTATTAGGCTCAGGCTAGTTTAGTGGCTGGGAAATGGGGAGGAATGCTCAGGCTGGGATGCAGTGTGGATGTCTAGGGGCAGATGGGAGGAGGAGATGTGAATCAAGAAGGTCCAATCTGAGCCCTTTCCAGGGGCTGAAACCAAGCTTAGATTCCATGATCCATCATTAAAACCATTCTCTTATCAATACTCTTAACCCTCTTGTCCCCCTCTTCCTCATATTCGCATACTCTAGAGTCACTGTCCATGCCTATGTAGAGAGGGGCAAAGATTTGTGCCTCAAAGACAAGAAACCACATAGAACAAGAAAATGGCATACCCCAGGAGGAAACACAGATTCTGTTTCCACAAGGAGGGGTGGTTTGCTGGGCGTTCTAGAACAAAATATGTCTACCCAGAAAGGGTAGAAGCTTACTTGTGCATTGCTATATTCTCCCCAGCACCTTCCCATGTGGGTAGCAGCGTGATCTTAGCACACTGAATAGGAGTCCTGGATAATCTTAATCTTCATCAAGCAAGCTCAGGTTCAGCCCATGTAAATTGGGAAAATTAGGTGGCTTTTCTAGAGAGTCACCATCCCAATGCCTTTTCCCATTCCTATATACATTTTGATATGGACCAGGAGTATAAGCGTAGGTGCGCATCCTAAGACAGGGTTTCAGTATTTTGACAAATGTTTTAACTTTGGAGACTGTGGCAGAAACTACATCCTCTGCTTTTTTTCTACCGAGCAAGAGCTTTTGTTTTTATTTATTTATTTGTTTGTTTTGTTGGGTGCATGGCCATACAAAATAAAGATGATATTTTCCAGTCTTTTTGGCAGCTGTGACCATGTATGTTCTAATCTCTTGGATATGAGTGGAACTTAGGTGGGCACCTCTGGGTCATACACATAGGGAAGAAGCATGGTCCCTCTTTTCCCTTTCCCTATCCCACAGGTTGGAAAGTAGACACAAGATGCCCCATCTTGAGTGATGCAGATGAGGGCAAAGCCTTAAGGATGGTGAAACAACAAGAAAGAAGGCTCCTTGTAGCCCTACAGCAGCTGCTGGTTCTGACAACCTCCCCAAGTAGAGCCGCCTCTTCACAGGGATAGAGAGAGAAATAAATGTGAAAGAAAAATCACCTTTTATCTTGCTCAAGCTACTGTTATTTCGGTTTTCTATCACATGCGCCAAGCCTCTATCCTAACTAAAACAGTGAACAAAAAGATTTTAGAGGAACATTTGGATCAAGCAATCCAGAAGGTGCAACAGTGAAAAAGTCTAAGAGAACTTACATTATCTTAAATAATTACTGTCTTGACATTCAGGGGGGGAAAACACATAGCTCAAAAAAAAAAAAAAAAGAAAGTGATAAAAATAATTAATTGAACAGCCTGAGAGCATGGCATTTACAATGCATTATGGAAATCAGGGACTTATGAAGTTTTTGAGCTGGAAGGAATGGGAAAGTTCACCTGGGCCCATCACCTGGCCCAATCATCTCATTTTAGAGCTGGTTTTCTCAGTCTTGGCACAATCGATCTTCCGGGCAGATAATTCTTTGCGGTAGGGGCTTGTCCTGTGAATTGTAAACTGATTAACAGCAACCCTAGCTGTGACACACTGGATGCCCGTGGTGATGCTTTCCCACCCCCCACCAATCATGACAATCAAAAATGCCCGCAGGGTAGGAGCGGGAGGGGCAAAGTTGCTCCCAATTGGGAGCACTGTTTTAAAGATCAAGAAATCAAGAAGCAGCCAGCCAGAGAGTCAGATATCTTCTGGATGCTGCTCTATTCGCAAGTTTGAAAGATGCAAGTCGTTTATAATACTGATGTAGAATTTGGGAAAATATTAAAAGGAAAATACTTTAAAATAAATAAAGGTGAAATGACAGCAGTAGCTGCTATTTATGAGAGTATTAAGCATTGTCTTAACTTAATCTTTACTACGCCTCTAGGATTCCTCCATTTAAAGTTGGGGAAACTCAGCATGATAGAGGCTAAACAAAGTACCACAAGACCACACGTCCAACAAGCAGCAGAATTAGCATTTGGACCTGGCCTCAAACACATAGGCTTCCTCACCGCTTTAATATGTAAGGTGAACAATAAGTGAAACGTGTTGTCATGTTGGATCAGATTGTCAAGTCAATAAAAATAAACTGAATATATGTGTTTGAATAAATTCACATTTTCTTTAATCAACTTCGTTATTTCCTCCATTCAAAAAAGAGTTACCGAATGCCGATTATTTGCATAGCATTGAAGGATAAAAAAACAAAAAGATTGAAAAAGGCTTATTGCCATGTTTATTGCCAGAGCCTGGTATAAATTTTACAGGTATTAGTTCTTTGATTCAGTACAATTACACTAAGATATTGGTTCTGTTATTATGATCATATTATAAACAAGGATATGGAGGCATCAGATGTTTAAGTAAATTGCTGAAGGTCACACGAGCTAGCAAGCAGCAGAACAAGATTTCAGATTCAGGCAGTTTGACTCTTCTATTAATTTCCAAGGGCACAACAAAGGGCCACAAAGGGGCGGCTTAAGAAATTTATCATCTCACACTTCTGGAGGCCAAAAGTCAGAAATCAAGGTGTCCTCAGAGACATGCTCCCTCTGAAACCTGTAGGAGAATCCTTTCTTGCCTCTTTCCAGTTCCTGGTAGCTTCTGGCAACCCTTGGCATTCCTCGCCTTGCAGCTACTTAACTCCCATCTCTGCCTTTATTGTCATGTGGCATTCTCCCTATGTGTTTCTGTCTTTCCAAGCCTGTCTTTTGTAAGAACCAACCAGTTGTATTGGATTAGCAGACCACCCTATTCCAGTATGGCCTCATCTTAACTAGTTACATTTACATCTGCAGTGACCCCATTTCCAAATCAGGTCATATTCCAAGGTACTGGGGGTTAGGACTTCAAATATATCGTTTTTGGGAGACACAAGTCAACCCTTCTACCCAATAGCAACTCTTAAACAGCATGTCATAGTGCCTCCCCATAAGTAAGATGGAATCCTTATTACTGGGATCTCATAGGATCACAGGACACAAATCATGTGCACAAATAATAGCAACCATACAAATGCTAGAATCCTTTGGTCAGTGTCATAAAAGAGGCAAAAGCAATGCGCCATGGAAGTTCAGGGAGGTGCTGAGATTTAACTGAGGCTGTGGAAGGGGAAGCAATAGGTGGGCCTTGGCCAGAGGGAGTCACGAGATAGGTGAGGAGAGGTATAAGGACAGGCAGAACCGCATACAAAAAAATACATGGAGTTAGGAAAACCCAGAGCTTGCTCCTTAGAATAGGGTGCTACCCAATAGGACATAGAGTCTATAAGCAATGATAGAGGGGGTCATAAAAATCAAAGCTTTTCAAGAGCAGAACTTCATGAGGTCAACAAGACCAGCTCTCTTACTTAAGAAAGGGGGCAATATTGCACCACTGGGATTACTGAAGCCAAGAGAGGTTAAGTGGCGTGGCCTTGTTTGCATTAACTGGTTAGCGATGGAGAATGGTGAATTGGGACACACCTTTTCTATCTTCTATTGCAATTGCCCATTTTTTCGATATTACCAGCTAGAAAAATACATTGGGGAGGTATCATGAGGTGTTGAATGCCAGGCTGAGTCCAAAACTGAGTTACAGAGTAACAAGGTTTCAATGTCATCTTCAAAGGTTTGTGGGTAGACTGGATGCTCCATAAGAAATGGGTCCAGCAAGAAGAGGGAGGGGCTCGTAGCGATTCAGGACAGAGATCAGGAGGGCTTGAACTGGTATTGGGTAGTAGGAATAAAGGGAGAAGTAGAGAAAAGAGAATCTTCAGACATAAACGTGGGGGACAGGAGGCCAAGATGACTTTGAGCTTTAGGGCCCCAGAGATAACGTGCCATTAATAGCAATGGGAAATTCAGGGGGCAATATAGGGTGATCAACCATCCGGGTTTGCCTGGGATGGAGGGGGTTCCCTAGAAGGCAGAATTTTCTTTACTAAAACCAGGAGGATCCCAGTCAAAAGTCTTGGGATGAGTTGGTGACTGTAAAAGAGCCACAGGTCTTGCTTTTATTTTTAGAAAAATAATTTATATTTTATTTAAATATACTACTACATTACTAAATTTAAATTACTACTAAATCTAGTATTAAGGCTAATTAATGCTGGATTTAGACATAAAACCTAAAAGTAGGACACTTATTCAAAGATGTCTTTCAGCTCCAAAATTCTATAAATCTACAAATACAGCCAAGATTACTTTAACTAGTCATATTTACAGTGTCAGAGAATGGTGAAATTGACAATGAAAGAGTTCATTTCAGAGATCAGCAAGTTGGAAGGCCCCTGCCTTCTGTATTTCACAATTAGAAGTATCTGTAAAATCAGCGTTCCCTTTGCTTGGGTGTAAAAAGAATCGCAAGGTTTGATAACACTTCTCTCCTTTTGCTGTGAACAGTCCTTGATCTCTGGGTTGTTCACATCAATTCTGCCCTGAGGGTATCCACTAATAATGCCCTCAGTATTTGTCTGCTAAATGACATGAGTCACCAGCTACGTGTTCACACAGGGACTGCAAAGGTATGTTGGAAGAGCTCCTGATTTCCCAGGCTCTTCCTGAATCTTATTTTAGATAGTAAGAAGTAATTTTTCAGTGCAGTGCACATGAAATTAAGCATGCAACTGCTATTATTAATGGGATTTGTGCATCTCATTTCCCCCCCCTACACAGTAACATATACACATGTGGGAGGCTGAAGCTCTGCTACAGTTGTTCTATCAGAATTATAAAATCTGTAATCTGTCCCTGGAGATAAATGTGCAATTTATTTTCTCATGGAAGGAAAACTGAGCATTGGTCTCTGACATCTCAAAGGACTTGCTCGAAAGAATCTCTTACTGGCTTTAAGTATTTGAGTTATAAGCTTAATTTTTAAAAATATCCATTTCACTAGAACGTGCTGAAAAATACACAGAGCCCTTTCCTTTGTAATGTGTTGAATTCAGTGTTGACCAGATCCTGCACACCACTTCAACCCAGGAAGAATGAATACCCTCTTTTTATTTACGGATTGCCTGGGTTTCATGACAAGAAAAGCTCTTCCATGTTGCTTTAGTGATGTGCCTCTACAATGGGGGTAAATACCTGTTTTTCTCGGGGTGTAACAGTTTTGGTCTTTGATGCCTGAATTTTGCCTAGAAAATTTTTTTACTTTTTTTAATCTTAAACCAGAACTGGAAACCATTAGTACCCAGTAAATATTTCTGGGGACCTCATCTATTCTCATCCTATTTTGGTTGGTTCAGTTTTGGGCAGTTTACAATTTTAGTAGGAAACCTGGATTAGTTCTAGTGGACAAATGACATGGAATAAAGAAGAGAAAAGTCTAGAGACGGCAGCTCCCAAGAGCAAGAAGCCAGTGAAATGATCTGGCATGAAAGAACATCAATGACCAGGCATGATGGTACCACCTGTGATTTAGAAGGGGGGCTTACTTGTATCCCACTGAGCATTTTGCAGGTTTCTCTTGGCACCATTATTGATCGTGGCTGGAAGCCTCCGGGTGAAAGCCATTACTTCAACTACGAACTTCAGTAACTCTTCTAGCTCCATCATCTGGGCAGGCTTAGCTACCAGATCTCTTTGCTGGGAGCAGATCCACCATCCAGAAGGCCAGTGCTGTTGTTAATGTCGTTCACAGCAAAGTTCTTTTGTTTTGTTTCTGTGAGTTCCAAATTGACAATAAGTATGACTGACATTGGCTCAGGAAATAGAAAAAAGATGTAGAAACTGAAACAGATATTTTTTTCTAACCCAAACGGGCTATCAAAACTCGTAAGGTGTTTGGTTGTCGCTGTTTTTCCCCACAAAAAGAATTTTTTCTACTTAGTTTCCCTTTGTTAAAAACTTAAACTTTGAAATATGCTCTGCCACGGAGTGAAAACCACTGAACAAGTCTCTCCAGCTGCTATGGATGATTTTGCAGCCGTTCAATTAAGTCTCTTCCAGCCTTGAAAAGCTGCTTAATTTGGGGTTGGGCTTTATGTGCCACCCCATTTTGTATTTTCAATGTCACTTTTAACAGGCATGAAGATCATGACCTAGAACTGGAAACCGGGTGCTGTACGTAATGCCCATATTCCATATGCATAGAACCCTTCTCTTCTGTGGTATAAACTCAGGCTGCCCTGTGCCAGAGATGAGCTCACAAGAGCCAAAGCTAAGAGGCAGCTAATCCACCTGTCACACAGTTCCTGTAACTCTTCCAGCCAGTTTATAGCACCGCGGTCATTTCGAAAGCCCTTGATACAGAAAGCCATTTGTTTCTTATAAATGCATATCTAGATGTGGGAGAAAGTAACATCTATTTTTAAAAATTACCGAGCAGAATATCCTGTGTAGTCCTACCAGGCGGGCAACAGCTGCGGGAAAATAGAATATTTAAAATAAGTTAGCAAAACAACAGCCCCTTGGGGACTTTCGCTCCGCCTTAAGATGGTGAAACAAAGCACCTTAAAAGGCTTAGTTTTATACACATATAAGTTATTTAATTCCCAAGGACACTGTTCTCGACATCGAGAATATGTGCATGTGTGTATTTTTTTTTCTTTGAGAACTTTCTTTATTGAAGGTTTGTGTAATCGTTCAGCAGAAATTATGCAGCATCTTTCCTCAAAGAGAGCTGCATTAATGTGCCAATGCCCTTTATTTAATGCACTTTAAAATTCTGACGCGCCTTTTAAAAAGTATGAGCTGTGTTGGGGAAGTCTAATCACCGTTCTGCATGAACGGAAATGTGCTATTTTTGTAAGGGTAGCGCTGGAGTCGAGTTTTAGCATAAGGGTGTCTCTATAGTACAGATGTCCGAAGACACTGGTTCGTTCTGATGCCCAAATCAACCAGCTAGAAATGTTACTTCTGCCAAAATTAGTCAGAGGAACTTCAACTAATCATCATTTAAGCAATTTGGGACCGAAAACTCTTTAAGTCTGTAGGGAATATTTAGAATTAATTCTGCAAAAACTCAGCTTCGAGGGCAAACTTCCCTTGCACTCTGGAGCGTGCAGCCACCCCACAAGATTATGCTGTGTGTTTGTAATGACTTCATACGGATTTTTTAGACGTCTCTTGGGATACTATCGTTTTGGTTTACTGATCTAATCCATTTCCCTTTCTTCTCGATCATGCACTCACCCTTCTCTCTCTGGACGCCTCTCTTTGGGTCTCTTCCCATTTCAATCAGTGTGTCCTTTTTAAAAATGTTTCATTAAGGTTGAAGTTCCAAGGACATCACTTTTCCTCTTTGAATAAAATGTGCCTTCTTTTTTGAATGCAAACTGCCTGTGCCCTCACTGTACAATCAAAACAACAGGAAATACACCCAATGCACTCAGGCAAAATTGGTGTGCGAGTCTCTTGGAAATATCTAGTAACAGGTGCAGTTAGATAGGCTGGCAAAGCATTCTGGTTTCATAACAATTACTAATAAGAAAATAAACGTCAAGTATGCATTATTAAAATATTTTCGGGATTTTTTTTCCTACTAAAAACAACAACAACAACAAACCCAAACCTAGCCAGTAACCAATTCTATAGATCAAAACCCTTAATATAAACATTTGATTCCATCTCTGTTCTCAACACTCTTCTATTTAAAAAAAATTGCATAGATGTTTCTTCTTGTAGGAGGAAAATAGATATAATTTTCACCCAGATCTTTGGAATCTGTGTTATCCATCAAGTCAGTAGGAGATTCTTCTCTCTGTGGCTTTTGATGATTGAACAGTCACATTTGTGCCGTGCACGCCATGTTAATTGTAGTAAACCAGTAGGCATACGTATGTTGTTCCCCTTGTTCGTAAATGGAAACCTTTACCAGTGATCTGGAGGTTTTGTCGTTTCTACGAATGAGGGTTCTAGACAGTCTTAGAACTGGTTCAAATGCACTTTGGTAAGGAAAGCTGCCTTTGCAATTCTTGGAGACTTCAGATGCATCTAGTAGGAAATTCCGGTGTTTAATTTGCCTTCATGCAGCCAGAAGCCTATATCCACACATGGAAATTTGATTATTTTAATGTTATTTGTGATCTTTGTGCTATTTTGTATAGAACCTGAAAAGAAAAGGAGTTTCCTTTTGTAATCAAAAGAGGAGCATAATATATGTCAGAATCTAATAACTTGTTTCTTAGACTTTGGATTTCTACATCTGAATTTAGTGTGCAAGTTTTGCTGCATCCAAAGCCAAAATGTCATATTTTGTTTAAAAAAAAAGGGATGGCTATATTATAGAGATGTTTATAAATTGAAATAAATAGATTTTTTTTTTGGCAGATGGAGAGTATGAGTACTTGAAATATATAGCCGGAGAGTGGCGTGGGAAGGGAGAAACGGGGAAGAGCATGAAAGTGGGGGGCAAGGAGAAAATCTATATACTTCAGCAAAAATGTTTAGGAGCCTGAAATTCTAATGAATGTATTGAATTAACTGCACAGAAATGTGAGGATGTATTTGCTGGAATGGAGTTCTAATTTGACACACTCTACAGGATTTCTAGAGATTAAGGTTGAGGAAGCTTGAGAACGACATGGGTCCAGATATCATCAATGCACTAAAACAGGAAATGCTCACAGGTGAGAGGAAACAATCAATTCTGGTCCTACTTTGAGAGAGAGAGAGAGAGAAAATAAAAAGACCAAACAATTGCTCCAATTCTTTCTGTTCATAAAAGCTCTCTTCACTCCCTCCTTTACTCCTAAATGTTCACATTCGATTTAAATTCTGAAAAGCAAGGGCAGTGGCGAGTCAGTCACATTAAGCAGGGAGTGGGGAACAAACTCTCTTTAGGCCAGTCACCTGTTAAGTTTGGGATAAAACAGAAGTTGAAAAACGATTTTCCCCTCGCACTGTCTTAGTAGTTCCAAAGTATCGAGGACTAAAACTGTTGCAAAGTCTGCGTGTGTATGTCTGTGAGCCCTTTTGTATGAGAGACAAGAGAGAGAGACCAATGAAACAGAGGTCCAGGAGAGACAAGAGAGAGAAGAAAGTTGTCAACATGAATAAAATTGAGGAAAGATTTCCCTGAGGAGCATATATTTATATATATTCACATATTATATTCATATATTAAAGACTGCATGTGAAACTATATAAATGGAATATAAGTATTTCCAGCCACAGAATTAAAAACACAACACATATTGCGTGTGCATGTATATGTGCGTGTATTTTTGTAGTTGTTAGTAGTTTTTTGGAAAGAAAAAGGGAACAAGTGTTGCTTTACCAGTTTCATCATCATATTCACAACCACCAGCTCTGGAGCCTCCTGATTAAACCAATTAGACTTGTTTAGCTGCTCATTACCCACATTGCTCGACCTGCTGCTATGCATAATACGGTTAATCATAATGAAATGAAATCTTTTGATTTTATTAATTTCTTATATAGTATGTCTTCCAGAATTCTTACCAATGCTTGGACATCAGGGAATATTGCTCGTGAACTAAATTTTGCTCCCTCTGCTGGCTATCTCTGAGGGAATGGTAAAACTACTGGCTCATACATAGACAAGGACTATTATTATTTGGGAACACACACACACACACACATCCTTAGGAAAGCAGTACCATTGCATTGAGAGTTAGCCCTGTTCTCTTCTGGCACTGACAACAGAAGCACCACGAGGACATTCTCTACCCAGAATGCTATGGTCGCTGAAGGAAAAAAAGCTCAGGGTGGCCGTGGGAGGGGCAGTCAGGATGGGAGTCCTGGTATCTCTAAGGCTTAGATAAGCATAAGCTCCCACCTCATGAGCTTATTTCATCTTCTTTTCTTGCTGATATCTGTTAGTTCCTAAAGGGGAGCGGGAGAGCTTTATCCTGCAGGATACAAATAAATGTGTTTCTCTTGTGGGGCATGAGAGAGGGTCCTGGAATTAGTGAAAAAGCATGTCCCCCTTATTAGAATCCCTAGTTTTATGCAAATGTGAGTTATTTATATGAAATAAGTAAAGTTAAAAAGAGTGAGTTAATTTTTCAAAATGAATTAGAAAATTTGAAAAAAATCAGGGAGAATCCTGGAAACATAAATTTTCATTTAAAAAGGCATTTTGTTTAGCAATAAAACTAGTTCAATGGATACTTAAGTTTCTATATATTTTATCTACAAATCTTGATGTTAGGGAAAAAATAAAGCAACTGTGGGAATATTTTAATAATGGATAGATTGGGTTAACCTAACATAAAATGTATTTTTGTCTTGAAGTTAGGAAAAACTGCCTTTCTCTCTGAAGTACACAAAATGATTTCTTGCCCTTTGTGAGAAGATTAAGGGAGCTAAATCTTAGCTTTAGATTTGGAATCATTAAGGAGATTAAAAAAAAAAAAGGAAGGAAGGACAGAGAGCATGGACAAGAAGCATGTTATCTACCATACAAATTAATTCAAATTCTTTAATAAAGTTTCTTAATATGACAGAAAATTTCACTTTCCCCTCCCCTCTTACTCGATGGCTTTCTTAGGGGGAAAAAAAAGCCGCGACCAAAAAAGATAAAGATAATAAAAGAAATGAGTCTATAAAAATCTGAATAAATGGGAATTTATACGTTATTTAATGCTAATCTGCTCCAGTTTTTATGTTTGTTATGTGTACCCACATCCATGCCTGGCATTGGCATTTAATGAATTGTTTTGGTATTGAAATATACTCTCTTGCCTTTTAAATTCATGCAGACCTTACTTGTCCTTCAGAAAGGAAAACATCCTGTTTTGGTTAATGGACTAAAAAAAAAAACAACAAAATAAATTGTGACAGCAATTAGGTTTCTCAGTGAGCATGCTCAGTGGGTCTCTCGTGGTTGCTAGGCAACCAGCTGAAGGTGTGTAGCAAAAGAGGGCCCCAAATGTAAAAACACGAGCACCTTTGGCATAGGTTTCACCTAGTCTGGAAGCCCATGTTCATTTATTGAATTAATTGTGGGATGTCCTTGGATGCCTTTCATGAATTCCCTTTCCACATTTTTGGGGAGAAGGTTGGAGGTCAGGGATAGGGGACCCAGCAGGAAGGGTTCAAGAACCCTAGTGAATACTTCCAGAAAGAGCACCGTGTTTGAACTGGGTTGCAGTTTTACAGTGTGTGCGTGTGACAATTTATATTTCTTTGCGGGAAGTCGTGGTTCGCTCTTAACCACCGCACTCGGGCTGCTCAGGTGGTTCGGGCACGATCCGCATCCCACCCCGCCTGGGCGTAATGCATACGTCGTTGGACATATAAACCATTCCAATAAATCCATGTTCACATCCTCGAGTCCGATCACAGAAAATTCCCAGTTAAACCACATTGTTAAATTCAAGGTTGCAGCCCGTATTCAAAAGCCCATTCACACACTCGGGGGTTCTGGTGAAGAAGCACTTACAGTAGGTCAGAGAGCTGTGCCGTGAAGTCAAGAGGAATCAACTTTTAGAAACCACACAAAACGGTTCGTCTTTGGTGAGCACAATGCCATCTCCATCAGCACCTCTAAGTAGCAGCTCGACCAAACACCTGGTTCGGTCCACAGTGACAGCTCACTGTCTCTCCAGTGGTAACAATTTAGAGGCACAATGCTAAACAAGATATATACATGATGTCAAATATTGGCTGCACACATCTAAGCCAATCACTTCTAAATAAATTAACCATGGCACAGCCTAATACGATCCACCTGCTTTCTTCCTTGCGTCGTTCCAGACCCTACCTGGACCCCCCTTTGATTAAATGTCAAAAGCTTGCCTTGTGCCTACAGATTCCACTGAAGGCGGCTAACAGAAAGGTTCCTCCTGTGACTCCATAAAACTGAAATAAATTCCACTGGCATCTTGTAAATTTTTATTTTCTACAATGACTGCAGGCCCCATCTGCGGCCCAGCTGTTATTAGAACGGAAAGCGTTGGCCCTTCTGCATTACAAAACAGCATAGAACAGTAATTGCCAGTGGAAGAGATTAAGTGTAGACACTAAAAATGTTTACTCGCAATGAATATGCATAACGATGGGTAGGAAACAGCACTGGAAGATTAAAAAGAGAGAAGGGTTTGTTTACAAGGCTGGGGAAAAAAAAAAGAGTGGAATGTCAGTTGGCCCCGAGCCTGAAATAGGAACGAAAAACCTTTGGGCAAGGCATTAGGGAGAAAAACAGATGGTTTGTGAACCTTTTATTAGATAGAAAAATCATTAATCAAGCCCAGGCTGGAAATGGCAGGGTTTTTGGTAGTTCATATTTTAGTTTATTTTTTCTTAAAGTGACAGTATGCCTTTTTTTTTTTTTTTTGGTTTTTTTGGGACAGTCATCTATGGATCTTATGTCGATAGACACTGCTTTGGTACACGTTTCACATTAAAGCCAGCTTCACTTCATGTTAGTGTGAGCACTGATTTGTTATACAGAGAAAATTCCTCCAAAGGGTTTCACATTTCAGCACCTGTTTTGCCTGTATAGCAATTAAAAAAAACTGCGGCATGGAAAATTTTTTTGTTCATTCATATCCTATTCCTTTGCTTTTGAAACTTGGGAAGAAAATGAAGAAGAGGAAACTTTTGCATGTAAGGCCTTGATGACTAGATTGATTCATAATGATTTAAGCAAAATATGTAGTAACAATGATCTCAAATTGATTCATCTCCTGAGAGGGAAATTCATTGGAAAAAAAGCTCTCAAGACATGAAGGGTCCCATTTGAAACTGTACCTCCCATAAAACTAATCGGTGCCCTTTGGGCTTGGAAAGCTTGTATTTTACATTTATTTTTAATAATAGTAGTGAAAAATCTCAGGGAAGAGCATGTCCTGGAGATTAACAAAATCCTGGAATTAATGGTGCAAAGCTCATCATCTGCTGCTAGCCAGTCATCAAACCCTAGGAAATGCCCTGTGCCAAGGACATTATTGTTTAAATGAAATACATATAACATTAAAACACCCTCATGTGTTTTAAATACACAATGTATGTGTGTTCACATATGCATCCATTCACATACACCTATAGACACACACACACACACACACACACTGTGTCAACTTCAGGAGTAGTATGATGGCAGGGTAGGAAAATATCAGAATAAAAGGGCCTATAGCCAGACACAGAATTAAGCTTGATACCACAGTCCTGGAGTTTTGCTGTGGTCTGCCATGTACTTGGAGCTCATAGCTCATTTTTACTTTGGGAAGCTCCCCTTGAACTCAACTGTAAAGGGTTCCCGGTCCTGGTCCATGTATTTAGTATAGGATGGGGATTGACTTCATCTGGGTTGTCACTCCTAGAGCTAAGCACTGTTGTTCTTCCATGAATATGCAGTGGGGCAATTTCTGTGTAAGGAATTAGAAGGTACTTAGAAAGTATCTCATTCATGTTTTCACTCTTTTAGTGGAAAAATTTTTTTAAAGATTTTATTTATTTATTTGACAGAGAGACACAGCGAGAGAGGGAACACAAGCAGGGGGAGAGGGAGAGGGAGAAGGAGGCTTCCTGCTGAGCAGGGAGCCCGACTTGGGCCCCATCCCAGGATTCTGGGATCATGACCTGAGCTGAAGGCAGATGATTAACTGACTGAGCCACCCAGGCACCCCAGCTAGTGAATAAAATTATTTTAAAAAATTTTCCAGGGACGCCTGGGTGGCTTAGTTGGTTAAGTGTCCTGGGATCGAGCCCCGCGTCGGGCTCCCTGCTCAGCAGGAAGCCTGCTTCTCCCTCTCCCTCTGCCTGCCGTACCCCCTGCTTGTGTGCTCACTCTCTCTGTCAAATAAATAAAATAAAATAAAGTAAAATAAAAATAATTTTATTCACTAGTAAATATCAGCAATTCATAGGGAAAGTTGTTTTTTTTGGCAAAAAGCTCATAGAGAACCCATTGTTTTCCTGTCCTTATTTCCCATGAGAGGAATTGTGGAAGTTAAGGTCAGAAAACACCTGCTACGTCATCTGATTTTTCCTCTGATCAATATACCTATATTCCATGTTAGGGAAAATAGACCCATTGAAATGGTCACATTAAAATGAGAAGCAGAGTGAAGAGAAGGGTTTCTGACTACAGGTCTCTGTTCTGATGTCATTACTATCTCCCTCTGATGATCATTCCCTGAAAGTCTGAGCCGCATGCCTTCCCTTTCCTTATCCCCTAGTCTCCTTCATGGACTTACTTATCTTCGTGCAGTTTGTTTGGGGTTAATGTCATTATCAATAAAGAATGCCAGAGAGGAGTGGGATCAGCAGTGACCTTCTGCACAGATTCCAAAACCTTGCCAACCTACCTCCGTGTCCTGGGCTGACTCATTCTAGAAACAGAAGTTCAAAGACATGGCTGCCATGCTCCTTTAAAACACTTTAAAGCACAGTTAACGTTTTCTGTTTTCTGACATTCTTTTTCTAAAGAGATGCTTAAAGCAAAAAAGGTTTCCTGCCACGAAAATGACACTAATATTTCATAAATCAAGAACTAGGGTAATGTTTTGGCTGCTGCAGAGACGTTTACCTTATGTCGTTTATCTAAATGCTTTTCGATTAAAACATGACACAATTTTTGGACTGTCTTTAACCGGAAAAAACAATTCCAAGAACTTTCTTATTTCAGAGCCTGAAATTCTTTAGTATATTTCTCACCAGAATTCACTGTGGAGTATACAGACTTTCAGCTCATTGAAAAAGGCTTCCCAAATAATAAATCTTTTCCAGTGATTATTCATGTGCACTAAGTCAAATAATTTACTAAAAGTCAAGAATAAACCTTCAGCTGAAAACCATATAAATATGTTTGTAAACTTTTGAGTTAATTGCAATGTCAAGAGTTTTGTTCCTCGGGCGCCTGGGTGGCTCAGTTGGTTAAGCGACTGCCTTCGGCTCAGGTCATGATCCCGGAGTCCTGGGATCGAGTCCCACATCGGGCTCCCGGCTCAGCGGGGAGCCTGCTTCTCCCTCTGACCCTATCCCCTCTCATGCTGTTTCTCTCTCTCTCTCTCAAATAAATAAATAAAAAATTAAAAAAAAAAAAGAGTTCTGTTCCTCAAAATGCTTTCTATATTGACCTATAAAAGAACTGATCTGTTTAAAAAACAGATTTTTTTTTTGTATCAGAAAGAGCAAAAACAAAACAAAACAAAACAAAACAAAACAAAGCAAAACCCCAAACACTTTAAAGGTAATAAAGCTTTCTTGAGTGAGCATCTGCTAAAGGAAGTATTAAAATCACAGAAGTGATTATGAATTTTGAAGCTTTTTACCTATTTGAGAAATATGGGGGAGAATGAGGTGTTGGAGTCTGTGCTGTAGGGTAAAAATAGGATTTTCTGGTATTACATACACTTTACATTTTTTTCTTGCCTAGCTGCTTATAACAAGGATTTTATCTCTGACCCTTTCTTATCTTATTTTATCTATGGCTAATGCATTTCGTTTTCCTTTAAGGGTTTTACCAGTTGATTTTGACACATTTAGATTTTAGGAAGAAAAACACACTTATGAAGTAGCTATTTCAAAACATTGAGGAGAGTAACAGTTACCAAAAAAAAAAAAAAAAAGCATTAAGATTCTGCCATAAACCATTCAGCAGCAAACGGAAAACTACAATTAAGGCCAACCTGCTTCTCTGGGGAATAGTGAAGAACAATTTCTTTTCCGTCTATGTGCACCATAGAAAACTGCCCACATAGTTCCTGAGTCCTGAGCTAATAACTCTGAAGTGAACTTCCTGTGGGAGATGAGCCCCCTCAAGTTTGCAAGGGGCTGAAGAAGCTGGCTGTGGCTAAGAGAATGAGGGAGAGGAGCAGGTTCTGGAAAGAGAATGTGCAATGGCTGTGTAAGGAAGGGTAACTAGGATTGCTAGCCTTGCATATGTTATGAGACACCGTTAATAACAATGATCAAAAGAAAAAGGGTGTCTTAGCAGCTACATTAAATTACTATGGAAATTGGCATTTTGAAATGAATTCAGGATGAGACAGTAAAGAAAGAGGCTCTCTGGGTAGTACAGGTCACATTGTAAGGCCAGAGAATAATTCTCAAAGTTAGAGTAGTTGTGATCAAGCAGAGATCCTTCTTTCATTTTTCCATATGCTTATAGCATGAACAGGAAGATGGGCTTCACCAAAACACCCGGATGAAGTAGGATGCTTCAACAAGATTATGTTCTCTGGAAGATATGGGAAATACTCAATACCATAAAAATAGGTGAAAATACTTATAAGAAGAGCTGGGTGAAAGACTGCAACAGTCTGTATTTCCAACTTAACAATTACTAAATATTATCAAACTCCAGTTTTGAAATGAAATTTTTTTCATGGAAGCGAAAGATTTTGAGAAAATTTGACTTTGATATGAACACTTTGTATTAATAAAAAAAATAAAGCACAGACGAGAGCTAGTGTATCCTTCAATGGAAAAATGGAAAAGATAAAAAATAATTTTGAGTTGCATCGCATTAGAATCTGATTGTCAAGATGTTTTCTATATATTTTTTCTATCAATATTTATCAATCCCCGGTAGTCCTTTTTATGTGGGTGGGTTTTAAAAATCATGATTAAGTGATTTTACTGAAGTTACAAAACTGGTATTTTTATAAATTATCAAAGTAGCTGATGAAAAAGGGTAAAAAAAGTCAGAAAATGATGTGGATATTTGCCTCTGCAAACCAGAAATGCAAAGGCTGGCTGAATGTTTTCCCTGTTGCATGAAAGTTTTTGTCCCTGTTGTAGAGCTGACCTGGATTTCTCTAATTACCACTATGAAGCTATGAAAGATTGCCTTCTCAGAACTTTCTAGAAGGAGGGACAATTGCTTCATAATCGATTACTAGTACTCTAAGAAGAACAAAATCCTCCATGAAGCACTTAAAACTTATATACCTTAGGCAAGGGGAGCATTATCAGGCCAAGTTAAACTTTTCTTTTAAATTCAGTGGGGGTACTCTGGGGTTTCTTTTGATCCTTGACACATACTTGAAATGGACATCTGTTGACAGAAAGTAAGTAATATTTTTAATTTGGATGATCTGGATTTGGTAATTATTCTAGAAGAAGCTTTATCCAGTTCTCTCTGGACAGCAATTATATCCATTCTGGGTGTACCCGTGTCTTAGGACTTTGTCGAGTGCTATCTCCCAGTCATTGCTAGATGTTTAGAAATATACTTTCTGGACTATTAAAGGGAAAGCCTTCCCAGGAACATCCTGAGAACTAGTTGCCATCAGAGTCTTTGTGACTGCTGATGTCACTATATTATTTGTGGGACAGGAAAAGAGCCACCAGTACAACAAACTTTAGAAGCTATCCATACATTGCTAACTATGTTCTCTGCTCGTGACCGTCTCCCAGTTCCTGCAGGATTTTAACACACAAGCCAGTAAGGACCTGCATAGCTGCAGTGGGCTCAATCACTCTGCATTTTCATGGGTCAGTAAATTTAACTTTGCAAGTGTGTGTGAACAGCGTTTTTTGATAAACACTTAGCCTTCGTCCATGTTTTTTAGTCCTGGTTACATATTGAAAATTATCTAGGGATTTACATTTTAGAAAATATTCAGATATAGGGGCATCAGACCAATTGAATGAAAATATGGGGGTGATGCCCATACTCCTGCATTTAAATAAAGCTCTACTGGTCATTCCAATGCACAGCTATGTTTGAGAAGTACTACTCTGTAAGGTTTCATGAACCAGAATGGATACACAACCTTCAGATAGGGAAGGGCTATTTTTTGGTGCTCTCACTCATATATTGACTGTGGAATAGTCGTTCAAATAAATAGTATACCATCAGTCAGAAAGAATTAATACACTTCTAGGAGTGCTCAGTTTATACTATAAGAATAACTTAAAGACCCAATAATTTCAAGCTCCTGGAACAAGGGGCATAGTTGTCAGAGTATAGATAAATATTTAACAGATATACTGGGAATATCCAAAATGATATTTGCAGTATGTCCAAACAGCTTTGCCCTGTTGACTCCATTTGCTGTTTTTGCCCCAGTCTGAAGACTTAGCAGGTGCCTTCTACACCTCACCTTCCTCATCATCAATGACACTTCCATCCCT
Source organism: Neomonachus schauinslandi (assembly GCF_002201575.2). Lineage (NCBI taxonomy): Eukaryota > Metazoa > Chordata > Mammalia > Carnivora > Phocidae > Neomonachus > Neomonachus schauinslandi. Next base: position 19,247,337 of record NC_058416.1, on the reverse strand, counting down.
GAGGAGTCTGACTCGAGGAGAGAACTGCCGCGGCTGTGGAATGAACAGCCACGCAGCCCTTTAAAAACCCTGTGTGCACCTCCAGGTCAAAATGTCTTTCATTCACATTCTGCAAGAGGCTACATTTTCATTCCAAGAATGACTTTTGATTTTTTTTTTCAACTGTGTTTTCAGAATGGAAAAAATGTGGAAAGATACGGTCTTCTGGGGGAGTAGATCATCCCTGGGAATGACTTGGAATGAGTTTTCCTGATGAGTTATGAGAGCATGAACGCATATCCTGTTTTCCTTCTCAATTCAGACAGGTTTTCACAGAGATGCCTGTTTGCTCCAACTCATTCATGATGTTTGCACTCCTTTTTCTAAGACATCTGAAACATTGGCTCAAAGGTTCCATCCCAGGTGTGATGAGGATTTCTGGAAGGACAGTTCTTGTTGAATGTTATTATTGTCTGCATTTGATTTTTCCTTTCTAAGGAATTCCAAAACGAGTGATCCACTCTCCACATCCCAGATGTTGTTGTAAACCAGAATTTTGGAACATTTGAACTAAAATGCAATCCCCTAAAGTTCAACTGAGTCCCAGCTCTCAAACCAAACACTGACAAAAATGTATTTGTGCAATGGTTCACATGACTTCCTCAGTGCACCGTGTTCCGGGCCGTGTGACTCAGTCCCAAATGAACTGACACACCGTACTGTAAATTTTATAACAACCAAACACCAGGATGCTAGAAATGAGGCCTTGGCTCAAGTGTTTGGAAAGACGAAAGCTCTGGAAATATCCTTTAATGTTGATTTTTATGAGACCTTTAAGCAATGTTGTTTTAAAAAACACCTAAAAAAGAACCCCTAAAAAGTTCAAGTCTGTTAAAAATTTTCCTACATAGTGCTGGCAATCATTTCAGTAAGACAAGTATTTTGAAGAACACATTCTAGGGGATGAGTGTTAGTCATTATTATCTTGTCCAAATTTAAGCAGATCATTTTGGAAAATGTAAATACCCGTGATTTAAAAGCATTCAAGAGACGGGCCAATATATAATTAATAAAAAATGCTTTTGAAGGTTTACATGCAGTCTTCAATGTTAGAATTTAACGCGTGCAAATCTCAGTTTTCCATTCCTCCTTCTGCCCGCCATTCACCTGTGTTTGTCTAATGGAAACCAGTTACTGCAGCTCTGGTTACACATCTGTTTCATGCATGTGCGATTACAAGCCGTTTTAGCAACTAGTAAAACTACAGGTGTCTGGGTTTTAATGTAACCATTTTAAAGGAGCAGTTCATGGGCCTCTGATTATTATTTTTTATAGCTGGCAATGTTCCTACCATAGACGGCCAGCTCAGGAGTTAGACGTAAGTCTGTTGTTCTCTCATCTGGTAGAATCTCTGAAGCCAGTTGTAAATTAATTTTTTAAACTTTGAATCCACACTGCTGAATACAGCTATCATTGTATTGGGCCCAGACAGCCTCTACTGCCGTTTCCACATGTCCCCAGCAACAAATAATTAACTGGATTTTGAATGCTGGATGTTAAAGGACTAAGTATGTGTATCTATTTGGCTTGCTTACTTCCAGACCAGAATAAAGACCACAATTACCATCACATCACTTTGATAAATAATGTTGACACATGGTTTCCTAGCAGCTGTGGAATGTCCATTCGTGCCCTTACCATCAGAAGTTCAGTCCTGTGTGAATGAAAAATTTGATTTGGAGATTTCTTCATTTTACCTCTCATCATCTAAGTGCAGCTGGGAGATGTAAGAGTTCCAAGGACTGTTTTAACAACTACTGAAATCCATTATTTACAAATCAAATACTCAAATAACACATTCATCTGCTCTTAGAAGAGAAAGCTAGGTGTGTGTGAATTACAAGAGGAGAAAACTGATTTACAGATTAATCTAATTTGATAAAATTAGGATTTAAAATGTGTAAAAATCCTGCCCAGTGCCACAGACTCAGCACGCATTATAGGAGGTACAAGTCAAAATCAATTACAAATTTGACTTTGCCGCACAGTAATAGAGACACGTCGCACTGCTATATTTAAAGCTCCGGTGACATTTCTATTACAAATATAAGCATCATTTTCTGGGGATTTATTGCTCAGCCATAACAATTTTTAGACAGGATCATTTATGAAATTCTAGGCTCCCAAACCAGATATTTTTATTTACTTCTTTTAAATTAATAAACAGAGCTTAAATGTTCTGGATGAATGAAAACAAATTAATAGTGATAATTGTGAAAGTTTCCTTTATTAAATAAAGTTTAGCCATTTCACAGAAGCATTAGAGACTGTAGTTAATTTCTTGGTAATATATTTTCATTTGCTCTTTATCCATAACAGCATGATGATGTTTCTATGGCAGACATGGAACCTAGGATTGATGACACCCCAAACATTTTAATCCTCCATATGCTAATTAGTTACTCAAATTAGAGAAAAATTTCCTTCTATCTTATGATAGCTTTAAAACACAAAATAAATGAAGACAAACTTTCTAGAATATGTGGGAATTTGACTCTGGCGTTATTTTGAATAATCTTTGAAACATGTCAAATCCCTGAATAAAATCATCAGTAGTGACTGTTGTCTTCCAGATAAAGTCGTCATTTTTACATCGTCAAACTCTGTTCCCACCTTCCCTTTCCTCCCGCAGTTTTCCCTGCTTCACTTTATGGCTCCCACTCTACAGCTAAGCTAACTCCCAGCAGCTTCTCAGACACATCTGACTTACGTGCACCACTCATTGGTTTCAAATCCTTCTCATTCTCCCAGCCCCAGTTTGACCGCCACCACCGCCAAAAATGTTTTCCCGACCCTCCTTACATAAGTAACTTCTTCCCCGTGAACATGGAAAATATTTGCTTTTTACAGTAGCTATTTATGGATGTATTATCCGTGTCCTGTATACCAAAGAGGTGCTCAATGAAATCTTGTCAGTCACATAAATGAATGAATGAATGTCTGCTATGGAAGACATCTCTTTTTGGACTTATTCTTTCTTTTAGGGTCAGGCAGTAGGTAACAGAGTATGACACAGAAATATGTTAATGTAGATATGTAATATATATGTTCATAATATATCTCAAGTCTTAGCCCATCCCAAAGTAAATAACATTTTGAAAAAAAAAGTATAATGGCAGCAAATTTGATTTGCTTTTTTGTAGGTCGGATCTTCTTACTCATCAAGGCTAGAAATACTAACCTGGCCCTTTCCATGTGATGTATCTGAAATGTCATCCTTATCTGCCCCCTGTCTTTCCTGCCTCAAGTCAGGCCTGTGCCATCTCCTGACAGCAAAATATTTTCCTAACAGTCTCTTTGATTCCAACTTAACCATCCTTCATGGACTGTCAGAGTGAACTTCCTAATATGCAGATGAGGGTATCCCAGGCCCTGATTAGAGATCTTTGATGACTCAAAGTAAATTTCTCATGGTCCACACGTAAAGTGCAGATCCCTTTGCTGTCATTCAGTGCTTTCAGTCATTCCGCTCCGTTCCCCTCGCTTCCCATGTGTGCCCTATGTCCTGTCTCATGACAAACTTTGCCTCACCTGGAAAATGCCATTATACCTCCCTTCTATGCACAAGAGCACCCTGCCTCCCTTTTTGCTTATCAAATCCTTTCTGTTGTTCCAGGTGTGGCTGCAGAGCTCCCTTCTCCACTGTTTCTCCTCTGATCCTTCCATTCAGAACATATTGCATTTCTTTTATACCTGTTTTCTACACCTCCATTTCACTGCACCAAGCCTTATGGTGAGGACTTGTATTTTCCACTCCACCAGATTATGTGAATACTTCTTGAAAACAGAAACCGTGTCACCAACATGTTTGGGTCTCCTTGCATCAATAATGTCTTTTTTTTTTTTAAGATTTTATTTATTGAGAGATAGAGAGCATGAAAGAGAGAGAGAGAGAGAGCATGGGCAGGGGGGAGGGGCAGAGGGAGAGGGAGAAGCAGACTCCCCACTGAGCAGAGAGCCCGACGCAGGGGCGGGGTGGGGGGGACTCGATCCCAGGACCCTGGGATTGTGACCTGGGCTGAAGGCAGACACTTAACTGACTGAGCCACCCAGGCAGCCCAATAAAGTCTTCTCATATGACTTTTCACATAGTACTTCATTTCCTTGTGATGAATTCACTCACACCTTTTAGGTGTATAATATACTTTAATGAGACTTGTGTTCCTAGGTTAAAGAAATAGCTTCAGAAAATTCTGATTAATAATCATAAGTTAATAATGTGTTTAATTGATGAAGATGGAATGGATTTGACTGAATTACCTCTGTGTCAGTTCTTTCCTGCCTAAAATCTATTGATTAATGAGGAAAAAAAAAGAAGTTTGATATTTAGCCTCTAAGTTTTTTTTTTTGGAATATAGGGCAGTTTGGAATAGAATGGTCTTTGTATGGGTAAGTATAATAATACCTTTAGTGTTGGTACTTTTACTTAGGTTTGGAAACTCAGGTGGAGTATAATACCTATGGAGTAAGTGATGACCTCATTCTCCATGGCAATAATCTACCTTTCAGAAAAGGTCAAACAAGCTCCTTTATTTTTTTTATTAACCGTTTTATATTGAAACAAGCTCCTTTTGTAGAGAACAAAAGTAGGCTTGAATTTAACTTTGCTGGTTGTCTGGACTGTAAAAATGGAAGTATAAGCCAAGCCACCAAATGAAAAGAAACAGGGGGTCTCTTTCATTTGGAAGAGAAATTGTAAAACACTGGTCACACCAGCCATTTATTCATTTTTATATTTAATGCATTTTAAGAGTTGCTATTGCAACTATAATATTTTAAATGCTTAATTTTGTCTGTGTGTGTGTGAGAGAGAGAGAGACTAAGGCTAAGATTCTGAATGTAGGATGGATAGCTCATTCTCAGGATGCAAAAGCCCAAGCACTTTTATGTATAAAGTCCTGTCCTATCAGTAAAGTTTTATAATTCCCTAAGGAGATATTCTAGCACATGTCTAATGTCAGATTTCTACAAAGGGCAAGGAACATTCCTTAGATGGGATAGAACTCTCCGATGACATTGGCAGTGAGGATGGGGGATTATTTTAGCTGGATAATCCTGGAAATTCTGCATTATGGCATTTGGTGGTATGAAACTGTGCTTGATTTATCTTACAGATAGGAATACAATACCCGGAGAATGGAAATAACTTCTCTAGACAGGGGCCAGTCTGGACCAAGAGTTGTAATTTTCTCAATGCTCAATTTTTAACACAAATCATTCTTCTCACCATTATAAATTTGGGGGGTTCCTCCTTTGTAAACACTGTGATCTATCCCTTTAATTGATTTTATTCCCTTTTGAGCTTGGCAGCAAGTTGGAGGTAAGCACAGCTGCCTGACTGCTGAGCATGCTTCCAGATGCTTTCAGATTGAGACAGAAGCTCTTTTATCCTGTAAACTCCAGCTGAATCAGGAGGCCAGAGGTCAGGACTACCTGTACACATTTTCTTTAACATCTCCAGCCAGCTTTGCTGACAGCATTGTATGGCTCCACATGTCCTAATTCAAGAGCGACTTAGTTATCCAGGGATTACTGGTGAATTACAGCATGTTGGAAGTATCACAAAGCTCTACAAATGAGTCAACTCAACTTAATTGTAAAGAAGGTATTACTTTGCATATTCTTTATAACAGTGCTGTCCAACAGAACTTTCTGTAATGATGGAGGTGTCCCGTATTGGTGCTGTTCAATGTGGTAGCCATTATTAACATGTGACTACTGAGCACTTAAAATGTAGCTAGTGTGACTGAGGAACTGAATTTTACATTTAATTTAATTTAATTTTAAATAGGTACATGTGATTAGTGGCTACCATACTGGACAGAGCAGCTATATAAGAAATACGTGCTTGAAATGTTACAGGGACAAAAGTTTTATAAATGGTTGATAGTTATTAGAAATAACTAATCTTTCTTATATTTAATAACTGACATGTATCCTCATTGATAAATCAATGTAATAGGATGAGTAATAATGATCCATGTGATAATATGGCTGAATTATTCATTGAAACTGTAGTGCTACCATCAAATAATGAACCTGTTTGCAACATTTCTATTATTTTAGAGTCAGAGCATGTTTTAGAGAACAAAAGGATCTGGAGGCAAAGGATTTGGATTTGAATTTGGCTCTACTATTTAGATCTGAATTTGGCTCTAACCTTGGGCAATTAAAAATATTTATTTAAGTTCTTTTCTTTTTTTATTGCCAGCTTGCTTTTCATTTTCTCTTCCTCTCTGTATCAGTTAGCTATTACCTCACTAATGCTGCATAAAAACCACTCCAAAATATAGTGGCTAAACATAACAATTGTTACTTCTTGTTCATGCACCTGTGTTTCACCAAACTGCAGATATTCAGTAGATCGAGGCTAGGCTCAACTGGTGTTGGCACCAAGCTGCAAGTTAGTCCAGGTCTGCTCCATATGTCTATCATGCTCCTGGTCCCTGGGGGCTGGCTTGAGCATCTTACTCTCATGGTGATGGTAGAAGTGCAGAAGACAAGGCAAATTGCACCATCTCTTGATAATTTCAGGTCTGCTGAGATCTCACTGGGCAAATAAAGTCACATGACAAAGCCTGGCATCAATGGAGCATGGTATTATATGCAAGGAGAGAGTGACTATTTGCCAAACAATCATCTTATTGCTTGGCCACGCTCTCTAAAACCCCATCTTCCCCAATTAATTGGCATCTACCACCTGATAAGCTCAGTGTTCATTTGTAAAATAAGAATAATAGTAATAATCCCTGCTTCACAGGACTATTTTAGGAGTGCTTAAAATCTTAGACAAAAAGCTGTTTAAAAACTAAACTAAAGCAAGTGAGAAAATAATAAAAAATATTTTAAGGAATATTGTCCCCTATCATAGTTGTCACTTTATAAACAGAACAAACTTTAAAAAGTACATTTCTTTATCCTACTCTGGATAATTAAACTTAACTTAAACTTATGATCTTCCATACCCAATCAAATAATTTACCCCTGGGCATTAAAGGAAACAAGTCTCCAATATTCATTCTATACCTTCTAAGCAAGAGGCAGCAGTGTGGTTAGAAAAGCTGACTCCTGCTTAAAGAATGGAACAGGTTGGTCTAAGAATAATCCCATCCTTTTTGTTAGTCCTTTGTTTGGAAATGAATGTGTAATGTGGTTTTATCCAATGAGACCCAGCTAGAGGTTATTGGAGATTTCTAAGGATGTTTTTCTATTCTTGAAAGAGTTGTGGGAAACCATTCTTTCTCCCTCTAAATGTGAGTGAAGAAGCAATTTGTCTTTGTTGCTGTTAGAGGTATCCTGCAATTCTGGGTCAGAGAAAGCCTGAGCTAAGAGAATCACAGAGAAATAAAATCACAGTCCTGATAGAACTTTGCCCAAAGCGCACTCTACCTGTGAACGTTGAATTATGTAATTTATTAATTGTGCTAATCATTTAAGCCTCTTTGAGTCAGCATTTATGTCTTGGTTCTCTTTTAATTATTCATGCTACTTCATTACTTCCTTCCCCATTCATTCATTCATTTATTCATTTGTTCATCTAATGTGATCACATCAAAGTCAGTGGAGTGCATAGGTCATTCCAGATATTAGGAAAGATGCAAACTAAATTTAAGAAACAAATTTTTAGCAATTTTGGGTAAAATCACTAAGTGAATTTATGCTTTAACAAAATCCTCTATTTCAAACACTTGGCAGCCAAAGATGGAATTTTTTTAAAAAAAGGGAAAACCAAAATGATATAGGTAAGTACAAAAATGAGTAAACATATCTGTGGATCACAAATAAAACAAGAACATAAAGTGTGAGCAGGGATGGAGGTGCAGACCTGCCAGATTCCATCTCTGGAAACAGGCAGTGGTAGCTTGGGGCCTACTGCATCAAGACAGAGGGCCGATCTAGCCCAGCGTACAGCTTGAAGCCAGGAACTGAGGTAGGCCCACCACCTTCTGAAATGAGATTGAAAAAAGTTATTGCTGACTCACTGCCTGAAATCATAGCTTTATGGGACTCTATGGGCCCAGGCAGACAAGCAGACAAAAACACTGCCTCAACACAAAGAACTGAGCCAACCCCTCTATGATTAGATTTGTGGTATCTCTGAGGTCATGATGGAGCATGAGAAAGGATACACTTTTCTATCACCTGGATGTTGATTAGGTGTCAGTCTCAACAATAGACTGGGAAGAGAGAACCCAGGAACATACACAAAAAGAGAAAAGGAGATAGAACTGAGGGAGGATAGAAAAATTCTGCATTAAAAATAAATATCCAAAACAGGAGAAGAAATCTAATGCTAAACAAAATAATCAATAAAATTACCAGACAGAAGAGGAATTAATTTAATGGTATAGTCAGAAAAAAGATGAAAATGAGAATGTTTAGAATGTTTAAAGAGATAAATAAAAAGATTATATTCATTTAAAAAGAAAAAGATTATGGAACAAAGGCAGGCAGAATTGAAACAGGGATAGAAGACATAAAAAAATAGGGATCTTAAAAATAAAAATATGGCTATTGAAATAAAAGTAAGGTTCAATAAATATAGTAACATCTATAAATGGACGGTTGGTGTTTTAGATAATAATACTAAGTAATAGCCAATGTCTCAGCACCTAAAGCTTTAAGAAATTGATGTGACATGTCTTTCTTTCTCTGTTGCAGAGACTAGAGAAGGAAGAAAAACTGTAACTTGGGTAAAAATATTAAAAGGAGAATAAAGGGAGGAAATATAGATTAATCATACTTATAAACATAGTTGCATGCATCCTAAATAAAATATCAAATTATATCTACTAGTGTATTTTTTAAAACATGAACAAATAGAGTTTACTTTAGGAATGTAAGACTAATTTAACATCAGAAAATTAATGTAATTTTCATTAGCTGATGAACAGAAAAAAGGATGTGATTATCTTAATAGATGCAACAAAAGTGGTAAAACTCTATATTTAAAAAACAAGATCAAAATACAAAACTCAGAGCAAGTTAGAAATAAAAGGAAATTTTTAGGGCATCTGGGTGGCTCAGCCGTTAAGCATCTGCCTTTGGCTCAGGTCATGATCCCGGGGTCCTGGGATCAAGTCCCGCATCGGGCTCCCCGCTCCACGGGAAGCCTGCTTCTCCCTCTCCCACTCCCCCTGCTTGTGTTCCCTCTCTTGCTGTCTCTCTCTCTGTCAAATAAATAAAATCTTAAAAAAAAAAAAAGAAATAAAAGGAAATTTTCCAAACCTGAAGAGTGAATTATGAAAAACTTTGAGCAAACATCATATATCTGTGAACCATTAATTAGAAGCCTTCCATTTTGGTTAGGAAAAAGACAACAATGGATGCCCGCTATTAATACTCTTCAGTACTCTTTACTGGCAGTCCTAGGCAGTACACTAAGACAAGAAAAAGAAATATAAATAAATATAAATATACACATTGAAAGGAAGAGACAGATGTGTTCTTATTTTAGGTAATATAATTGTTCTACATAGAAAAATCAAGGAACTCTATAGACAAATCATTAGAACTAATAGGAGATTGGATCCAACCAATCCAAAGGTTGTTGGATAAAACATCAATATACAAAAACTGAGTAGTGTTTCTCTCTACATGAAATAACTAATTAAAATGTTCCAAATAGCAACACATACTGTAAAGTACTAGAAATACATTTAACTAAAAATGAGCAAGATTTGTGTGGAGACTCTTACAAACATTCTTGAAAGACACACTAGAATGCTCCAATAGAAAGATAAACCAAGATCCTGGGTAAGAAAAGTTAAGATTGTGAAGATCTTAATCCCTACCTCCACAATTGATCTATGAATTCAATCCTATTTTTTTTTTAATATTTTATTTATTTGAGAGAGAGAATGAGCAGTGGGGAGGGGCAGAGGGAGAGAGAAAGAAAAGCAGACTCTCCGCTGAGCAGGAAGCCCGATGTGATGCGGGCTTGATCCCAGGACCCCTGGGATCATGACCTGAGCTGATGGCAGACGTTTAACTGACTGAGCCATCCAGGTGCCCCTCAATGCTATTTCAATAAAAAATCTCAACACATAATTCTAAAACTACTAAGACACAAAGAACCAAGAAAAATTAGTGTAATTCCAAAGAGTAATACAATAGTAGAACTAACTATATTAGTTCAATAAATATGACTATACTCATTGGTTTACCATGACATTAGATGCTTAAAGAAAGCAATGCTTAAAAATAGGTCCCAGGGTGATTAAATATCCAACTGTCATGGAAAACTAATACCTTCAGGAAAAAAAAAGGAATATATCTTTGTGAGGGCAGATATCTTCCTTAAATAAGATGCAAAAAGCATAAATCACAAAGGATATATTTCATGGAGAAGATGAAGGAGAGGGGTAAGATTTTCAGGATGGAGTGATGAATATGGATTTGTGAATGAAGAAAACACTGGAGTTCAGACAGTATTACAGACAACAAGGCTTCTGATAAAGTTGTTGCTCGGCTCCCTGAGGTGTGTTTTTCCAGGTCTTCCTGTCCATCACCTTCATCCACTTGCAGCTCAATATACACTTCTGGATTCAGACAAGTGGGGAAGGAGAAAACCAGTATTTCCAGGCACACTCTTTTTAGTGGGCAAGTGTGTGTGACTGGAATTCACTTGTCAAGATTACAGAAACAAAAGATATTTTCAGATAGTAATTGTCTGGGGCTTTAGGAGGTCATGGAGTTCTGGACTCGGTCCACAGAGGTAGTTAATAGGGTTGGGGAATTATATGTATATATTTCCAAAAGGCGAATAGAAATTTAACAGTTGCTCAAGCTACGACTACCAAGGCTAAGTAATGTTTCCTTTTTTACCTTTGCATGGAATATATCAGTGACATGTGGTTTTACCAGCTACCTCTCGCTGTTACAGGGCTTTCATGGGCTCTTATAACATTATAGGAAGGTTTGAGCATCTTAGGGAAAAATAATAGTCCAGAAGCCTTGTGGGAAAAATTGGGAAATAGAGATTTGGATCAATGTCCCTGAAAAAAGAAACACAGAGAGAATTCATGATTTATTCAGTCAGATATGGCAGAGCCTGGCTTAAGCCTGGTTCTCCTCATCCATCTGTTCAAGTGTTCTTCCCATTGGTGACAATCCTCTGTCCTGTACTACCTACAGTGTTAGGTCAGGCTCTAGTTCAAGTGTTTTGAAGCAAGCTGAGCCAACTCTGGATGCCTAGGCGGTGTGTTGTGGTAGCAAGAACACTGGACTTAAAGTCATCTATCTGTTTTGAGTCCTGGAAAGTCTACTTACTGGCTTATAGCATTGTCTTCTTCTTCCATAGAATAGAGTTGCACTGAAAAACATCTGCCCAGGTGGGGATTATTTCTTGGCACCATCCTCTCTTGTCCAGGTGCAGTTCATGTCACTTGTTCTAGCCATAGAACGAGAGCGGAAGTTATATATATCATTTCTGAGCCAAGGAGCTTAAACGCATGAATGCTTATTTCACTCCCTCTTTCCCCATCTGCTTTCTGGATGCAGAAGAGTTGAAGTCTAGAGGAAGGTGATGTCCCAGATGCAAAAAACCTGGATCACTGAATCACTTCATGGATGACTCTCCACCAATCGGGAACACCTGTATGGGGCTGTAAGATAACAAAAAAATAAGATCTACTGTATTAAGTTGCCAAAATTTTAATATTGTTTGTTGCAGCTGCTAGCATTACCCTAACTAGTGCAAGTTCTATGACTTTTAATGTGTCATTCATTTTTCTGTGCATCAGTTTCCTTATCTGAAAAGGGAATAATAGTCCTTAGATTCATACAGGATTAGTGTAGGTCTCCAGTGAGATGTAAGAATAGGTGCTTTATAAACTGTAAGATGGCATTATTACTATCTCTGAAGCAAATTGAGGGCAGCCACTTAGAGCTCCACAATTTAAATATCCTCCTAGCAATTATAGGGAGCAGAATAGGAATCGTTCTGCAGCTGCCAACAAAACAGAATCAACTTTAGCATTTAACCACGCCACTATTTCACTGTAATTCCTTAAGCTTCATGCTCACTCCCCATTATAGTGACACCTTTTCAATCACTCACTCACTCACTCACTCAATAAAACAAACAAATAATCCATAGTTTATTATTTAGTACCTGCTATGTTCAGGGTATGCAGTTAAACTGTTCCTGATTTTTATGCATTTAGTTCCAATGATTAATATTGACCTTGATGTCTGTTTCCTCATTTATAGAGAAAAGGATGAAAGGCATACAAAAATAAAATAAAATTAGCCATAATCCCACTTCAGTGATAATCACACATAGGTGAATATTTTTCAAGCCTTTTGTTTTCTATACATATGTAAATTTTTAATACAATAATGGAGACCATAGTCCACATAACAGCTTTTAAATATGCCTTTTCCACTCAAAATATCATGGACTTTTTTTGCAAGTCAATAAATAGACAATTACATAATCATTTTAGGATTTTAGTGTTTGGATATTTGATGATTTATTCAACCAACTCTCTACTGATAAACATTTAAGTCATTTAATATTTTTTGATATTATAAGTGACACTGTGACATTATTTTTTTTGTACAATGTACAGATCTTTGGTATATTTATTCAATCCTTCAGGGGAAGAATTCTAACATTGCATTTCAGCATCAAAATACATGCATGTTTTTAAGATTTTTTATCCAAGTGCTCAGTTACTCCAGAAACAGTTTTACTTTTCTATTTTCCAATAAGGCTACGTATTTACATTCTATTTAAAATTCCCTCTATATGAAAAGGTGAAAAGGCAATTAGGACCCTGTGCAGTGTTACTTGTTTTAGCCTTTACGTCTTAGAGCATATCCTGGTATTTCCTCACTTCCCTCTCAATGCTCCTTCTTTAGAGACTGAGCACCTCTGCTTCTCCTCTGCTGCTGATAGGCATCAACACGGCCTGTGCTCCCAGACTCTACTCCATACTCCATACAGAATTGCTCTTTCCTCTATTCCTCCATCAAAGCTGTCATGCTCATCGTGAAGGTTTATCTCATCTAATATTTAGTGGCGGGCGTTCTTTTAATTTAGATAATTCACACTAAATGAATGTCATTTTAAGTGGCTTCGTGTGTTAGCTCTGCCACCAGGCTTTACCTAAAGGATCATTTTGGTGAAAGACTTGTCTCAGTTCCAGATACCAAGTTCTAGCTACACAACGAGGCCTTACTTATAAGTACTTTGGAATTTATATTCATGCCTTTGATTGTCTTCCGAACTACCAATAAAAAAATCCTAGCAGTTCCTTTCTGAGTGGCTAATTATTGTGTTTTATAGGCTAAAACAGGCCTAATCAATAAATAATGCATTAATCACTTGAAACAATTTTCATGATGTGGAGGTTATAATCAAGATGCTCATTGTTAATTAATATTGATCTCCCATTGCATATGCGATAGTTATTTCTTTTCTGACGAAACAAAGGAAATGCAATCTAGCACTCATGAATTTTATAATTCAAATGAAACAACACAGATAATAAATGCAGAAAATGGTATAGGAAATAAGTATATTCACACTTAATATACATGAAACATCTCAACTGTCATATTTCAGTGACTGAACTGCATATTGGCTGTTTCTTGTGTGAAAAGGCACCAAGTAAAAATGAGTGAAAAGTAAAAATGAATTAAAGATTTTTTTGCATTTGTTTTCATCAGTCTCTAGGTCAATACAATTAAATAAGAATATTGAGAGGATTGTGGTCTTATTTATATTCTGAACATAAATATAATCCTTAATAGAATGTGAGCATTTGTCAGACTAACTGATATGACTTGGCAGAAACATTTAAACAGCTCTGTTCTCCCCCCCCCCCACCACCACTTTATTGAGATATAGTTGACATATAACATTATGTAAGTTTAAGGTGTGCAAGTTATGATTTGATACATGTATATATTGCAAAATAAGATTAGTTAACACCTCTGTTACCTCACATAATTACTCTGGGTGTGTATGTGTACACCTGTGGTGAGAACATTTAAGGTCTATTCTCCTAGCAACTTTTATATATATATATTTCTTTATATATGCATACACACACTTACTCATCTTGTAACTGGAAGTTTGTACCCTTTGATCAACACCTCCCATTTCCCTCACCCCACATTCCATGGCAACCACCAATCTACTTTTTGTTTCTAGGAGTTCAGCTTTTTAAGATTCCACACGTAAGTGAGATCATACAATAGGTTTCTTCTTCTGTCTGACTTATTAGGAAAATGCCCTCAAGTTTCATCCATGTTGTCCCAAGTGGCAGGATTTGCTTCTTTTTTATGGCTGAATAATACTCCGCTTTATATTCATGTACACACACACACACACACACACACACACTGCATTTTCTTTATCCATTCATCCATTGAAGGATGCTTAGGTTGTTTCTTTGGTTCTGTGTCTTTGCTATTGTGAATAATGTGACCGTGAACTTCAGGGTACAGATATCTCTTTGAGAAAATGATTTCCTGTCCTTCATATGTAGACCCAGAAGTGGGATTGCTGGACCATGTGGCAGTTCTGTTGGAACCTCTATACTGTTTTCCATAGTGGCTGCACCACTTTGCATTCCCACCAACATGGCACAAGGGACCCCTTTTCTCCACATCCTCACCAGCATTTGTTATCTCTTGTCATTTTGATAATAGCCATTCTAACAGGTATGAAGTAGTATCTCACTGTGGTTTTTATTCGTATTTCCCTGGTGATTGATTAGTGATGTTGAGCACCTTTTCATGTACCTGTTGATCATTTGTATATCTTCTTTGGAAAAATGTCTATGCAGGTCCTTTGCGCATTTTCTTAGTTCATTAGTTGTCTTTTGGGTTTTTTTGTTGTTGTTTGTTTTTGCTATTGAGTTGTATCTGTTACTGATGTATTTGGGATATTAATCCTTTATCAGATGTGTGGTTCTCCTATTTCCTACATTGTCTTATATTTTGTTGATTGTTTCTTTTGCTCTACAGAAGCTCTTTCGTTTTAGTCCTACTTGTCAATTTTTGCTTTTGTTGCCTGTGCTTTTGGTGTCATATCCAGTAATCACTGCCAAGACCTATGTCGAGAAGCTTTTTCTTTATGTTTTCTTCTAAGTGTTTTATGGTTTCAGGTTTCACATATATGTCTTTGGTCCATTTTGAGTTAATTTTTGTGAGTCATATAAGGATCCAAATTCATTCTTTTGTATATGAACACCCAGTTTCACCAACACCATTTATTGAAGAGACTATCTTTTCCCATTGAATATTCTTGATTTCCTTGTCAAATATTAGTTGCCTGTATATGCATTGGTTTATTTCTGGGCTCTTGATTCTGTTCCATTGGTCTGTAGCATATCATTTTGATTACCATTGCTTCGTAACATAGTTTGAAATCAGGAAGTGTGATATCTCCAGCTTTGTTCTTCTTTCTCAAGATTGCTTTGGCTATTTGGAGTCTTTTGTGGTTTCATATGATATATATATATATATATATATATATATATATATATATATTTATTTCTGTGATAAATGCCATTGCAATTTTGACAGGGATTAAATTGGATCTCTAGAGTAGTGTGGACATTTTAACAATATTAATTCTCCTGATCCATAAACAGGATATCTTTCCACCTATTTGTGTCTTTCTTCCATTTCTTTCAGCAATGTATTTAAACAGTTATGTTCTTAATTATCAAGGAATCCTTCAAGGGACTTAACCTGTTTGTAATAGTTGTACACCTTTTACAGGAAATTTATTACTAAAAATTATTACTAATTTACAGTTTTTAGTTATGTGAGTTCTTGTCTAGCTGGGTGAGAGATAATTGGAGTTTGGGATATTAAAATATAATTCGGTTGACTCATTATGGTAATGAGTCAACATATGGCTTTCATATATGTGATAAAAGATTTTATATTATGTAGCATATTAGTATCACCAATACTATATTTTACAGAAAAAGCAAGTTAGAGATTGTGGTAGCAGCCATCCAATACGAATACAAATTTTGGTAACTAGCTGGAAGTGGGATGCTGACTTATTAAGTACCTAAAAATGTGGAAGTGACTTTGAATTGGGTGATGGGCAGAGTCTGGATGAATTTTGAGAAGGATGATAGAAAAAGCCTACAATTGCTTTGAATGGACTTTTAGTAGAAATATGGATGTTAATGACTCTGCTATTGAGGACTCAGAAGAAAGTGAGAAGTATGGTAGAGAAAACATCTATCACCTTAGAGAATACCTAATTGTCATGAACAGACAGCTGGTAGAATCATGGACATTAAAGGCACTGCTGGTGAGGGCTCAGAAGGAAATGAGGAACATGTTATTGGAGATTGGAGGAAAAGAAATTTTTATTATACAGTAGTAGAAAGCTTAGGAAAATGTGGCCTGCAGTTATTTGGAAAGCAGAACTTGTAAATGATTAACTTAGATATTTAGCCGAGAAGATTTCCAAGCAAAGTGTTGAAGGTGCAGTCTGGTTTCTCTTGTTGCTGAGAAGAAGATGTGGCTCCAAAAGAGATAAACAGAGGGAAGACTGATAAACAAGAAGGAACCATGACCTGATGACTTGAGAAATGTTCGGCCTATCCAGATTGCAAAAGATGCTAACAGCAATAGATGCACTGCCAGGAAACTGTGCATTGGAGAAGAAAGTGAGGTGTGAATGGAAAATCTTTGGCTAAAATCTCAGAAAGATTAAAAGGTCAGAGTATTCATTCACACAAAAGGCTCTTTGAAAAGATTAAGTATGTGACTCCTACACCCCCTCAGCCAGCTCAACAGAAGCCAAAATAGAGATGGGATTATCCAGGATAGACCTGTGGAGAAGCTTCTGTGTATGAGTGACATACACAGGAGACCACAAAGTTCTTGATAATTTTTGTATCATCAGAAACACTGTCAGTGTGTACTGAGAGGGGCAGAGAGAATATAAAATGAAAGAAGGCTATTGAATCCTTAAAATTCTATAGGCGGGAAACGGGTTGATAAAACTATTCGGCTACGGGTATGCGCTACCTTTCATGAAAACTCAAGCCTTCCACCCGGTCTCCCTACCTCAGTCAGATTAATTTTGATCACTTGGGATATGACACTCGTCAGCTTAAAATTGAAAATGGATACCCTCAACCTAAAGAATAATGCCTCAGCCTGGCACCCAAGGTTCTATACAATCTAGCTGCAACTTGCATAAACAGCTTCTGGTTCAGAAAAAAGTAGTTTTCGAAATTCTTCCATGAATATTGCTTATCACAACTTCCAGACATATTCTCATGCCATTTACCACACTGGGAATAAACTTCCCAATCTGTTTTTCCTCTCTAAGTCCACACCCAATAAATCCTTTCTTGAGATAGTAATAGCTCTTTCTGAAATTTTAACATTCTTGTCACTCTAAGGAGATTAACTCCCTGAGGCTGTGTATAATATCTTAACTTATTTTTAAATAGTACTTGATTGAGGTGTAGTTTATATACAGTAAAATGTTTAATGCATCTCAGTAATTTTTCACTTATAACCATCTCCCAGATCAAGATAAAGAACATTTCAATCAGCCCCAAAATTTCCTTGTGCCTTCACAGGCAACCATTATTTTGATTTCTATCCCATATGGTTGGTCTGTTCTTAAATTTCATGGGAATAAAATCATACAATAATGATTAAGAATAAAATGTATTCTTTTGTGTCTGCCTTCTTTTGCTTAATATCATATTTTTTAGATTCATATATGTTGATGAGTGTATTAGTAGCTCTTTTATTACCTTTATTAATAGCTTCCTACTCAGTAACAAAGGAGAAAGAACTACTGATACATCCAATAACATGGAATGAGGGACTGACACAATCAATAACATAGATGTCCATGGATATCCCCTCTTCTTTTGATGGACATCTGTGATGTTTCTAGTTTTGGGCTATTATGACTAAAGAACATTCTTTTTCAAGCCTTTTCTGGACATAGGCATTTATCCATCTTGAGTACATTCCTAAGATGGAATGTGCATGTATGTTTAACTTTAGAAACTGCCAAACAGTTTTTCAAAGTGGTTGTACATTTTACAATCTCATTGAGAACATATGAGAATTCCCATTGATCCATATGCATACCAGCACTTGGTCAGTCTTTACAGCTTAGCATTTGAGTAGGTGTGTAGTAATATCTCTTTGTGGCTTTAATTTTCAATTCCTTGATTACTAGTGATTTGGTCTGTCTTTTCATGTGTATATTTATGGGCTATTCAGATGTTTTCTTCAGTGAAGTGACTGTTCAAGTATTTTGTTCATTAAAAAAATTTGGTCATTTATATTTTAAGTATCTTTTTAGTAACAGTTTATGAGAGTTCTTTATATATTATACTCTGGATAGGAGTTCTTTGTGAAATATACCCATATACTTTTTTTTTCCTCTAGTCTGTGGCTTGCTTTAACTAGTGTTTTCTGATTTTTTTAACAGCTTACAACTAAAGAGAACTGTCACAGTATTTAACCTGGTAAATAACTCAAAACTATGCATTTTTTTCATTACCTAATAAGATCCATAGGAAGGAAGATCAACAGTAATTATCCTGGTAGAGGTTGCTCCTGTAGGTTTTATTCTCCCTAAAGGCTGCTTATGAAACTGTATTCTACATTTTCTATCAGTCATTTATTTTCTAGATTATCTTAATTCTAGCAAATGATCATCATGAAAGTCTTTTGCCTCTTTGTTTTTGGTTGATTGGTTGTTGGAATCATTCGTGCATCACTCAGGCCTAATGAGGACAAGGTTATCTCCACGGGCTCTGGGCCATTTCAGAAATCATGTTTTCAGAATTTTTTCTCTTTCCTTTAAAAGAAGTTTTGAAAAATGGATGCTCAAAAATTGAGCAGCTCTCCCTTCTAGCATCTGAGAGTTTGGACACCTGGTCCGGTGAGGGCAGGAGCAACATGAGTAGCACTAGCCTTGGGTCCATTGGGAAGCCCTTAACTCCATGAATATCAAGTGGTTAAAAGATACACTAGTGACTTCGGAAACATAGCGATCATTTGCCTGGATGTTTGTTTTGTAGTGAACAGAAGAAATAGCATGATCTCATTTCACATAACTAACCCTGGGGATGTTTGTACCTGTGACTGAGTGGAGAGCAGTTAGAGCTGGGAATGTGACCCCATCAGGAAGAAATGCAGTTATGGCAGACTGTTGATGCTGCTATTGGGAACATCCGGTTTTCCTCCCTGGTTATATTGTTTTGGAGTCAGAGGACAAAGACAACTACAGAAACAAGAGTCCTAAAAGGAGGAAGAGGAAGAGGAGGAGACTATGGGAGAGAATGCAAGTGGCAAATGCTAATGATAGCAAACACTTATAAAGATGTTGAATGAATTAAGAGTTCGAATCTATTAAAGTTACCAGTTGACATTTTTGGTAAGTTAGAAATCCATTCTCCATTAAACTTTCAACCACCAGGTTATTGGACATAAGTTTGCCCTAAGTTAAGTGGCTTGATAAATTTTACTTTAACTTAACAAATATTTTAGTGCCAGGGGACCATCATTGAGTATCCTGGAGATAGTGTGGTTCAAGAGACAGACAGGTTTCTTGCCCTTGGAACTTGGTCTGTTGGGGAAGACAAGTAGTGTGAACCAGAATGAGTATTGGAAGGGGCATTCAAGAGCACTGTGGGAGCTTGGGTACTTGGGTACCAATCTTAGAATGGGGGTACAGGGAAGACCTGCCTAAGGCAGAGTCACTAAAAGGAATGTGATTATAAATAGCACTTAGCCTGGTGAAGGTGGTGTGGAGGCATGGAGGATAGAAGAGCAGGGTGAAGAAAGAATTGGTAAAGAGCAAATGGGGGACACTGAGAGAAAGTCGATTTTCAGTGTATTCTTATTAAGATTTGACTCAATGGTGTGTTTTACCATTCACGAAAAACTATTACATAAACAACCTACATGAATATGACAAAGACCTTTCACTCAAAGTTCACAGTCCCTTTATATTGTTAAATTGATGCCTCCTCACAGAAACTTCCTATTGGGTATTAAAGGGTCAGCCACCTTGGGCCTCACTCAGCACACCCCTCTCACCTCATCTCCCATGCAGGTACTCTTGCTTACTTATTACTCTCGTGTGTGTGTGCTTTTTTTCCCTAATAGTCAGGATTCCATTAGATTTTCCAGGATAAAGAAACCATAAGACAAATCCCTTAAATTATCTTGGAAGTTTGTAAAGAGGAAAAATTGAAGAAGATGTCTGCATTAATTCTAACTTTTTTCAGTGCCCTAGAGCTTCTTCCTCCCTTCATAGTTAAAAGAGAAATATAAAGCCACAGAAATCATATAGCGTGATGATTGCCATAGATGACTTATTGTATTGTTGCCCCTTAATATATGCTGTATTTTATTTTAGATGGCATTATCATAATTAATTTCTTTATATTTTTTCTAGTCAGTAAAACCAACTTTATCTTGAACATATCTACAGTATTGGTTCCTGAGATGTATCTCCATGTGTCTCCCTGTATTTATAGCAAATCCATATAATATGCAACAACCCGTCCCCCTAGAGTGCCCTGGGCTCACCTTCATTTCTCTGCGGTGACAAATGACTTTCATCCTCCAAAGCACCTCATACCTTTTTTTTTTTAAATAGAAGACTTGAAACCAGAGAACTTGTAAGGCTGAACAGAGAATGAGAAGACTCTGTGAAGGAGGAGGGAGTAAAGGACAATGTTCAAGTGGTTATTTATTTTTTGAAAGACTGTTGCACAGATTCTTTGGATGCTCAAAAAGAGTTTCTAAGTCTTTCTTTCCAAAACATAACAGATATGTTAAAAAGAGGTTGGATATAAGAACCCAGGAATATATTACTGTGTATGGACATAGAGAAAACTTAGAATAAAGGAGAGGGTGTAATGTATTTTACTTTTCTCCTGCAATTTCTCTATTATTATGAATCTATTTACTTTTTGAACACTTATTAGACATTGCTTTGCTATAACTAGCAGTAAAAACAATATGCTGATATTAGATCCATTTAAAAAAACTTAAGAGGAACACAGAGGTATTAGATAGGTTCCCCCAAGTATTAGAATGCACATTGCTTTATGAATTACCACATCTAATAAAAACTGACTTCTTGGTAATTCTTGGCCTGGGACTAGCCTTCTCCATTTCAGCTGCCCGTGTAATGTGCGCAGGTGAGGGTAATGTATTTTCAGAGCATTTTAGGTCTGGTAACTACAGTTCCTTGAGGTTACTGCACTTAAAAAGTATGTAAAAGTGAAAAAGAAGAGAGAAAAGGCGGGGCTTCTGGTGAAGAGAGGGGGACTGTGGGGAAGACCGTGGAAGAGGTCAGAGAAGGTTCTGTGGGCCTGGAGGGAGGTGTCCTGGGCCAGGAAACAGGAAGAGGGACCTGCAAGCATGATAGGAATGTTTGAAAAAGAGGAAGGAATCGGCTTCTCTGTGGCATAGTGCAGAAGTGGGGACTTCGGTCAGACCTTGCTGCTGTTGTCCTGAAAACATTTTTTATTCTAGCTGTGAAGGCAACACGCACTGTCATAGAAACCCAGGGAGGTAAATTTGCTAAGAGTAGATCTCCAGTGTTCTCACCACACACAGATGGACACTAACCAGATATGTTAATTATCTTGTGGTAATCATTTCACAATGTATACATATATCAAAACATCCTCTTGTACACCTTAAATAAATATAATTTTTATTTGTCAGTCATTCCTCAATAAAGCTGGAAGAAAAAAGAAAACACAGAGAGCTATAGACTAATACAAAAGTGTTCTTAGGAATATTCCTTTGCTCCAAAGAAACCGGTTATATAATTAATAGCACCGCATATGAGCACTATTCCTTTTTGCTCTGCCCTTTGAATGGGGATCAAATAAAGGTGCATCATGGTGCTATCTTTTCCCCACACTCTGTCTAGTCCCAATCCTATTGAAGAAAATGAGGCAGCCTTTTACATTCATTACAGCAAATGGCCATTCCAGATAAGAGGGCTTCCTGAGAAGCTTCTGATCTCCGATTTGGGGCCTTTCAAGTCTTTATTCTATTGCTTCATTGTAGCCTTCCTCGAGGCATTCACCAAAGTTTAAAACAAAGCACAATAAACATAGCTGTTGTCTTCCAGATGAAATCTTCCCCTGATTTTGAGTATGTTCTCTTTCCATCCCGGAGCAAACCAAGAGGATATTAAGAAGCCTATAAGGTCTTGTAAGAAGCTAGTTTTCCCTTTTGAAAAATGTTAAATTTTCATAAATGGTGCTGCATTAGGGTCTGGTTTTGAATGGTCAGACTGGAAAATATTAATCTATTTAATCTTCTAACATCTTCAGTGTCCTGAAGTTTTGACTTTTGAGGGAGACGTGGAAAAAAAATAGTCCATTAAAGAATCTTTTATTACGAGAACTTTATTATATAAATGATCAGCAATATATAAATATTATCAATTATATATGTATATATATGATTATATATGTACATGTGTATATAATACTGATTGTATGTGTATATATCCAGTGATATATATATTATTGGAAGTATATATATTAACAATTGGGGATATTATTTTGTTAGAAAACGAACTAACTTTTGTCTTTTTTTTTTTTTTTAAAGCTCTAGCTAGCTTGAATCTAAATCTTTAAGTGGCTTACATTGGGCATCTACTGATAGACTTCA
Organism: Neomonachus schauinslandi; assembly: GCF_002201575.2. Lineage (NCBI taxonomy): Eukaryota > Metazoa > Chordata > Mammalia > Carnivora > Phocidae > Neomonachus > Neomonachus schauinslandi. The sequence goes on along the minus strand of NC_058416.1, from coordinate 19,224,624 downwards.
TTTCTTTGGGACTTCTCAGTAAATACTCATTCTTTGTTGCTTGAGTTTTATAACTTGGTTTTCCTGTAATTCCTGTAAAACCAGAAATAAAGCTCTGAAAGGTGGAGAATAAATTGAATCAATAGCCTAAATCTCTGGTGATATACTCCAAGGAATACTTTTTTCTTTTTATTGGAAAGCATGAGTTTTCTAAAAACAGTTTCTGTGTCTGCATATGTATCTACGCATGTGACATATGGCACTTGTGAATATATAGGGTTACCTTCTTACCGTGGGTTACCAGTGGCAACACGTGCACTGAGCTAAATCCTTCTTGGAGTTTAATATTCTGTCTGTAAGTCATGTGCTGGAAGATCAGAACATAATAAAATGGACTAGTCTGGCATAAATAATATGATATTTTCAGTGGTCATGTTATATGTATATGTAATGCAACTGGTGGAAAAAATAGCAAAAGGTCAAGAAAGCACCATATATATGTCAATTGAAAAAGGAAAAATAAATTAGTGGGCTTAGCGTCTCCCTGTGACCTACTTTCCATTGGACGTGCCTTTGGGGTCTCTCTCCATGACAATCCACTGAACAAGGTGTTTCCAGGTTTCTGTAGATCGAAACATGGCAGATGGTAAAGAATAAAGGCTCTGAGTGGACAAGAATGGGTCTCTTCTCTGTAATGAAAAATTTTAATTTAGGGAAAGTACCCGACTAGGTTGATTTCAAGTTCCACTTATTAAGGAAAATTTAGCTATTTTTCATTCTCGTAAGTATTTGTGTGGAATATACGCATAGTATACCCTCTTGGCCTGGAAAATAGAACCCTTCTGAATGAAGTACAGGGCTAAGGACACTATCATAGAAAAATAGAAATTATTTCTCCTGGCAATTTGTATGCACATAGCTATCCATTATTCATGAGCTGCCTCTTTAGTTTTGAATGATCAGTGTCTTTGCTGTTCTTTATTCTGCCTTCTGTTTCCACCATGTTGGCATTTCACTGCTCATTAATAATTGTGGGAAGAAAAGAGGGAATACATTAATTGATGATTGCATCAATCAATACATGACTTTCCACTGGTATAGAAGTCCTGGTGGCATTTTTTAAAAGGTAGATACTGATGGCTAAACTACCAGTGTGAGCTGGGGAGTGAGTTTGTGATTATTCTTCCCCATCAGCAGAGAGTATGATGGTCATCTGGCTTTCATGAGGCATAATAAATACCCCAAATGAACATTTACAGGAAATAGAAATCCTACATCTTTGAAGCTTTTGTTTTGAAAAGAGACACGAGCAATAATTTTAGCCGAGGAAAGACAGGATTGAGAGTTTTCAAATATGTGTTTTATGTCGAGCTCGAGTATCAGGTAGCAGAGATGGATAATCACAGGGTAGCGGCGGCATGGATTTAGATGAGATACCGCCTCACCAAAATATTCGTCATCAACTGTTCTACGGTCGTCCAAGAAGTCTCAGACACAGAGGCCTATCATGTGGACAAACAGAACTGTCAGTAGGCTCAGATTCCCTGTCTCACCTTTGCCCGATTTAAATGGATGATTTGCGATAAACTGGCTGACCTGATTTAGGAACATTTGCACATACTCTTTGAGGGCCATGTGCTTTTGCCCTTGCAAAAGAGCAAGAGTCTGTACAAAGCCTACTACCTGTCATACCATGTGCTAGAAACATAACGTTGTAGAAAGTATCTGGAAGAGCATATTATCAAGTTAGAGTAAAATACATCTAATACTAAGAAAGCAAAGTTACAAGCAAGCCATGTGCCAAGGAAAAGGTCCAGACATTACATGTTGGTGGAATTCAAAGAGAAGGGCGAAGTCCCTGAGACCTGGAGTGTTCAGGGAAGGGCTTTAAAGAAGAGAGAGAATTTGAGTTAGGTCTGAAAGGAATGGGAAAAAGGAGGGAGCATTCCAGGGAAGGAGAATAGCAGGCCCAGTGGTCCAGATGTGGGAAGGGATGTGGCATTTTGGGGGAAAAAGGACCCCTAGGCTGAGTAGAGTAGAGAACTAACAGGAGTGAGAGGGAGAGGTATGAGGGCAGAAGGTCTTGAACTAAGGCTAAGGTGTTGGGCTTTGCCCAATAGACAGTATCTTTAAAAGCAATTACAACTAATTCTGATTTTGTAGACTTTTTTTTTCTTTCAAAACCAGCAAAAAGCTACCCTTTAGGTCAAAGAATGTGGTAGTGGTTCCTGAGAAAGGAGTCAGTGGACTGGTTGTGACTGTTCCCTGGATTAGAACTTAAATCAGATCTGCAGAGCATCACCTCTCCGTCTATCAGGCCCGAGGACGTAGTGCCAGGAGTCACACTCTGGTCTGCTGCTTCCAGAGCTCAAGCCTAACCACTGCTTTGTACCGAAGTTTGAGTGGAAAGCACTATCCAGCAGAGATTACATTATAGGACAAATGACATTTCATCTTTTTCATTATTGTTAATAACCATAGTGATTGTCTTGCTACCTTCCTTGTGGGCTTTATAGTCTTCAGCACGTTTTCAAGTACATTCTATCTCTTGATGCTTACAGCAGCTCTGTTAAGTAAGCAAGAATTTTAAATTATAAAAGTTATTTCTGGGCTCCCAATTATCTGTGCAATTAATCCTGGTTACATATGCAGTACTCTCATTTGTATTGTCGTAAAAATTATAATGAACAGTTTGCCCTTCTTTTTTTCCAAAATAGTTTAAAATTCAGGACAGGTTGTTGAAATTCTCTCCAAAAGAGTGCGCTTATTTTAGCATTGCATTTTTCTTCTCAGATTAAGAACCTCCGTTACGCATCAAAATAAAAGCTTAGGTGCCACGAAGAATCATTCAGAACAAGGCACTACATCTTTAACACTCCTTAATTACAACTGGATAAGGTGACTCACTTGGAAATCCTTGGAGAGTAGGCAGGTGATCTGCTACATGTGTTTATTTATCTAAAACAATTTAGCAATTTACAACCGTATCAACTCCGGTTTGCCTGTCATGGGGCATTTTCCAGGACTCTTTGATTTGGTCTACATCAGATTTTCTTTTCACATCAACTTATCCTCCAAGTGGTATACTTTTGTTGTTGTTCCTGAGCCCAAACTTGCCCATACCCCTTGAGTAAATTAATGATAATGCTGTAAAGTACATGTTTAAAATTCCAGTCTGCTACGGACTAACTTCATTGGTATGAAACTCAGACCCTCTCTTATTAAACACTGTTAAATATTCTCTTCATTTTCAAGACAAATATGAACAGAAACACAACCAAACATGTACTGTATTAAAATCATTGATTCACAATATTTAAATTTTCAGCTAGCCTCCAATTAGCAGGCTTTCCAATATTTGAACAGAAGACCATTTTAATGTAATTACAAACACATTTTAGGCATCTAAATTTTTTGCATAATTAGTTCCCTATTAAACTATTTATGTAGCCCTTTTTCCATCAGAAACAGAGAAAGCAGAACAATTTTATTCCTTACTGTTACAATAATTAACTATGCAAGTAGAACAGCATATTAATAGAGTATAATTTGTTTACATTTAAAAGAAAATTGTGTTAGATTAGCATAGCAAAAGACTATTTCCATATCCAGGCAGTAATATGCAGGCCTAATAGCAATTTACAGTGTAGTTAAAGAATATTATTAATAAAGTAATACAGTGTAATTCTGTTTGCCCCACCATATTTCACAATGTCCTTAATTACAGCTAATTCCATCGAGACTAATTTGATTGTTATTAAGCAGTAGACATAGGAATCTTAAATACAACCTTCGCTAATAATGAATTTAGAAGTTACCATAGAACTTGTTTTTGCAAAACCTAGGTAGAAGATCAGTATTTGGATTTTCTCCCTGGGGTGAAACCTATAAACATACACATATGTAATTGATACCTAAAAACAAGATTTTCTGGATCCAGGGTTCTGTTAACCGCTCAATGAGAGGTTTATTATTAATAAATAAATATAGTTCAGGTGAGATAGGATAGTGCATGACAATTAGGTAACAACTTTGATTGGTGATTCTTTCAGTGAGAATTTTTACTTTATTAATGGCTTGATTTTTTCTTTCAACTGAAGCAGTGATTGGTTTATGGGTATGTTAGTGTTTTTCCCTCAAGGGAAATTAATAACAGTACTTCCTACTTATTAAATACCTGCATTTCACCAGATACTGTGTGTGCTATATGTAGATTACCATCAGTCCTCAAATTAACCCTGTAAGGTAGGTAATAGTTAATCTATTTCCCAGATGAGGAAAAACTGAGTCTCAGAGAGTTTACTAGGGATTCACTAGAAGCCACACAATTAGGAAAGAGTTAATGAAGATTCTGAGCGAGACATAGTGTACCTTTGAAGCTCAGACTTTACAGATCTCATACTGTTTCTTTTTTGGTATATACACCTGTGATCTGTTCAAAAGTGACCTGGAAAAAAATTTACTAGGCTTTGTGGCCCTTTTGGTAAACTTCAGTTTATTTTCCTAGTTTTGAATTAAGTATAGATATGGAAGTAAATAATAAGTCTTTCTGTAACAACTGTGTAAAAATCAGTACAGATGAAAGTGTGATAATGTTCAGATTTTTCCTTTAATACATTTGTTTACTAATACATTTTTTTTTTTTTAAAGAAAATGTGGGATGATGAATGTGGGTAAAATTGCTGTGGCTAGAATTCCAAGTGTATGCATTCTGGTCCTGCTTTTGCCTCTTTTTGGCTGACTCCAGATTCAGAATTAGTCTTTGAAAAGTAGAACCCTGTCACTAATGATATTTGAAAATTCTTTGGTGTTTAAAAGTCACAGAACAATAAAGACTTAATTTTCAGTTTACTAGTAGACATGCTTGAGATTTAGTTCTTTGCTCAGACCTTGAGCTCTATCACCTGGTATTTCAGTACATTCTGTAAACTCGAATGGGGCTACCTCATCATGCATCCTTTGAGGCAATATTAAAATTGGTTTGCATTTCTTTAGTGGACATAGCTAATTAAAGAGCAAGGGAACTATAGGCTAGGTGGTGAGAAGCTGTCCTGGGGTGGGGCCACTGGGACCTCAGTTCAGAAGACCAAGGCCCTGGCTCTGCCACTTACTGGCTGTGTGGAATTGGGCAAGTCAGTCTTCTAGGCTGGCCGTCCAATAGAATGTTCGGCAATGGTGGAAATGTTCCATACCTGTGCTAAACAATATGGTAGCCACTACCCACACGTGGCTTTTGAACGCTTGAAGCGTGGCTAGTGAGACCAAGAAACATAATTTTACATTTTATTTGATTTTAATGCATTTAAATTTCAATAGCTACATGTGGTTAATGCCTAACTTAGGAGAGAATGTAGTCTTGGAGCCTCAGTCACCGTGCTCGTAAAATGATGGTAAAAGCAAATATTTCTCATATTTCAGAATATATCTGTGGGCTTAAATAAGATGATATATATAGGTAATGTGATTCATAACCTCTAAGGCATCCCTCAAATATAAGGAATTAATAATAACCATGACAACAGCAAAAACACTAATGATGCCAGTAACTGTTATTGTTGGATATAACTCACCTAGTAGAAAATCTCAAGTTCCTGAGTGTGGACTTTATCACTACCCTCTACTCTTCTCTTTTCCATGGTTGTGTTGATCTGTGATTCCACACTTCCTGGGGCAGATGGCAATCATTGCAAGCTTAATTATATATACTATGGGGGACCCAAGTATATAAAAAGCAGGGAGTCCAGAGAATTAGATTCTAATTGTAATTCTGCCATTGACTGACTGTATAATCCTGGCTTCCGCTAAAACTCCAGGAGCCAATTTTCTATAAGCTTTGACCAAGGAGTTCTCTTAATGGTTTATAGACTCATAAAATGTTAGTGAGAAAAGGGACGTAAGAGATCATTTTGGCCAGTCCCTTTCTTTTCTAGATGAGGACACCGAAGTCTAGAGCTGGTAAATGACTTGCCCAAGATGGCTTGACTAGTTGGTAGCAGAACCAAGCATAGGTTACAGGTCATTGTTCCCACTGTACTCCATACTCACTGTGTGCTCACTGTATGATAACTCAAGGGAGGGGGGAGTCACTGTTTAATGCCATTGAAGATAGATAGCAAATTGGTGATCACATATCCCCACAGGACTTAATCACAATTCTATAAAAGCTATATAAACCGTACTGTAATTAGCTTAGCACCATGAGGTAGATTCATTCACAGAGCACACATTCCATTAACTAGCTGTGCAACTCAGCTTCCGCATTTGTAAAAAAAGTGGGGTTGGATGAGTAGATCTCTAAGGTCCCATCCTGCTCTGAAAGTCTGTAATTCTAAGACTCATGCACTGATTTTTTTAAAATTGTAAATGAATTCTTATCTTATGATAGTGATTCCTACGAATATTTCAAGTACAATGATACATGTGTCTGTGAGTCTTATTATTCTGTCTGTAGATATGATTAGGTATACATATATGAATCTGCAGGATCCTTATGGATACTCCATAGTTCTGGAAGGGTCTGGAATCCCCAGGTTAGTATTGCTGGTCTAGGGAGGCCTTTTCTCTTGGGACCAAGATGGAATCAATCAATATTTTATGTTTTTGTATTATCTGGCACATTTTTGTCTTTTTTATCAAGTGACTTGTTAGGGCTCCCTGTCATCATTTTATAATTTTAATTAAAATTTTTTAAATAAGTACTATATATACAATACAATATTCAGAGTTAAAGTAGGGTTTGCAATGGAGGGATCCTATCCCCAGGCACTGCTGTTAACAATAAGATCACCAACCATAGCATTTGTCCAGGACTGAGGGGTTTTTGGGGACATGGGACTTGCAATGCCCAAACTGGGAAGGTCCTGAGCAAACCAGATCAAGTTCCTCATCCTACTAGGTTTCTTGATATACCCAGTTTCTGATACCCTGGCACCAACCTTTGCAGTTGCCACTGATATGGAATTCCAGTGGGCATGAGGTATTTAGCATTTTTCTCCAGATGACATCCTGAAATAAATAAAAGTCACCACTCAAAAGATGAACATCCAAACGTCTTTGGATATTTCTTATTCTCTAAGTTTTAGAGAAAAAAAGGGTGGGGCTGAAAAACCAGACCAACTTATTCAAGGAAAACAGACTGAAAGTGCAAACCTCCATTGTGCAACTAGTGACCTCTAAAACATTGGGAAGATTTTATTCTCAAGCAGAATAAATTATTACTTGTTGATGAAACCAGCCTCCTTAAAAAAAAAGTCACTTGAGTCGTTTAATATCCATTTGTGAAAAGACTTGAAAATAGACTAAAACTGACTTCTGCTTCCAGTCGTGGTAAGGAATGGAATGAAGTCAAGATCTGGAGTTGACAGAGCGAAAACCAAGATGATCTAATAGTTCCTTTACACTTTGAATTTTGATGGATTTATGTTTGGGAGTAATGGTAATGCTTTCCATTTCTGAAGGGTGAGCTGTTCATTCCAGAATATGAATTATGTACATTCATTAAGATTTTCCCCTAAAATGAGTTTTTCCATCTACTTTTTCTTGAATGCATATTTTATGAATGTATAAGCTGTTGTGGAGCATGATGCCTTTCAAACTCTACCTCTTTTTTTATTGAAATGACATAAAATTGTGTTTTTCCTTCTTGTTGCATTTTACATTTGCATCTTATTCAAATCAGTGTGTATTTATGGAGAAGCTATTATGTCTAAGGCACTACTCAGAGTCCTGGAGGGAATACCAAAAATGAGTGAGAGATGCCCTGCCCTCAAGGAGCTTAAGCTTAGGTACAATGGGATAAGCACCCAAAGAGCTCTAAGAACAGGCAACATAAAATAATTGCCATAAAGAATGTTTAATAAAGAAGAGATATTACATCTAACTGATGAAAAGAAACCTCTTTATAAGATAGAAATAGTATTTGAAATGAGTCTGAATAATGAGTAATGAATTTGAGTGCAATTATAAAGCATTCAGCTTAGTTTTAGGGAACTGTGATAACTATAGTGGGACTGGCATGTCTAGTGTAGAGGGAGGCTCCAAAGTAAATTCAAGCTGTAGGGCACAAACCCATGAAAACTGTAACGGAGAGTTAGCAATCTAATTGCTTGGGCAACAGGGAGTAAGTGCAGATTTCAGAGCAGGGGCATGATACACTCAGATGTGCATTTTAAGAGGTCACTCTAGCATTGGTTTATAGCATGAATTGAAATGAAAATAGAAAAGAGGAGACGGAGAGACAAGATGAGAAGTGACAAGAGACTCAAGAAAGGTAGTAAGAACAAAAAAGGAGGGAACACACTTAGGAACGTGGTTAAAAATCTTCATGACTTGGAAGCTGGAAGTAACGAGAAGTCAAAGGTGACTCTGGGCTTGAACCATGATAAGGGGGAGTCAGCTGGTGCCAGAAAGCAGAGGTGGTTGGTTGGGGGAGGGAAAGGCAAAGAATCAAATCCCCTTGGAAGTTATTTCCATTTGTATTGCTTAATATCGATATGTCCCCTTACATATTTTCTACCTAATGTTACTTCATCTTTAATTTTTAAAAGTTTTTTTTTTTTTTAATTTCCTAATAGCCCATTGAAGATAGAATTTTATTGTGACTCCTCTTAGTATTTTGCTGTACGGACACAGGACAATATAAAAAGCTAAGCAGAGAGTCAACATTTGCATTGTACTAGATTGTATACTCATTCGTGGGCTTGTACTCATTCCATCTTTCTTTTACTCCACGCAAAATATCCAATTGCTTCTCAGAATGTCAGTTGTCAAGGGGGATAACAGTCACACATTTTCAGATGACAAAATTATCATTATACCCCATACTCTGTTCCACAGAAAGTACAGTTATCCAGTGGTGCTCTGGATGGGGTCAGTATCGGCTTTATTGATGCTGGGTTATCTATTGAGCTGTGAATCCTGGCAAACGAAACACTATAGTTCAAATCAAAATGTGGAAAGACTCTTGGGAGCACAAATCATTTTATTTCCCTCCTCTTTTAGACTGATAAAATAGTCCATCCGTTTGATAGCAAAAGTGTTGTCCCAAATAAATATGGGGGCTCTCCCCTGACTGCAGCTATTAGGCTGAAATCTTATCAGTCGTAGGGGTGGCAGGAGACCTACCAGCTCTCATCCTGAGTTAATCAAATTAGGGGTTTGTCATTCTTTCCCTCCCTAGCAGGAAATTAAGTTTCACTGAACCATTTGGGTCACACCCTTAGTATCTGAGAACGATCTCCCTGTAAGATAAGTTTACAGTATTCAGTTGCTTTGGGGCATTGCCTTTTGATTACTTTTCTTTTTTTTTTTTTTGTAGAAGGCCCATGTTTAAGGCAGCTTTAATACTTTACCCAGCTGTTCCACTTTTAGGATCAGGATCAGTGTGATCACGTGGTAACTCTGGCAAAGTCTCCCCTAATGTCAGAGGAGAATCTGGAAAAAATTGTATGAATGTTTTCTCAAATGCAGTAAGTTTTATTTTTTCAAGTGGGTATTGTTTTAACTGTAAAATGGCATCCAGCTCTGACAGCAGTTAAGTCGTAGTGGCAGCCTAATCTCAAATGAAAACAAGATTAATCTGCCTCCAGAACGATTGCTTTCTACAAACGTGTTTTTCTCATTCCCTTTTTCTCGCCTTTTCCCCCGATTCCTTTCCAGCAGCTGCCCAGGTCTCGCACCGTGCTTGCCTGATTTCCCTTTTCTACTTTTGAATATCTGGGGCTCACGGCTTCCGGGAGCACATTCCCAAAACAAGTTAGACGCTCCTGGTATGTTCTCAGACATTCAAAACATGATGAAGAGCGTTCCACAGTTTCCATGTGGCACAGACTTGGAACGTCTCCTTCGAAAGTTCTGCTATCTCTACTTAGAGAAATGGTTTTAAAAGAAATCACACATGGATTGAAGAACTAGCAAATCCCTTGACCAGCTTTGTCCAAGTTTATATTCTTTATCTCACACCTGAACTCCACATGGTTTTCATGGCTATTTGATATAAAAAATTTAGCAAATTGCTCCCCCACCCCCGCCAAAAAAAAAAAAACAAACCCAAAACAAAACCTACCAGAAGAGAGTATCAGTACTCCTTTCTACCATTTATCCATTTATTTCCTCTTTTGTTGACCCTATAAGAAAGAAGCTATGAGAGTGCGTACTTTTCATTTTAGAATTAAAATTCAAAATATGATGGGATCATCTGTGTTGTATTAATGCATGCGCCTGAAGCTTTTCAGGTTATGGGTCACCCAGATTTGACAACTGGAATCAATCCGAAGAATATCCATACAGAACACTTCTCTGTTTATTTCTTATATTCCTGACTTCCTAAAAAAGAGGCAGTCGATATAGTGGAGGACCCATAGAAGCATGAGAAATTCTTAAGCTCATGGAAACCTACCACCCTGAGGATTGCTGGCAAGTCTGTACTGCCATTTTTATTTATTTATTTTTTTACACTTTGCACTTTTCAGTGGAGTCCAGAGTTGCCTAGTCAAATGTAATCTTTGTGCTTTCAAATCAATTCAAACAGTTTGTTACTGTTTGTCACAATTTTCATTTGGGCCCTTAGAATCTTGCTTTCTTTTTGTAAAAGCCACATTTTACATTCATAAACCATTGCGTGTTGCTCATTTAACCCTGTTCCCACGCTCCACTCCAAATGCATTACGGAGTGACCCCGCATGTCAGCACTCTAGCATTGTACAGTAAATAGAGTGTTTTGCTTCATAAATCAAGCATAGAACTTATAGCCAACTTCAGCATAAAAAAGTCACTGAAATAATATGGCCCAGCTGCAGGAGATAGACATTGTATTCATAAAGCTAGCCTTAAATTACTGACATTTAAATCCAGATTTGACAAACCTAAGACTCTTTTGGAGGATTCTGAGTAATCCTCATGAAATTCCAAATTTCTCTTTTGTTGTTTTGAAGGAGATTCATTTTTAAAAGGAAAGAGGGTTAGATTTTGTCCCTTCCACATTATCTTTGATGGTATCAGGAAGGCACACATGGGTGGCCAGTTCACCTAATTATGCAGGTCACTTTTGCAAATCATCTATTTTTGCGTTGGAAACCTGTTTTCTGGGGCAGAGCTCTCTTATTTTATAGCATCAATAAGCAGTAACCTGCAAAGGTGATTTGGAAAATTCAGGTTTGGATTTCTCCCCCATATAAATCAGACTGAACACAAACATCTCATTGAGGGTGTCCAAAGATAGAAACTAATTTTATTTCAAGCAGCAATTTGTATTCCTCTGTTGGGAGGAAAAAAAAAAAAAAAGACAGTCTAAAAGCCCCACAATTGGCCAGACTTCCAGCTTTCCACGGTTCTCTGTTCATTTATAGGTAGCAATCTCTTTATAGGTAGCAATTTTAGCATTCAAAATTTAAAAATATGCCAGAAGAATGTATATTTACAGTGTTGTCTCTGAAAGCATGCTTTGAAAATCACCTATGATTGGAACACCTTGTCAATGGAGACTTGTCAGCATACCAGATCGTTTAGGCCAAAATCTCTCTAGCCAACACACTTGGCTGAAATGAATTAAAATTATTTTATTTTCCCATTAGATTTTACTATCCCCACCTCAAAAAAAAACTGATTTTATTTAAAAGCACAAAACTAAACATTTATAACAAATGTAATTATAATAGTATGAGAATTAATGAGAGATGGGAAAAGGTAATGTCTGTATTTTATCTTTCGTGCAAATAGATTAAAAGCCATTACCACTATGTTAAAAACATTTATCTGGTAACTGTAAAATGAGTTAGACTAGATTTTTCAAAGTTTTAATGTCCTTCCTACAGGTGATTTCTTTGTTCACCTGAGATAGAAGAGTCTAACTGAATTATGTTTGGCATAAATTGCCTTCTGGAATTCAACTACTTCTTTTGGGAAGTAGCAGTATCTTCAAATTAACCTCAGTTAACACGAATGGACTAAAAAAATTGTTCAAAAATTTATGTAGTTCAAAAATTGTCAGATTTGTTGAAATGAATAATGTGTTTGGATTTTTGGAAGACCTTTACAAATTTTGAACCTCCTGCAGTTCCATTTGGTGTAAAGAATTATACTATAAACAAGGGGCTCCATCTGTACTTTTGAAATAACTATTCAGTTTTCCATTTCAGTGCTCAGACAAATTGACACGACAAACTGAAAAGCAGAAGTTAGTGTTCAGAGAAGTTCAAGAGTAAACATTTAGTCAATTCGTCTGTCGGATGGAGAGAGATTCAGTGCACCAGAGTCCAGGATTCTGAACACAGCTTCTAGGCTGGTGGTGAAGGCAGTCTGCGCTCTCTTCCCCATTGCCTCAGGTCACATGCAGAATATGCATCTACTCATAGGGTCCTCACTATTTCTGGGTGTTTTGTATACATTTTGCTACATTTATGAATGAGGAAGAGGTTTATAGGAAAATTTCACTTACTCACTTTAGTGTTTTTTCCGGTCCTTTTCACTGATGACTTAGGCAAGTATTTGGTCTTTCTGTTTGGCCAAGGGCATAAGAAATCACATCTCTAGGAAGAGGAATAAAATGACAATGGCTGTTGGAAACTTGATAGGGCTCAGCAAGACAAGTTATAGAATGCCGTTTTAGTCAAATTACTTTTCAATTCTGCTCGGCGGGAAATGACAGATCACCAATATACAAGGTTTTGTGAGAGGTGCCCTGTGATCTGCTCTTGGGAACTGTCATATTTAAGCTAAAATTTAAGGTAAACATAATTGGGGGAGGGGCAGCAATAAATCCATCCCCACCGAGAACATTTGGCACATGTCATTCTCCAGATGTCAAATTCTTTCTGTCTGGGCTCTGTTGTTCAAGGATCCAAGGATTCATGGCCTGGTCCCAGTCATTCTCGTTATGCCTGGAGCAGTGCATGCCCCAGTCAGTATTGTCTGCGTGAGACTTTACACATCCCCACATGAGCCCACTCTCCAACTGCTCGCCTTTCTTTTCCTTTGCCGTTCTTTACATGTGATTGCTCATTCTTGGCCCTACTGTAAAGTTCCCGCTGTTGGTGCAGCCTGAGCCCACTGTGCTACGCTGTGAGGCCGTGCTCTCCTTGACCTCCTACCGCACACGAGGTCTTTGTCATTCATCTGGAACACGTTATGCGCAGGCCAGCATTGTGGGCTATCTTGTAATCTGTATATTTTTCTCCCCAATGAGATTATGCATTCTCTGAGAAATTATGATGCCTCTTTGTACTTTCTGGCCTTAATACCTCATAGGCTTTCAATGGCAGTGGGCTGATTTAGTGATGAAGCATTGTATGGATGTCTGTGAAATTAGGGTGAGTTGACATGGTGTATTCCCATGGCAGTTAATCTGTGCAGACTTGGGTTGGATCAAAGGCCTCATCAGGCTTAGATAAGATAAGACCCTTTTAGCTACCGAAGGATGCAGCATTAATTTTTCAGATGAAAAGACAACTAAATGTAAACCTCTCTGAAATATGGAATGCAATGGAAAGCAAATCGAGTTCTGATAAAGGTTATTTATTATAGAAATACCATTCCATTTCTCAAGTCCTCCCTTTCATGGGGAACATTATAGTGTGACTACAGCATATGCTTTTCAGGCCATCTAGAAGGTCATCATTTTGAAAATCCCTTGAACAGTTGGATTATCATCACTCAATGTCCTAAAACAGAGAGCAGGGAAACTCAGGATGAGGCTAAGGGAAGGAAATGAGCATTCATTGAATCCAACTTTTTTGGCGTTTAATTCTCTATGGCAGCCTTACAAGGTGGATAGAATTATGTTCATTGTTTGCATGAGAAACCAGATATTTAGAGGTGTTGAATTAATTGTCCAGGATCACAGAGACAACTCACACCTCTCTGTTTTATGTCTCTTGCCCTCTTTCACCACTGTCTCAATAAGGAAGGCTCAGCTCTTACGATAATGATTCAACATCTTAATAAAACTCTTCCTTTAGTTTTGGTCGGGACGTTGCCAGCACTTTTCTCATGTGTGGTGCTTCTATGGATTTGGGAGGTTGGAGTGATTCTCTTCAAGAAAATCTGGTTTGGGGGCACCTGGGTGGCTCGGTTGTTAAGCGGCTGCCTTCAGCTCAGGTCACGATCCCGGGGTTCTGGGATCGAGCCCCGCGTCGGCCTCCCTGCTCGGCGGGAAGCCTGCTTCTCCCTCTCCCGCTTCCCCTGCTTGTGTTTCCTCTCTCGCTGTGTCTCTCTCTGTCAAATAAATAAATAAAATCTTTAAAAAAAAAAAAAAGAAAAATCTGGTTTGATTCATCTAGTAGGATGAACTCCTAAGGCAAGAGACCTTAATGTCTTTTCCAGTGACGTTTTGCTTCCTGATCAGAATGTGCTGCTCCTCTCTTCTGAAGAAGTTGAGAGGTTTCCTGGTGCTGTTTGAGGGACCCTAAAGGCATGTAATACCAAGACAGGCATCCTTGAGAGGGTCAGGGTGATCACTAATAAAGAGCTTGCATGTAGAGCTTCAGTAGACAAAATTGGGCCAGATGTACAATTTTGTGTGTGTGTGTATGTTTATGTTAGATCCACCAGTGGCTATCCATCAGTCCTCTTATGGATAGCTGTGTTCCTTCAGATTGGCTGGTGGTCACCCTCATGGTTTTTGGTTGTTTTGATAATGTTTTGCTTTCATAGGTCTCCAGCTGGTCGACTCTTCTCCACTTCCCTCTCTTTTCTCCTTTTTTATGATTGTTACAAAGCAAATTCTAAGTTACTTTTCATTTTTCATTTGTCAACTCTCCTGCTGACCAGTCAACTCTGCCAGACTTGCTGTGTTAGTCTCGAAAGCTGGCTGCCACAACTCCTCCTCTCCCTCTGTGTGCGTGCCATTCCTCTCCGTTCAAGGTAAAGCCTAGTGCCCTTCCTTTTAAGTCTGGGCTGGCCTCGTGACTGGCTTTAACCAACAGAATGTGGAAGATGTGATACAGTGCTAGTTCTAAGTCTAGCCTTTAAAGGTCTGGAAGCTTCCACCTTCTCCCTAGGAAGCCAGTCCCAGGTAAAAAGTTCAACTACGCCAAGACTACCATGTTGTAAGAAAGCCCAGGCTAGCCACAGGGAGATACTCTGGGGGAAGAGAGAAAGACACTTAGCCAGTCCCCTGCTGTTTCAGCCATGATAGCTGAGGCACAAGATGAGTGAGTGAAGGAGCCAATTTGGGTCCCCCTGTCCTAGCAAACAGCATGTGGAGCAGAACAACCACACAGCTTAGCTTGGCCAAGATTACAAAATTATGAGAAACAATTTATTAGTGCTGTTTTAATCCACTAAGTTTTGGGGTGTTGTGCAGCAATCAGTAATTGAAATATTAGAATCCTTGCTTAAAGTTTATATCCAAAATCCACTGCGATATTCTAGAGCTATGTGATGCAATAGAGTATTAGCCAAATGTGGTTGTTTAAATAGAATTAAAATTAAACAAAGGTGAAATTGCAGTGTCTCAATTTTACTAGCCACATCTGAGGTGCTCACAGCCACTGCTCTGGACAGCACATACAGGACATCTTCAACATCACAGAAAGTTCTATGAGATCTTAGTTATCTTCACATTTTTCTGGAGTCTTATGTTACCTATTTGTCAGGAGATGTCAATCCCAGCAAACTGCCTTGTGGAGCACAAGGTTTTTGTAAAGCGATAGAAGCTGGCCCAGGTACACATAATTGGACTCTGTGGGGCCCTATCTAATGTCAGGTCAAGATGGTCTACCCTTGTTCTCTAGACAATGGGGTGCCTTTGAAGGTTTTTTGAGATGAGAGAAATGACCAAAAAGGTTATTTGGAAAGATGAATATCATGCAAAATGAATTCAGCTGGGTTTTACACTGAAAGAGCCTCTCTCAATCTCATTAGTTATTTGTTTCTCCAGAAATAACTTATTTTCAACTGTTTTCTGTTTCTTCATTTATAATTTTAACTTACCTTCCTGGGGTTAGGGCAGGAGTAGAATCAAACCCATTTTCTGCTAATGGAATAATTTGGCCTTGATTATGGTAATTCATTGTACCTTGACCTAAGAGAACTGGCATAAAACACAACAAAAATTGTAATGTAGTTGAAAAGAAATAAACTTCTAAAATATGACTGATAATGGTACATTATTTACATTCTTCCTAACTATGCCAGAAGAAATACACATCTAAAAACCCCTTAGCTCTGTGCTTCAGTCATTGTTTTTAACATGAGATAAAATTCCCTATCTGGGTTGAAATTAAATCACAAACAGCGTGTTACGATATATACCAAAGTACATTGTAAAATAGTTATATTGAATATATATAATTGTAACTACAGGAAATTGTATTTGATTAATTCTCCTTTTGTAAAATGATGACATAAATATGGGTAGCAAAAAAAATCAGATTATCTCAATTAAAAAGAGAATTCTAGTAGTGTAAATAGTAGACTTAGTTCAGTGTATTTACTATTTAAAGATTTATTTATTGGGGGGGGGACAGGGGCAAAGGGAGAGAATCCTCAAGCAGACTCCCTATGAGCGCAGAGCCCAACGAAGGGCTTGATCTCAAGACCAGTGAGATCATGACCTGAGCAGAAACAACAGTCGGACACTCAACCGCTGAGCCACCCATGGGCCCCTCTATTTACTATTTAACAATAATAGTATGATAAGAGATCTGGAAAGCTTTAAGAATCTTCACTTAGGAGTTTGCAGATCCAGATCCTGGTTTTGGCTTGGCTATCATTGAGCTTTGTAGCCTTGGACAAGTTGATCACCTATTGG
Source organism: Neomonachus schauinslandi (assembly GCF_002201575.2). Taxonomy (NCBI): domain Eukaryota; kingdom Metazoa; phylum Chordata; class Mammalia; order Carnivora; family Phocidae; genus Neomonachus; species Neomonachus schauinslandi. The sequence goes on along the minus strand of NC_058416.1, from coordinate 19,207,898 downwards.
TTACATCTTTAGAGGGGGCCTGATTCTACCCTTCTTCATAAGTTTTTCTGGCTTGGGCCACTCGACAAAAGGTTCTTTTGACTGTAGATGTTACTAAAAAATAAACCACAACTCTATTCTTGTTAGGTCCTGATTTCTTTCTCCTCAAATAGAACAAAAATATGAGAATTGAGTGTGAAGATCCACCTTATGCTAAAATGTGCCTCACTATGATTTCTTTGGGGTGGTCGAAAGAAAAGAAAAATAGGAAATCTCTGTCTTAAAACACGTTTTCCTGTCTTTGGCCCCTTGCCCTGATTTTAAAGTGCTGGAGGCTAGGTAGTTTCGTATTGTTTTGTTTTTTGTTTTGTGGCTCATCGTGAGTACCCATGTGTATCTGCAGAGAATTCTCTCCCACATAGATAAGTTTTTGTTCTCCGAAACCTTTGTAGAAGTAACCGTATGGATACTTCTCCTTTCTGTCATTCTGGCCTTGGGGCTTTTCCTTACGTGCACTTACCCTTTCTCTCTTCATTCCTTCCTCCACTCTCAGTCCATAAAAAATTCATGATTACATATCTGTTCTGTTCATGGTACCGATCTAGGGCCATGAGAAATTAGAAGGTGACCCAGAAGTATCTCTCTCAAAGGGCCTTGGCTGAAGAGATTATCTTGTCTTAGAAAGAGAGGAGTCCAAGAATAGCCCTTTAGAGACTGTCCTTCAGCTCAATAGACTAATGCTGATGAACAGGACAGTGGCAAGAGACAGATTGTCTGCTTGACCCTTCTTACCTCTTTGTACCTTGTCCTTATTTCCATAGACACTAGCATCCTTTTTGATTTTGCCACTTTTCCCTTTATCCTGTTTCATCTATGGCTATTAGGGAAACATTTATCCTTCATTGTTCCTTGACGAAGGTGTACGTTGGACTATATGTGTGCAGTGCATAATGTAGAAATATCTTTGTTGAAGGTAAGATGCACATAGAGTTATGAACATGAGTAAATAGGACACATTAGAATATTTTCTTGGCAGTATCTAGTAAATCACAGTGATCTCAAAGAGTGAAGAGCTCAATAAGTCCGATACAGCACCTTGAATGTGGGAATCGTTTTTCTAGGAAATCAAATTAAACATTAAAATTCTTTAATAGATAAAATTTCCTGAGCAGTTACCACATGCCAACTATTTCACTAAAAGCATCACAGTTATTAATTTACTTAATCCTCTCTGCAGATCTGGGAGGAAGGTGTCATTATTGTGCACATGTGTCAAAGGGGGAAACTGCTACTTGGTAACATGGCTAAAAAGATGCTGAGCCATTTCTCAAATCTACACAGTGTGGCCCTGGAGTTTCTCTCCTAGCTATCCCGTTTCCTTGGTCCGACCATGATTATAAAACAGAGAAATAAAACCCAACAAAACCCCAAAAACAACTTCTCTGTCATCTCTTGCTCCCCACCCACAAGGAGCAGTGTTAAGACTCAGGTTCGTCAATGAATAAACCCAGTAACTATGTCTGTGACCAAAAGAATGGTTATGCTTGGGGCGCCTGGGTGGCTCAGTCGTTAAGTGGCTGCCTTCGGCTCAGGTCATGATCCCAGGACCCTGGGTCCTGGGATCGAGCCCTGCATCGGGCTCCTTGCTCCGTGGGGAATCTGCTTCTCCCTCTCCCATTCTCCCTGCTTGTGTTCCCTCTGTTGCTGGGTCTCTCTCTGTCAAATAAAATCTTCAAAAAAAAAAAAAAAGAATATTTATGCTTGGCAGCATAGGGAGTTTTAATTCTGTCTATAATGCTGATAGGACAAGTCTTCTATGGACGATATGAGACCTTGTTTCTGATGGAGGCTCAACCACCTACAAGCTCTGTGACCAGCTCAGTGGTTGCTTTTGTTTCTCCTTTCTTTATCAGTCCACGTGGCTCTCTGTTCTTCATATTTTTCTGCTCACTCTTTGAAAAAGTTGTGACTTTAGATAGACAGGCTCTTCATTCTCATATATTTTCCCAATCTATTAAGACCCTAACAGTCTCTTCTGAGATCTGCAACAGCATCTCATGTTAGATAGTTGGATTGAGCTAATCTTATCTCAAGATTGCTAGTATCTTTTATTTTATCCTTCAATACCTCTTAGAAGCATGTCTCCTTCCCAAATAAAGAATTTTGGTGCTAAACAACAATAATTAATAGATCTCCATTAAGAGTTAGAGAAAATCCAGAAGCTAAGAAAAAATGAGAGTGGTCAAGAAAGTGCCGAGAAGTGAGACCTAGGCCAAGCGACCAGGTCACTCCATGAGGGTAGACTGATGCTGGGATCGAGGATGCGGGTGGGGGCATGGCAAGTGTTACCCTAGAAATTTACACAGAGTGACAGGTGTTCATGCTTTTACTTAGAAACATTTATTAACCACTCCTTATATGTCAAGCACTGATATACAAGGATAAATAAGACACAACCCTGTTTTCTGAGGACTTATATCTGATAGGGGAGGGAGATATCTAGACAAGTAAGATCAACAGTGTTAAGTGTATCCAGATAACCCCGAGGACACAGATGGGGTGATCAATTGCATGGAGTCGGTCAGCAAAGCCTTCATGTCAGCGAGGAGGGGTTTGATGTGGTGCCTGCATGTGGGCCGCGAGGACATTCCTGGGAGGGCGTGACAGCGGGAAGCAGGTGCACATCGCACAGACAGTAGGCAGCCCGGACCCATAGAGCCCATGCCAGCCAGAGTACAAGGTGCCTTTGGACTGTGGAGTCACAAAGATCAGGCTAGGGGTATTGATGGACAGAGCTATTTGTGACGGACCTTGTTTGGTTGTAACCTGAGCGAAGGTGGAGCCTTGGAGCCAAGCATCGATCCAGAAGGCAGGAAGGATGGGCAGAAATGGAGGCTCTGCCAAAAATGACCCAGCTACTCCTTAGTCGTGTCAGACCTTGTGGCTTTTTTTTTTCAGTAATTTCAGTTTAGAATTTTAATAACAACAAACATTCCCAGAGCATGTGCCATGTGTCTGACTCCGTTCTTAGCTCTTCACAACCAGTAAGGGTTACGTTTAAACCAACTGTATGGTTAGAAGCTGGGGAGGATTCAAAGGAGACATTACTTTCTAAACTCAAGGACCTAGAAATCTACATAGGAAGATAAGAAAACATAGAAGAAATAACTAGATAATGATATAAGAAAGTATACGGTTAATTTCTGGAACATCCTGAAAGTAGCAGCTTAGCACAATGGTACTCTTTAAACACTGGGCTGTTCTCTGGGGCTCGAAGCAAGATGGAGATTTGCTTAATGAACACACTGCAGACACCGGAGCTAAATACTATTGATTTCATGCTATTATGTTTACTCATCTCTCCTCTGTAAGCCAGAGGGTTCAAAGATGGATGAAGTCTAGAAACTGATAGGAAATAAATAGTTAACAGTCAAACCCTGGGCCCACTCTGAACCTTTCGAGGCAGCCAGTAAATTGAACGCAGCAGCGAGAAAACAGAGCCACTTCTGCTCACCCATGGAAACAGTCAAGCTGCTACAATTTGCTCAAGGTGCAAGTAACAGATCAGCCTTTCGGAGGACCCTGCACACGCTGCACATTGCGGCAGTCTCACCTCGGTCGCAGAGCCTCTGCCTCACAGCTGGCTGAAGGAATTAGCTTGCGCACCAGAATATTAATGTCAGCATCTTTTATCACATGGGTTGAGGATTTGCAACCATTTGAAAACACCCCCAACTCTGCTTGTGAATATCTGTGATTTAGAGAAAGCAGCAACGTTATCATTAAAAAAAAAAAAAACCTCTGCCTATCATCAAACACATTGATGACAGTCCCTGTGTAAATATATATGTATATTTATGCATGTATATATCTGTGTTAAAATATTTGGAATGCTTTCTTATTTATAAGCAATTGTGACAACGTAAAAGCAAAACAAACCCAAAAACATCTTCAGAAGGTGCTTTAGAAAGAGAATCAAAGGAATGCTTCCCCACTTCTACCTGTCCCCCAAACCCATCTTGCAATGAATTGCGTAAACTAGACAGAGAATTCTCATAAAATGCCTTTGGATGGTGGGCTGCTATTGGTGTATTTCCTAACACCCCTATTTATGCCTATTCTCTGGCCCCCCACCTTTCCTCGAGGCTTCCTCTTTGGACTGTTACCCAGTCCTAACACGCTGGGCAAGATAGACCACATCCCAGCGTCAAAGAAATTTCTCTTCATGCTTGGCAGATCCTGTCAGGGGCTGCCTCAGAATCAATAAGATTTCTTTGTCAATCAGTCAACTGCTCTATCAAAAATCAATCAAATGTGTTCTCTGCCCTCAAGCAGTAACCATTCTGAACAGCAGGATGTTCACATCAGACACTCAGTGGCAATAAAATCGCATTCCAATGAAACCCATTGCAACACAACTTTTAATCCGTTTTTTTAAAAAAAGACCTCAAAATGAAATTCTAATACAACTTGTCTCATATGAATAATTTTTTTAATTGAGATCTTAATCTAGGTAAATCAGTCCCTTAAATGCTTCAAAAATGCAGTATTTGGTGCTTGTCATAATGTATGTGTTAGCTGCATCTGGTCTTAATACCTACTGGATCTGCCCTTTGCCTTTTTAGGCATCTTGACTTGCTCTTTCCTTACTATCCTTGTTCTTGATCTCTTAAAAACTCCCAGTGTTGTGCTCATAGATGCATACTTTTTAAGAGATGAGTTAATGAATTCCATCTATCAGCAGTTACACAATCGTAATCTAGCAGTGATGAAGTAAACAGCATAAAACGTGAGGTTTTATGCTCTATCAAAAATCAATCAAATGTGTTCTCTGTGGATTAGCCACTTAGTAGCAGAATGACCTTAGGAAGTGTACTTAAATTTTCCCGACTTTAGTTTCCTCATCTGTACAATGGAATAATGACAGTTATCTCAAAGTAGGTCATGAGAATCAACTGAAATAATGGATATAAATTACTCCAGAGTTTCTGTCACAAAGTGAATTCCCAATAAATGCCAGTCCCTACCACTTGGATTTCAGGAAATAATGGTTGATACGGATTAAATTAAGGGCCTCTTCTGGCCAAAGTTTCATGTTTGTTTATGACATTTTCCGGATTAGGTAAGAATGTGGAATGGTAAGAGACCAGCTTACACATACATCTATTAATCTAGTATATATTTAATCAACTAATGCATTTTAGAGTGAAGTTTCTTGTCCGAGGATGATTCTTTTGTAGAAGAAGACAGAGTGAATGATTGAAGCACATTATCGTCTGGTTGAAAATACTACTTTCACCTCACTCAAAACTGCAGGCCCGAGTGGCAGTACATTAAATCACCAGCTGCAGGCCCTGTAAACTCCAGGCAGATAGAGTCATTCGGGGACAATAGATGCTTTGAAAGTCTAGATGAAGAGGAGACATCTACCACTATATTTCCAGGGACAATAACAATATTTCTAAAAGCCTGCCATAAGCTCTCATTTACAAAAAGTCTCATCAGTTTGGGACTTTATCCTTGGCATGAAAGTAGACTCTTGTCCTCTACGCTCACATACCAAGCAAATCAACAGCAGGCCCACATGAAAAGGTGGCATAATTACCATCTTAACAAAATACCCGAGTTTTAAACAAGGGAAGTTGTATATATTTTCATAAGACAACATACCAGAAATGCTAGCACAGGCAGACATTCTGCAGAGTGAATCTCAATTTCCTTTCATTATTGCCTTAATCCCTTCTGGGCAGCACATGGTTAAGCACATTCCAGTTACCGCAGGATTTTAAAATTTAAGAGCAAGAAAGCAAACAAGTAGACAAGGATATAAAGAAATAGTCTGTAAGTCAGCCTTTCTTCTTCTGCGTACAGCATCTCTCCCATCCAATCATCTAAATTATTTGGGATTTGGTCAAGGATGGACAACAAAGTTTAATGAGTCCCCCTCTGAATTTGAGAAGTATGTAGTATTTTACTGTATTGGATCTCAGGGCTTCTGTTGTCCCCTGATTTGGCCCATAACCAGCCAAAAAAGAAATTACGGACACTAGCACTGTAGTTTCTGTAAAATGCAATTTCTTAAAAACATATTGAATCTTAACAATGTAACTGACAAAACATCACTAGAGATGTAAAATTAATGAGCCACAATGTTTCTAAGAATATATTTTAAAAAATGAAGAGTATCTTATCATTTGGTATATATTTCATGAACAAATGCCTACAACCAGAGGCAAATGACCTGTCTACTCTCTTGCTGTTCTTAATAAAATTTCTGTAATGCTTCCCTTTACAAAGATCTTAGACTGTAGGCTTCAGGGACAAATTTTACACCAACCAAGGGCTTTATTATATTATGGTTCTTGCCTCTTCATTTGCTCCATTTAATTTTTTTAGAAATTAACTTCCTCTTCTTTTATCCACGTATGCTTGTCTTCCCATTAGAGTATTAACTCTTCAGAAGACAACAGACAGTATCTACACTCTTATTGACCTTCATCTAGGGCAGTGACATGCTCTGCAAAAAACAAGCACTCCATAAAATTGATTCTGTTTCCTGTCTTTTCCACCTACATTGGAAATATCTTTGTTTCCACTCATTTCTGGAGCCAAATGGAATGTCATCCTGACGTGAGTCTATCTCTACAAGTATAGGAGGAAGGTATTTCTGAGAGTGGTGGGGGGTATTGCTCCCTCCTGTCCCCACCTGGCCTCCAGTACCACCTCCCCAATGGGACACATGTGACATCCCAGCATCCTTGAGGGAAAGTCAAAAAGTATAAAGACCAGATATGTGATAGAACACAAAACATGGTGATATACAGAATGAGCTGCACAAACTGAGAAATTTAAATCACAGTCTGTTGTTCCATGAAAGTGCAAGAATTGCAAATTTTTCTTCAAGATGGGAACTACAAATAGAGAAAAACTCTTTAGACCATGTTGTGGCGAGTCCACCACTACCACATTAGACCATGTTTCCTTGCCCACTCCCAGCCATTCTAACCATGCTCTGTGTCTGTTTGGGTAGATATTATTATAGTTAATTACAAGAATTTTTTTTTAATTTGCTAGTAAAAAGAGTCTGTCCTTTCCATTTCTTGATTGAGCAGGCAGTACATAAGTTATGGAAAGATGATTTCAATGAGAGGTGACCATACTGTAGCAAGAATTGAAAAAAAAAAAGATTTTTCTTTTAATGATTGGGTCTCACTGAATTCACCAACTGGAATCAAATATCAGGGAAGCTTTCTTGCTTACTTTATCATTTATTATACACAGTAGAGCTGGAAGATAACTCAAGAAGTCTAGTAGAGCCCTGTAGCCTCAGGGAAAACACTCTGAAACACTGTCCAGCAGGGTTGTTGATTGACTCCATGTGGACTAAAATGGCAAGAACACAATACTCTCAGCCTGGGCCATCTCATAGATATCTGTTCTTTTCTCCGTTATCTATGTACATTCCAAACTATTTTAGAAGGACATTCATTTCATTTGGCATGAATTCTTCTTTTTCAAAACCTTTTTGGATGTTTTGGTACATTTTGCCTTCCAGATAAAAGAGATTAATTCACCATTTTAGAAATTATAGGACCTATTTAGATGTCCTCCTACAAGCTTTCTCTTAAATATGAATGCTATCTATATCTGTACTTGACTAGTTCATAGTTTTTTGGGTTGGTTTGTTTGTTTGTTGGATTGGTTCTTCAGTGAATTATTTAAGAAGATACTGATTTTAAAATATTAGCTCTATTCCTTAGAAAAACATTATATTAACAAAAGTAATGCAATCACATTGAAGAAGGCATGGCAAATGGAGAAAATATAATCGGCCAGAATCCCACCATGCCAGTACAATCTCTGCTATTACTCCAGTGTATTTCTTTCCAGTCTTTTTACTGATACTCAATTTTGATTGCCCATAGTTATCGTAGAAGTTCTTTTCTTGCTCTTTTTTCAGTCAATATTATAGGAAGAGCATTTCCTAGCTTTTTATATGGTCTTTATATCATCACTTTTGTAATTTGATTCCATTAAATGGATCTGTTATTCTTCCATTTTAGGACATTCTGGGGGTTGCTCCATATTTTGATTATAGGTAATGCTGCAGTGAATATTTTCTTTTCTTTTTTTTGCAGTGAATATTTTCATTTGTATACTTGAGATTATTTTCTTAGAATCAATTTTCTGAAGAGGCTAAAATGTGTAAACACTTGAGAATTTTGATAGGCATTGTCAAATTTCTTTTCAAAAGAGTGGTGCTAATTCAGAGTACTATCAGCAACGTTTGAAAGTGTCCATTTCTTCTAATCCTCACCATCAATGGGAAATATACACTTCTAAAATACGAACTTAACAGACCAAAACAATGAATCATTAAAAAAATAGATTTATTTCTAGTGAAAAGGAATATTTTTCTTTATAAATTAGCTCTTTATAAATTAGCTTTATAAATTTCTTCTTTGTAAATTAGCTCTTCCCTTTATTTGTCCATTTATCTGTTGACTACCCATATTAGGCTTTTAAAAATATTCGCCTCCAACCTTTTCAAACCACCAACAATGTACGGACTCATTTTTTTATAACTTGAATGTATCTGTTTTCTGCATCTTCTCTTCTGCCATTTCCCCAGTTTTAGTTCTACTTAATTGAAAATACTCTGATTGTCAAGACAGCACATTTTTCTTGTCTCTTTTTTGGGGAGCTGTCCCTCCTTCATGATTTCATTTTGTTGATTTGTTCTCATGTAGTGACTTTGATTTTTGGCATTATTCTCCACAAACTTGGCCTGCCATAGACTATCTGCAGTTCTCATTCACAGGACAGCACCTGCTCGAGTGTAGGATCGCCTCCTAATTATTTTACCATGCGCTGCCAATCTAATGTGACCCATCAGCCAAGTTATGGACCCCGGGCATTAGTGGAAAGGCCTCTAAGGCTGTGGCAAATAAAAAAATCTTGTCATTTAGCAAGTTTTCCCTTCATTCCATGACACATCACACTGATGGGAGAGATGAGAATGTAATAGGAAGAGCACAATGATGGCGGATGTGATTTTGTTTTTTTGGCCACAGACTTTTCATTCCCAAGGTATAACACTCATGTCTGTTAGCTAAGCTCAGAAAAAAATAATGAGAAACAGGTGACGGCCTTGAAAGCATCATGGAATCAGTTCCCTGAGCAATTGACTGCTCTCCAAAATGATGCCCTGAGCATGTGCAAGGGAAATTTAAAAGACCATAAATGCAGCAAACGGATCCAAGTCATGTCCGGAGTGAAAGATGTATCACGTTGGGACATAGAATGGCCATTAGGGTGGGCAAGAGAACAGGATCTGTGATTTCAAGAACTATAAACCGTATCGATGTGAGAACCTGACAACCTCTTAAGACAGGATTATATTACTCTTCTCTCTCCTGCGGTCCCTCTCTTCAGTCTCCTAAGAGATGGTCATTGTTATCTTTTATTTCCCTTAAATGTATAAGAGGCAACAGGGTTGAGGAGAGGGTGTGGGCTTTGTGACCAAACAGGTCTGTCTGTATATTCGTGGGCAAATGATTGAATCTCTTCAAGACACAACATTCTCAATGGTAAGATGAAAACAATAGAAATCTACCTGACCAGGCTGTTGTGAGCTTTAAGAGGCAATGTCTTAAAATATCACACTCAGATCTTAGCAAATGGTGGGCTCCAATAAATGGTATTCTGGTTGCTATTGCTGTCTTTATTTTTTTTTATTATTTTTTTAATGTTTTATTTATTTATTCATGAGAGTCAGAGAGAGAGAGAGAGAGGCAGAGGGAGAAGCAGGCTCCCCGCCTAGCAGGGAGCCTGATGCGGGACTCGATCCCAGGACCCCAGGATCATGACCTGAGCCGAAGGCAGATGCTTAACCATCTGAGCCACCCAGGCGCCCTATTGCTGTCTTTATTAATGTACAGAGTTAGCTCTTGAGATGTGATCTTGCTATGCATCGTACATTACCATGTGGAGAACAGAGCTCGGATTCAAGTGTGTACAAACTGTTAATTCATTTTGCAGTGTTTGAGACTGAGAGTGGAAAATATATACATTGTTCCCATATCCGTGCTTTCATTAAGGAAAAATACTTTCTTTTTATGTGTATTTTCATTGCATTATATTTTTGCAGGATATTCTATGTTGTCTATATTGGAAAGGAGAAAGAGAAATGCTGCTGATTAGCTATTTGGGGGGTCAAGAAGGCAGAGTGATGTGTTCATTAACTTTTGAACCTCCTTCAAAATCACGGCAGTGCTTTCAATAATTATTTTTATCACTCAAAAAGTGATATACGGTACTGCTTAGCTACAGGAAGCATCTACTTATATATCTACAAAGTAGATCTGCTCAAAAGGTCAAAATTTTACTTACTAAATTAGAAGGTAGATGTGGAAAAGTACTTAAATCTATGATCAAATTGCCCTTCTTACTACTTCGGCTAATTTTTTAAATAAATAGAATGCACTAGGAAGATGGCAAGAAAGAAAAGACATGGATCAATTATTTTGGCCCCCATAGAAAGGGAATCTTCAGAAGTCCCTTACCATCACCTCTAACGATGTAAAGCACTGACAAGAAATTCTAGCCAACAGTGACTGAAAATGGGTTGGCAGTCATAAATTAAAATTAAGGAATTTAAATATGATATAAAATCATTTAATCTTGATGATTTATGCTGGTTCTCAGAGGCAATTATTTACCAATGCTTATGTTTATTGCTCTTTTGACTTTTTTAATTACAGTAAACCCAAAATTCAATTATACACTCCAGTATATATTTCAAGCAATAGTATTGTAAATAAAAGGGGAACCAATTAATAATGTGCTTAGTCTAGCAAAGCTAAATCAGGATAATACAAAACATGGGGCAACTTGATCCAGGTTTGAAAGCTGTGGAAAACATTCCATCTGGTTAAGTTGGAAAATCTGAAGGTTGGAAATGATGATTCCTTTTTTCTTTTTTTAAAAATAGAAGTGCTCTTTAATAAGTGACTTCTGGCAGGTAATATAAATTGTAACTTTCTAAGTTTAGATGCAATTAAAAATATATATCTGGAAGCTTCTTATCAATAACCAGGGATGTGATTTTTAGGCCGAAACTATAGTTTTGTGGTTTATCTCTTATTGTCCCCACTGGCATATGCTTTTGGAATGATATAGGCTGATCCAGCTGTGTTTTGGGTTCCTTAAACATCTCACACTATTCCTCAAATGTTTGGGGTTTGACAAAACCCCAAATGCATTTGGCCAAGCACGTTTTTCCTTGATTTTTAAACACATGTGGGTTTATGGGAAATTTAATCCATGTGTTTTTGATTCCTTTACACTTAACTCATCAAAATGTTGTTGTGTAAGGTCTCTTTGATGTCCAAGAAGCTTTTGGAGGTTTTTTTTTTTTTTTTTTATGGGACACTTTAATCCTTTTTTCTTAGAAACAGGAAGTTACATGATGCCAAGAAAAAATAAACTCTCACACTAGGATGGTGATATTTGATTGAACATTTTAAAACCTAGGGTTCAACTTGGCTCAGAATTTGACTGAAATAATTCTCCTTGTCATTACTTTCTCATTAAATTTGTTGCTTCTTGGTGGTTTTTGAATGAGTAAAATGTTATATTTTTCTTCAGGAGGAAAAAAAAGTGATAAAAAAATCACAAAAGGTTTTTAAATTAATGGTGACATCTTGGGTTGGCATTTTAACTATATATAGATAGATAGATAGATTAAAAGAAGCTCTGTAAATAGAGCATAAATTATGTCCTTCTCCATATGCCACAAAGGAGCCCAGAGAAAAGGTGTCTGATTGGAAGTCACAATGACGGGGAAAACCCACTCAAGACATTTTGGGAAACATGTGCATGGGTTTTATTAGCATTTTATGTTTAAGTGTGTCATGGGGAAATTAGGAAAATGTCATGCATCCACCTATAAAGGAGGGGCTTATATGATGAGAAGTGTGTCGACAGAGGAAGGCAGCCTAGTGGATTTTATAGTCCATGAAATAAGAATAATGATAGTACTCACCTCCTAGAATTGCTGCAAAGTTTAAATTATTTAATCCATAGAAGGTACTGTACTGGCTTGCTGTAGGAGCTCAGCAGGTGTAGCTAATTTAATTGTTTACCTCTGGGTTTGAAGCCCAGCTCCAGCGATCACTGCAACCCTGAGCAAGGCCCTCCCTTCCTCAGCCTCAGTGTCCTCGTCTCTCAGAGGTCCTGTAAACACCATGTCATGAAGGCATAGCACCCAGCGATCTTCTACACGTTAATCCATGAAATATCATGTGTTTTACAGATGAATAAGTCACTTGCCCAAAGTCACAAAGCTGTGAGTAATAGAGTAAGAATTTGAACTCAGTTTCTCTGACGAATTAGTTCATGTTCTTTCCACTGCTTTTTAAGAGGACAGTGAATGTTAAAAATAAAAACAAAGAACAAGAAAGAAACACTGGTGGTTTTGTCAAGATTGTCAAGGGCCAATACCTTCATCAAAGAACTGGTATTTCTTCTTTCTTTGAGAATTTTCCATCTACAATGTGGAAGTCTTTCCAAAATCATGAAATTAAAGCCTGTTAAAGCAAAGCAAAGGGTTGTATTAATGAAAGACAATATTCTGATGCCATGATCTCTACTTTCCCAGTTCTAAACCCAGGCAAACCAGTACAAAAAGCCCATGGAACTTTTTTCCCTCTGTTCTCTCCAACATAAAGCCCACATTTGCGGTTAGATGGCAGACGGTAACGCTGGAGGCAGGATGGACAGGCAGACCTTACACTGGAGAGATCTTGTTCTCTTTCTAGAGTACTATGATACTGAAGGATTCTGTCTCCTATGACATCATTAGCTTCACTTCATTCCATCAACATCAGCAGAATTAACCTTCCAATTGAAATGGCAAACGTTTTCTCTTATAATATCTGGAGATAATCACTTATTATATCATCGGTGGCTCCATTACATTGATCCAGGAGACTGGAATGGTGGTGGCAGTGGACAAATGCCTTATAACATCACATGTATCATTAGCTACCTGATAGGTGAACTAAATAGAACAGGAAATACCAGAATTTTCTATTTCAAGAATAACAGCTAATTTGAGATCAATCAGATATGAAATTAATAATGTCAGTTAATGGGAATTTTTTTCACAATCTATAAGATTACTAATTTGCACTCTACTTTCAGAAACATCTTTTGGGCAAAGTGAGAGGCCTGTATTGTATATGTAGGAAGGAAGGAATGTATGTGTATGTTACTTTTTTGCTTATACTTGCACGAATCAGCAGATAAAATGATACTCTTATTTAAATTACAGGTTCCATGAACTATAATGTGGAAGAATAACTGAAATTGTTGATTAGCAGTAATAGATGGAACTTACTCAACATAATTATTACCCTGTTAACATTATTTGCTATTTACATATTTATTTAAATGACAATAATAATAACATTTATTGAGTACTTACCATGTACCAAACAACTTACTTAAAATATAAGTTACCTGAAAGGGTCACCCATTCTATGATTTCTGTGTCATAAACATAGTTTTTCTCTTTCACAAGAGCTGACTCTTGGAAGACATATTCTGTACTCCAACTGGTTCTCTGAGGTATCTCTGTCTGATTCACCTTTGTGTCCCAAAGGGCTAAGCAAGTGCCCTACTTATGGTTGTTACTTGCTGTAACCAAATCTGACTTCCTTTTATATCAAACGAAAACTTGTTTCTACATTCAGAAAATCTAGCCATAGAGAGTTCACCATTAGGAATGTGATATCCACAGTTTTTAATAAGTCTCTGGATCAAAACACCTGGCCGGTGTAGGCCATCTGAGGGGGGGGGAGCAAGGAAGTCTTCTGACGTCTATGCCCAGGGAGACCTAAGAGCACACCCAGAAATGGCTGAAGGAACTGAGCCCAGTGCCCCGAATTATGTGACATTGGAACTTCTCATGGTGCTTTCCTTCATACCTTACCCAAGCAAACCAAGGATCTAAGCCCTCTCCTGAAAGCCTTACTATGGAAAACCAAGCTTCAGACATGGTAAAAGCAAGGAATGAGAAAGAAAACTAAGGCAACAGGGACACTAGGTCACCATCATGCTTCATGACACAGGAAGTTACATAGTTACAGAAGTTATGTAGAAGTTAATTTTTTTAAATATACTTTTAATTTTGGAATAATTTTAGGAAAATTGCAAGGATAGTAGAGAGAGTTCCTAGATACTTTCCATCCAGTTTTTCCAGTACTAAAATCTTAACATAACCGTGGTACATTTGTCAAAACTAAGCTACAAACATTGGTACGATCCTCTGAACGAAACTACAGACTTTACTTGTACTTCACCAGGTTTTCCATTAATATCCTTTTTATTTTCCAGGGTCTAATCTGGGAGACGACACTGCATATAGTCATCTTGTCTTCTAGACTTCTCTAATCTGTGACAGATTCTCCATCTTTCCTCATTTTTCATTAGCGGTTAACTTTTTTTTCTTTTTAAGATTTTATTTATTTGACAGAGAAAGAGAGAGAGCACAAGTAGGCAGAGCAGCAAGCCTAGGGAGAGGGAGAAGCAGGTTCCCCCCTGAGCAAGAGAGCCCAATGCTGAGCTGAAGGCAGACACTTAACCTACTGAGCCATGCAGGTGCCCCAGCTTTTTTTTTTTAGCAGTTAACTTTTAAAAGGAGAGAGAGTTCTCTGTATGTATTGAACCATTGTGTGTGTGTGTGTGTGTGTACACGTGTACGCAAAATGGTCAGACAATGTTCTCTGGAGGTGACAGTTGCACAGAGACCAAAATTTAAAAGACGAGAAGAATCAAGGGATGAAAAAATCTTAGGAAAGAGAATTCTGGGTAGAGGGAGTCGCACAGGAAAAGGCCACGAGGGAGGAAGGCAGGAAGAAGTTTGATGTATCCAAGAAGGCATGGATAGCTAGAAGGGTTGGAGTAGAGAGCCAAGCCAGATCACACCTGGCTTGGAGGCCATGGGTTAAATGCAATATCTTTCCTAGAGGATTTCCTTTGTGTCTTTCACAACATAAAACATAATTTTCCAAAAATTGTTCTGGGTGGAATTAAGCTGTGACTACTCTTTTCCAGACACCATCTCTTCGACCATCAGAACCAATCCATTCATGCTTCAGAGAGCAGGCACATACCTGACTATCCTCTGGGATAGACCAGTGATATCCGTGTGAGGTTCTCGCAGAACAAACTGAAAGGAATTGCCAGTTTTTCTGACTACCTAGGTGCTCATTGTTGGATCTTTCCTTCCCTCTGGAAACTATTACCCTAGCTTAAGCTAACCCCACCTTCGCTGCTCTATCAGTTAAATCTATGCAAGATGACAAATTTGACAACCATAAAAAGGAGATAATTATTTTGATGGTCTGAAAGAAAGATTGTATCTGTTGTAAGAAGAGAGCAAGAAAGTGTATGTCCTCAGACTGTTTATTTTCTCTCCAAATTCCCTTCCTTGAAGTGGGTTGTGCAATCTCTTGATTATCTACTATTGAGCTATATAGTTCATGATCTGAACACCTCTCCAGTTGCTAGGCCCTTACCTTATATGTGATAGCCAAGAAAAAAGCGTGGTTTGTGAGCCATCCATGTTGCTTCTTCTGCAAAAAGCTGTCATATATATAAAATTGGAGAGTTTCAAAAGCAATAAGTAAAACTTCAACCACTTCTCTCAATAGAGCTCTTCAGATCTCTGTCATCTACAAAAATAAAGCATATAAATTGAAATTGATTTTTATAAAACCTTCATAAAAAAATCTAAACATTTGGAAACATCTGTTGGATGGCTCAGGAATTTTATTTTTATCATTTTTGAATGAGTCCAGCTTTGAAGAGCTGCAACCAATTAAATCTGGCACTATACAAAATCAATCAGATGTATAGATATACACAATAGGAATAGACCGTCATAACCTTGGTTCTCCTGTTGATCATATCCAATATCAACCTTCAACTATGTAGCATAATAGGTACGACCAGGGGCTTTGGAGATATGTAGTTGTGGTTTTTTAAGTTCTGGATCTGCCACCTATTAGCCCGGTGACCTTGGACAAGTTACTGAAACATTTCTAATCTTCAGTTTATAGATCTTTAAAATAGAGATAACAGTATTTCTGCTATCTAGGGGAACTGTCAGGCTTAAGTGAGAGAATTTACAGTAATGGCTGAACAATGCTCTGCCCATTTTAAATGATCAATAAAAGTTAACTATTAATATAATTATTACTGTTAGTAAGATCAAATATTTATTACCCTTATTAGGTGCGATGTAGTATTCCAAGGACTGTAGGGACTCAAGAAAGAATTGAACATGCTTTCTTTTTGGAGAACCGGGACCTGCTCACCTGGAAGGTTAACTATCAGTAGAAGATCTAAGAATAAAAATAAAAGGAATTTGGAAATAAAGGAAAGGATTAATTGTCAAAGAAGCATACAGTCAAAAGGAAGCCTCTGAAAGTGGAGATGTGCTGGATGCAAAAAGGCCAGGAAGAAAGAAGTATTCTATTATTATGTTTCGAGATTATGCAGTAGCAAATTATATATTAAAGATTGTATCAATAGAAAATGTAGTTATTGTTAAATGAATAGTTATAGTTAATCAAAGTAAGATATGGATGTGAAAATAATATGGAGATGGTTAACAACAGTTAACTAGATTAATTAATGTCAATTAAACATACTGAATTCATTAAAGCCCTTACATAAATCAGAACTTCCCTTTTCATGAGAAAATCTTGTAATGGGTTGGGATGATTTTGTTGGACTTTGATTGCAGCTTTCACTCAGCGACTCTGATCTTGTTGAGCAGTTGTGATAAGGCTAGCTGCATCCAAAATGAGCATGTATCAGTATTGCAACACCTTTAGGTCTGTCACCCCTACAAAACCCTTGTCACTTTAGTTTAATTGGAAATTCCCCGGAGAGCCTCCTCTAATGACCCATTTACATTAAAGCTTTTAAATTAGATTTCAATCTTAATTTCACTTGAAATGTTACCCTGGAGTAATCATTCCATTATAAATCATTTTATTTGATTTTATGGAATTGCTCAATTACAAGAGAAGTATTGAAATAAAGTGCAGCTATATTGAGAAAAGCAGAGAGACAAAAGAGGACTCTGTTTGACTTTGGGAAAATGTTATCAGTCAGGGCAAAACTTAGTCATTTATAAGCCACACAATGTCTCACAGTACTGAACTGTGGTATATTTTGTACCAGAGATAATTGGAGGACTGTGACAGTTTGAATGGATATTAAGGCTTTAAACTTGGGAAGGAAGCTTTAGGAGAATGCCAGGACCATTCCAGATCAAGGTAGGATTCTTCTTTCCCTTCTGGAGAAATTGCTGACCCCCAGAGGCCATCTTTAATGTGTGAGTGGCATTTCAGAAATTACCTTCTTTCAATCTGTGTTCCATTTACACAGTGTATGTGCTGCTGAGTATGGGTTGACAGCTTCTCACCCTATGGTATGTTTTGTTTAGGCTTTCCCTCTATACTTGGCCACATCCCTATGTGCTCAATGTGAAAACTTTTTGACAGTGTCTTTTCAACCTACTTTCGGATGGGTCAGGATGCGTTTTATTATTTAGAAATAAGCCACACTACGACGTTCTTTGGTTAACAAATTTAGGGAGACAGAGAAGGAAAGACAGACAGGACTTTTCTATTGATAAGCAGTAAGTAAGTCTGAGAACTGGAAGGGACTGTCGGTACAAATGGCCCCACCTCCAAATTCTACAACAGGCACACTGAAGCTCTGAATTTAGTGCCTTGCTTCTGACAGAGCAGGAGCTACTAAGAACTGCAACATATTCCCTCTCTATAATGCCAATATTTCACTCTCTAGGAATACAGACTTCTTAAAAAAAAAAAAAAACTGAAGGGGTCGATTTGCATTCTCTGTAAAGAAATGAGATGATGCTTATAAACACCAACTAACTAACTCTATGTCAGTCATTATAGTAGGACGCAGATTCCATCATTTGCAGTATTTTTCAAATTTTCCATATGGCCTGGTCAGTTTTATACGTGTGTTATACATACTTAAAAAATGTGTATTTTCTATGTGGTGGGTGCAGAGTTCCATATATTCATCTATTTTATTCATTATGATTGTGGATATATTATATTCTGCTTAGAATTCTGTCAATTTTTGCTTTAATTTTTTAGGCTTAGGTTTTAAGTAGAGACAAACATGTGATTGTTGTAGCTAATCGATTAACTGTACCTTTATTTTTATTTTTTATTTATTTTTATCTTTTAAAGATTTATTTGAGAGAGAGAATGTGCACGCATGCTCGAAGGTGTGAGGGTGGGGGAGTGGCAGAGGGAGAGAATCCAGAAGCAGACTCCCCACTGTGCGCAGAACCCTTAGGGGGGCTCAATCCCAGGACCCTGAGATCATGGCCTGAGTGGAAACCAAGAGTCAGACACTTAACTGCCTGAGCCACCCAGGTGACCCTATACCTTTTATTTTTAAGAGCATCCCTGTCTTGGTGCTTTTTTGCCATAATTACATCTTGTCTGATATCAATATGCAGTTTTCTTTTGAGTTATGTGAAGTATCTCTTAATGATATTTTATTTTTAAATTTTGTGTTGTTTTATTTGAAAAGTATTTCTTTTGAACAACACACAGCTATTTTTTGTTTGTTTTCTATTTTAATTCAAACTCATAAACAGCAATTCATCAATCTCATGTTTTCCCTGGTAACCCCATATGTTACATACCCTTTTCCTTCTCTAATCTATGTTTAGTTTTCTTTAGACAAATTTTGTCTTGAGATTTCTCTTTTTTGCTGTGTATTGTTGGGTGCCACATTTTACTTCTAAATTTATTTCCTTGTTTTGGGGAGCTAGCTCTTCTAGTAGCTTCGTCTAACAGCCTTGTGAGGGGTAAGCTATTTGATACTTTCTAAATTTGCCTTTATTTTGACTTCATGCTGGATTGATTGGTTGGGTATAGAAATCGTTTTCTCTTGAAAGCTTGAATTGCTCCACTATTTTCTAGCTTCCGATATTGTTCCTGAAAATCCCATGCCATCTGACTCCTAATTCTTTGTATTCAACATTTTTTTTAAAGAAGATATTAGTATTGTGAAATATCTGGGAGCATTTCACTGTCTTTTTATTCTACCCCTAGGACTTTATTCATTTTATTGCTAGGTTATACTATCACTATCCCATTTTTAATTTTCAAAGCTCTTTCATGTTCTATCTTCATTTTTGAAATAGAGCTTCCTATTATTGTTTCCTGTGTGCATTGTCTTCCTTTATCATACAAAGTATGTCAGAGATAGCTTGTTGGTATTTTCTTCTGCTTCCTCCACTGTTTTCCTCTAAGGTCCTCTTTCCTCTTTGTTTTGGGTTCTGTCTTTCACGTTGCTGGCCATCTTCAAAGTTCTTGTGGTCTTTGGTTATCATTTTGTATTGAAGTGGTAGATTTTATGGTAGTGTGATTTGAGGGTAGAATAGCTTTTTTTGTTGGGGGCTAACCAACAGAAATTTTTCCCCCCTGAGGCTTTTAGCTTCTCAGAAGAATCCTCCAGTCTCCTACATGGTAGCTAAAGTTCTGGGAGAAGGGGCAGGGGTG